>NC_069499.1:1014039836-1014639836 GCF_027579735.1 Bombina bombina | reverse complement strand
TTTTTTCGGCTGTTACCAGGGTTTATGTCACCCTTGTGGTGCTGATTAATCCTGCTGGATTCTAAATGTCTCTTGGCCTATTCTATGGACTTCGGGCTCAGATTCTACTGAAGTATGAGGCCTGTTGTTTAAGTACAACCCCTCCGAACGGAGGGTTAAGAGTGCCAATCTAGGTTGGTTGTTAAAAGATCCAAGGTCACAGGTTCAAGTCCCGGCAGGGCCGACTCAGCCCTTCATCTTTCCGAGGTCGATAAAATGAGTACCATTAAATTAGGTAATAATAACATCTATTACTTTAACAATGGCAGGATACAGAGTTATTATTTGCCTTCGGGTGTTGGTGGCTACCTTGCCTGTGTGTGTAACACGTATTATCGATTCCCTATGAGATTTCTTTGCAATCCAAGTGCCCTGGGTGCTAAATCTTAGGCCGTAAAGGAAGTCCTTTGTGACTCGTGGGTTGAGGCTATTGCTAGATCGCCAAGTCTACGGACTTTAGAGGTGTGTTCCTCCTTGTAGGAGGCAGCTTAGGGTTCCTCTGGAAGTTGGATCTTCGATTGATTCCTTTTTCAAGGACCCTGACCTAGGTCCGTGTCTCTCCACTAGATGTTGTGGTCCCACGGGCCTCTTTCCATAGAGGCTGGGGCTCTTTGAGAGATGCCTATCATTTTGTGGCTCAGGCTTTAGGTTCTTCTGACGGTTCCCTACTGGTCTTCTGAAGCATTTACGCTGTTCCTGTAGACTCCTGGTATCTTCACCTTGGTTGGTGATATGGCCGAGGAGTCTCACCTCTATGGTAGGGTGGTTTCCATTGTTTTTTTGTCCCTTCTCTTCTAGAGCGGGGGTAGGGTTCTCCGGATTCAAGGATACCTTAGTTTTGGAGCGACCTGTGGGTCCTTGTTGTCTTGCCTTGTAAGTTTTTTTTTTTTTTATTCTTGCATTCCAGAATCCTGGAAGGGGAGTTGCGATGTAGTGACTAGTTCCTGCAGCGGGAGGCTAAGGGTTTGATACCTTTGGGGCTCCTGCTATATGTTGGATTCTGATATATGGATGCTGAGGGTCTGAGGGCCTTCTTCCCTTGGGAAGTGTTCCGTGAGAGAAGACAGCCATGTAGGGGGTTTCGTACCCGAGCACAATGTCTATCCTGACTCATCGTAGCATACTGTTTGTAGTAACGGTCAGCGGTCTAACAGGGGGCTTTGTTCCTACATTGACCCTTCCTTTCTCTTCCGGAAGTCTGGGACTCTTGTCTTTGGTCTTGACTAGCTTTTGGGCTGGGGCCATTATCCTAGAGGGAAGATTGGGGGTCAGTTACTCTATGCAGGGTTGACCGTTTTCTTTAGAGTCGGTTCTCTCCTTTTTGGGAGGTCTTGGATGTCCTCCTCTTTTCCTCTAGTGTTCGGCACTGGGAGGTGACACTCCTTGGAGCCTGATATTCGGAGGGCTGTGAACACTTGTAAGGTTTGCAGTTGAATCCAGCTACAGCTAATTGCACTTTGACTGGGTGATAGCAAGCTTGAAATGCCTTTCGTGTTGGGTTTATCAACGGTGAGTCAGCTTTCTACCTGGAAGCTGGTCATTGGGAGATCCTGTTCAGTCGATTGGAGATTTGGAGAACTCTTTACTAGCTGCTGGGATAGTTATCCTATTTCTGCTGTCTCTGCTGTCTAGCTTGCAGATCTAGATCTAATATGAGGCAATGGGGAACTCATGGTTTTCCTGGAGTATCTTTCAGTATGGTACAGGGTCAGGGATATGAAGGTGTTCCTCGAGTCCTTTTTGGGACATTTTTCCCTGTGTATGGATCTCTTTTTCTTCGGTCCTTGTGTTTCTAGGGAGTTCGTCTCCCTGGGCATTACTATTGTACAACAACCATGGGTTGTTTTATGTTCTGCAGAGTGGAATGATCCTTTGGATTTTTCATGAGAATCTGTTCTCCTTTTTTGGTGGCAGATAGCGGTCCTTGTCTTGGCCGGGTAACTTCATGGGAGCCGTGATCCGCGGGGCTGACTCCTCGGAGGTTGGTTGGGCTTGACGTACTCTGGGACTGAGTGGTTTAGTTCGGCTTTGCCAGTAGTGTAACTAATGTGCAGTTTACTGGGCTTCTGGTTTTCACCCGTGTCGTCTATATTTTTTTTAGGGTATTGAGTAATCACGCTGTGGTGCCTTTCGAAGGGGCCGCCTTTTGTACCCACCCGTTGTTTGCATTCAGTGTCCTCTAGCTTGGGTATTCTTTTCCTAAAAGTAATTAATGCAGCTGTGGACTCTTCCCTTTTAAGAAGAAAAACATAAATTATGCTTACCTGATAATTTTATTTTCTTCTGAAGGGAAGAGTCCACAGCTCCTGCCCTTGTTTTTATCTATGAGGCGGCTGTAATTTGTTTGTTCTTTTGGCACCTTTTTTCACCCTGATATTTCTCCTACTGTTCCTTGTTCACTCTGCAGAATGACTGGGGGATGAGGGAAGTGGGGGAGGTATTTAAGCCTTTGGCTGGGGTGTCTTTTTCTCCTCCTGGTGGCCAGGTTCTGTATTTCCCAAAAGTAATGAATGCAGCTGTGGACTCTTCCCTTCAGAAGAAAATGAAATTATCAGGTAAGCATAATTTAATTTTTTTCCACTAGATTTCAGCTTCAGTCCAACTTGTTGGGCATGTTTTAAAGTATTTAGACAATTTTTCTGTGGCAAACTGCTCTGCATGCTGAAGATAATGTCACTATGAGAGGTTATAATCTAATTAGGGAAAATACTTGCACAAGAAGTGGAAAGCCCTTGCTAAGTGTGGTATATAACATGCTCATTTATTGATAATAGTTCAAATATAAACATGGAACGGCACAAACAAGAACAAATGACAGTCACGTTTCATGCCCCTTAGTGGTGCTTATCTAATTATGAACGGGCACAGATGAAAGGACATGATTGCTTGATCAATCGCTTCTTTCAGGTAGCAAAGCACAAATTCTATTGGAGGAGCTTATTATGTCAGTGTAAGGAATGGGAAAGGCAGATAGACTTGTCACGGTATCAGGTTTCTGTAAATATTATACTTATTCACTGTTCACCCACTCATCCCTCTTGTACTCAATCAAGCTAATACTCATTCAGTCTCATCCACATATGCACTGATACCATGAATCTTGCACACAACTCACTCATTCTCACATTCACTTGCACCACAATGTATTTACATTCCTGCTATTCTGATACATTTACAATACTATTTGTAAGAATTCAAGATTTAGTCATTTCATTACCATAAATATTATGTAAACTGCTGCTACGTATAGGTTTAAATAAAGCATATATTTTAAATAATTGATATTCACGTTATACAGTGTAAATTTTCTGGCACAAAAATATTAAATATAAAACAACTTTCTCTCCTGCTTTCCCCCTCCAGCTATAAATGTTGTCATTTATATACTGGGAAAGATTGTAAATATGGCAGAGAAACAAGAGAGACAGAAATATATCAACATATCATTTAGCTGAGTGTACTGCAATCTGTAGCATCATGAGGTGGTCAAGAGCCTAAGCACTAAGATGTAGGTGAAAGGGACATTAAACACCTCAAGATATTAATATAAATTGTTTAATTAAATGTAGTAAAACAACTTTCATTATTTACTTTATTCTCCTTTTCTCTAAATTATTTCTGGATATTATAGGCTTTCCAACTCATGTTAAACATGAAAGTGCAGACACAGCTATATTCCACACAGTCATTGGCTGCACACTCTAGTAAGCCATTTATAACCATTCCTAATTGGCCAAAGAAGAAACGGTAACCTAAGTTACAATATGGTGCGCCCACTGCTTTATGGACATTAACTTTACCCTTATTTTTTTCAATATTTAAACAACTAATATAATTTTTAAAAATACATGTAAAAATTATTCTCAGGGTGATCTTTGCTTTGAATACATCATTCAAACAATGATTTATTTAGGGCCAGATTACAAGTGGCGCGTTGTCGTTTGCAAGCAATCGATATTGGGTTTTCGCATTCATATGAGCGCATGCTAAATTGCGCTCATATTACAAGTTGAAAGTAAATGTGAACGTTTGAGTGCAGTCACGATTTACGCTAGAATGATTACCGTGACCTCAGAGCTCTGGTAAACTGTTTTGCAAAACTAAAAAGTGTTACAAAACACATAAAAAATGCACTACACAATACAGTTACACTTATAATAACACCATCTAATAAAAATTATTTAAAAAAATATTTCACAAAAAAGTTCTCAGGTGTTAGAAAAAAAGACAGGCAAAGGGCTTTAATATAGACATACATATACATACATGTTTAAAAATGTATATGTGTGTATATATATATATATATATATATATATAATATTAATGTGTGTGTACTATTTTAACAGCAGTTATGAAGCAGTGGTCTTAAGACTGCTGCTCCATAACTGGTCCCCCTACTCTGAGGCTGCGGACATCAATCCGCCCGATCTCATACAATCGGGCTGATTGACACTCCCTGCTAGCGGCCGATTGGCCGCGAATCCGCACGGGGCGGCATTGCACAAGCAGTTCACAAGAACTGCTTGTGCAATGATAAATACCGACAGCTTATGCTGTCGGCATTCATCGATGTCTGTTGGACATGATCCGCTGAGCGGATCATGTCGGACAGACCGATGATAAATCGGCCCCACAGACACATATATAAGTGCATTGGGGACCATTTGTAGTCAAGTAAATGAAAACATGTAAAAGCATATGAAAGAGAAATAAACAGCGCATCCACGATTCAAAGTACACTTTAACATCAGTTGACACGCATAACAAACAAGAATACACTTACAAGAAGTGAGAATAAAAACTGCACATCTGTGGAGATGCTCCAACAGTCAGTAGGAAACAGACTCCACAAACTGATGGGTTCCCACTTTGCCGCCTGCAGCTCGTTGGATCCCGTAGTTGTTAACAGCACAGTCTGTGTTACTGAGTCAGTAGTCCTAGGTGATGCTGAACATAAGTATGTTCACGCAATGGACAAAACACTTCGAACCTAATGTGGTTCTATCCATGGAAGTTTAGACACAACACGCTGCTTCTTTTGGCCACGCCCGTATGTGTTTCGTCAGCACGCTAGCCGACTTTCTCTAGGGTTCATTGGTGGAGGTTTTAACTATTTATTTACTGTAAATATTTCCCATTCCAATGTTCTACACTTAGCAGAATATGTCCTACATTCTAAATAGATATTCTTATATATCTGTATATATCCTATATATAATCATGTATGTTTATATATATATATATATATATATATTTATATATTAACTTCTACTTCTATATAAATATCTACTTCTAGCACAGTTAGCGTGCGAGTGAAAGCGTTAATAGCGCGCCACTCTTAATCTGGCCCTTAGTGTTTCATTTCCCTTTAAAGGAAACAGGAGAAGGGAATTAAAAGAGCTTCTGGAGACACAGAGATCAGGGGTTTTAGAGAATGTGGCTATCAAGGTCCAATACATAGTATAGCCAAATATGGCCATTCCACTTGGATTTACGTAAAACCACACATGGACACTCAGCTGACTCACTAAGCATATCTATAAACACACACATATACGTATATATATATATATATATATATATATAGGTATATACAGTATATATGTGTATATATATATATATATATATATATATGTATATATATATATATATATATATATATATATATATAAATATATATATATATATATACAGTCCATTCCAATGACATTTTTACCAAAATATCCATACAAGGTATACATATGTTTCGACACTTTAGAGTATGTTTTGCAAAGGTTTGGTTTGGACAAGCAGTGACAGTGACAAGTAGCTGCAGTGATTTATATGCTGAGTGAATTTATTACCTTTAAATTGAGGATGAACTGATTCCCTTTAACGTGAGGATGAACCACTACATGCGCAAGTAATGCATAGATCTTTATAACTTGACTTACTGTTGTGCAATACAAAGGTGATTGACAGGAACTCACCAACATATACATTTTAAAACCATTTTTAAGAGACACCAAACAGAAATAAATTCTACAATACATATAATAGTGCATTTAAACATGATATATATATATATATATATATATATATATATATAATTCCCCAATGAAATATGTAACCTTAATGCAGTTTATTTGGATTTTTAAACCCTCAGTATGTACATGTTGGTACACGACTGGTCAATGGGATGAATCCTACAGTTCTATTGGGGGATAGCACCAAGCCTCAAAAGCAAATAAAGAAAAAAATATTTACTTTTTAGCATAGCAACAACTGTTTTTGTTCTGCTTTAAAAACTAATACATAATTTTTACAAAAAATAATAACTTAATTGTCTGTTTAAGCTTAAATCTTTATACCTTTCTTATATTTTTGTAAACCTTTGTAATATGTGTTGTCTTACTTTTAATTATTTATAAAATTCTCAGTTTTTTTTTACAAGTTCCATAAACCATTTTTTTTGTGTTGGAAATTATTTAAAAGGCCGTACAGATTTTGTTCTTTAGATACACTAAATTCACATTTGCAGGTTTGTGATTAGCGGGGAAAAAATGGTTAAGAGAACATTTTGGGACAGGAGATAAACGCTGGTCAGCGTAGCCGTTTATCAGCTGCAGCATTAAAGGACCAAGCGGCACTTAAATCAGGAATTATAGGGGACCCCGACGCTGTATCGATCTTACACAGAGCTGTTCAAGGCCAAAGCTACTTATAAAGAGAGGGGTGACTTATCATTCCAGTTCAACTAGAAAAGGAGGGGGAGAGGAAGGAAGGAGTTTTACTGCAATGCCATTTAATTTTCTTTCTTTTTATTTTTAGCCTTCCTGTATATATATTTTCTATTTTCATTAGGATATATAAATTAGGATTTGCCAGCAGACTAAAAATGAGGTAAGGCGTGCAATAAAAATGACTGGATAGGTAAATAGAAATGGCAAAGTAAAAGATGCTTATGGTATCACATAATGAAATGGGAACCACAAGATAAGTAACCTACCTCTTCTTGTAACACAGTGTCCTAGGATTCTGGGTTCATTAAAACTTGCTGGGACAGCACAGTCACTGACCTTGCCTAGGGACTTTTTGCCAAACTCATTTTTTTAGAATCATGAATTTTTTATTGAGGTAATATTGAAGAATACAGAATACATGACAATATATAAACAGAGAAATAAAGAGATTTAAGGAAAATAATTCTTCACTCATTTAAACTATAGTGTGAGAGGGGACCTATACAATTATAATTGGCCCCATGGTAGTCAAAACAAATGAGTTGTAATATCACATAGGAAAAAGGAACCCTGCTATTAAGGGGACTTTGAAAAGGAGGGAGAGGGAAACAAAGAAGACAAAATGAAAGGGGTAAAAAGTATATAAAAAAATACACACTAATTATAGTGAAGGCAGGAGGAGGTAAAGCCATACACACCCGTCCCTTGTGTACATAGTCGCTGAATGCAACAATGACTGTAAATGAATATGAGCAAGTTCTATCTGGGTGGAACTGTGAAGTATTTTCCTTATAAAGAATACAGGAATTTACCAAATAATTTAAGAACATCATGTTGTTAATATACTTCATACTGTTATCACTTAAAGCAACACTGTACTATAATATTCATTTCCCCTTTATGGCATAGATTACAAGTGGGGCACATAAATATTTGTCTCAGCCTACAAGTCAGCGGGAACAAGATCAGATTCTTTACTGTTCCGTCTTCTTCGGTGGCATTCCAGATGTTTTGTACAGTTTTCTGTGTTTTTAAAAGATTTTTGAATCTCCAGTGTTTTAATGGTGCAGTGTATGAATGGCTATAATCCAGTTAAAGTGTATATTGAGGCCACTTACTTCAACAAGTTAATCATTTTCTGCACTGTTCCTCTTGACTGTAGCTCGAAAAATGTTTGAAATAATGCATTTTTATTAAAAATGTGAAACCAAAACTTTTTTTTTTTTTAAACAATTTTTTATTGAAGTCGTAGTCAAATACAATATATAAAAGGTATACCCAAAGCATTTACAAATAGATGTATACATAGTACTATTAGCAAAGTAATATATTCAAAAATTTCAGGTGTAACTATAAAATGTGGGTTATCATATAAAGGGACTTCAGTTTTATCATCGAGTATCTTAACAGTAACAAAAGTAAAAATGAACCTCTCCCATCTAAATAAAAGAAAGATTAAAGTATTTAACCATATAAGAATAGGGCTAGGGAGGGGATGGCTCTATAGTTTTATGGGGAAGGGGGATGCAGCAGGCGAGAGCCGCTCAATATAAAATAGGAGGGGGAGAGGGGGGGAAAGGAGGGCGGAGCCAGGTAGCATGTGAAATTGGTAAATATACTAAAGATTTAGGGCTTGTAAGTACTCTATTAAACAGAATTATAAAAATATTATTTAGTAACATCTAAGTAGTGTATGTTTCGTCTAGAAACGAACAGACCAACTTCTCTGTAACCATGCATGCCATTAGGTATTATATACATGTCTCAGACCAAGCTCATTAAGTCAACTATTATGCTGAGCCGTGCCTTCCCAGTGAACACGGCCCAGCAGCGTCTACAATATCCAAAAGTAAGGTTATATATCATGCTGTTGTTGTAGGTAGAGGGAATGTTGGGGCAAATAATTCAGTGAGCTAGGTTACACCTACACTGTGATAGGCTTGTTACTATATACAAACTGTACCAATACACTAGAGACACAGCATTAGACATGTTGCTATATACAATCCGTACTTGTAACCTAGAGGGTACTATATAAAACTAGTTACTACATACACGCTATACCTATATATTGGAGTAGTATATAGATGTTATCATAAAAATTGATAATTATAGTAACCTATGCAGTATTTAATTGGCCTGAACAATTTACCAGAAGGCTATAATAGAAAAGGTTAAGGCCGCAGCAGGTGGAGTTCCTCTAAATAAACCTAAGAGCTTCAAATTATGAAACATTGTACAGCAGATATTAACCATAAGAAAATACATGGCATGCTAAATATGGTATAATATAGATCAGCACTAGACATATACAACAGACATGTGGTGAACCCTGTGGCAAATGAAGGTCATAATAACTTATGTAACATACGTATAGCGATAGCAAATAACAATGTTAGCATATGAAAGTAGTTTAGGTATGATAACACTATAGATAGTTCAGAAAACACATATTAATTCTATTCAATTATTAGACCTCCCTTAAAATGCCATAAGATAAAGCAAGAGGGATGTTAAGGCAATCACAAAGCTAAGATCAAGAATCTAAATTGGTACAGACACGTTGCCTGTCTCGGCCTCCAACAGGGAGGCTTGGGATATAAATGGGCTATATAGACAGGTTTGAAAAGTAATTGCAGGAATTAAGGTAGGAAGCTTCTAGGTGAAGAGATGTCTTGTATGGGACATCTACAGGTAGCTAAGTTCCAGAATGAGATAAAGGCTGCTGGGCTTCCCTAACATGCTAAACTGTCATCCAACACTAAAAGCTATCTAATCTCCTAAGTATATGAAATTTGCTAATAGCATAGTGTGATAGCCAGCTAGAAATATAAAAAAAATGAAACATAGTGGTGCTATCTATACAAGAGTTAGCTTAAGCCATAATCTAGCTGCTTATACATAAATCACTTGGAGTGCAGATAACCTAGCTATCCCCAAACTTATGAGTGAAGTATAACCTGTTTAACAATTCTGCCGATCCAAGCACATATAGACAGCCCTATACTGGAAAATCAGCTGGCCTTATAGTTATGTCTAAACAGCGTGCTGCTTAAAGGAAGGTAGAAGTAGGAGACAGTATGGCAGAAACCAACTACATGATGCTCAGTATTAAAAGATATAAACACTTATAATCCATGTATATGTATATAACTATGTGTTAGTAAAATCTAATAGTCGGTAGATGGGTATGCATGGAGGTATAACTACTATAGTAACATTAGGAATGCACAATGAACATATAATCTTCAAAAATGCCCAAAAGTTCACACTCAGTCTGTTATCAAACTGTAGAGCTTTCATGGATGACTGAGTCTTAATGGAGTTTTAAGGAGAGTCAGGGTTCTAATGTGATAAGTCTTAGGAGTTGGAGAGTGATATCTTGTGGGTAAATTCAGCCCACTATAGTCCACAGGCAAGATCCAGACTTCGTGTAACCGCCCGCTATAACAATCCTGAACCGCAATATCTACATGTCCAGTTACCTACAGACCAGGAATCATGTCGCAGCACTCCATGACTGACTTCGAGGAAGAGTCAAATTCAGCCCACTCCGGTTCTAAGGCGCAGCTGTCCCTGAATCACGGAACAGCCGAGCCTACATAAGTCTAGTTTAGTGTTGACAGGAGAGAACTTTGACTGGGTCTGAGCTTCTAGGGACTCGTTCGGTGGCACCCTCTGGTCTGAGCTTCTGATCAAGGCAGACTCCGCGGTGGCAATGGGAGCGCTAATTGCGGCTTTCAGTTTACAGATCTGAGCCATTTCCCCCTGCTGTCTCCGGATCACCTCTAGCTGCGTCACACAATACTGCTTAGAAACTGCATGCACGTCTGAAGACCGTGGAGGCCCGCATCGCCTGCAAGAACACAGCTGTACCGGTAACTCAGGCTTGGGGTTCTGGATTGCTGTAACCTCTCGTAGGTCTTGGAGTCTATCCACTCCTCTTGGTAATGTGTTTGACGCGCAATGTTCTAATTCTCTCTCGGGCTCACATGTTTTCGGTATAGCCTGCTTCAGGTTCATAGCTGCCCTCAGCTCCCCAACGAGTGCGTGGTGGTGAGTATCTAATGAGCTCGATAAGCCCTGCAGAGATGAAATGATCTGTCTTTCCATATTAGATCTGAGCTAATGTATAATAGGAGATTCTCTGGTAAAGTTGCGGTGCGTTCTCTAATATGGCGGCCGTTCCATATAACATTCATACCAGGTCCAACAGTTCTTGTGTCGGTGTAGTGACCAATGCTTCAATTCTGCGACCCAAAGTAATTGCCCAGAGTTCTGGGGATCAGTTAGTGAGAGACATAATTGTACAAAAGTCCTCTACTTGCTCATAATGATAGGTTATTTAATCCAGCAGCGGGAGCTCTGTATAAACACGTCCTGCTACTTCAGCTGTTGGCTCCGCCCCCCGTGAAACCAAAACTTTGACAGTATTATCATTACAAATTAGCCATATTTCACCTATACCCATAATACCACTGTTAAAATCGCTAATTAAAGGGCCATAATACCCAAATGTTGAAACACTTGAAAGTGATGCAGCATAGCTGTAAAAAGCTGACTAGAAAATATCACCTGAACATCTCTATGTAAAAAAGAAAGATATTTTAACTCAAAAGTTCCTCAGTAGCCACATCCCATTGTAAAGGACTTCTAAGCAGCAAATCAGTATGTCTGTCCCGGGACAGCTAAGGGGTTGAGCCTCGTGCACTCTCATGTTATTTCCCTATTCAGTTTAAAGGAAGTTTACTATGAAATCTCATGAGAGTTAAGTGAAATCTTAACTCTGGTGTTTGGGATGGGCTCAAAAGTGTATATACTGATATATATATATATGTGTGTGTGTATAGAGGTGACGGACGAGTTTGTGAATATATAGAGGTGATTAATCCCCACTGTTCAATAACCTCACTCAGGAGATATTAACCCATGATTCTATAAAGATAAAAAGGAGTCACAATGTGACCCTGTCTTCAGCAATTTCAACATAAGTAAAAATTGAAACGATCTTACCAGAATCCGTGCTATTGAACAGAAACACAGCCTCTCAAGTGTGACAGTCTTGTAGCATCGCTCCTGACATGGACTTGAGTGAAGAAAGCAGACAGTGAAACTCGTCAACACTGGTTGCTTAAGGAGCTGTTAGCAGGCAGTCTGGATGGGTTCGCAGGAAGACTCTCCCTGCATCTTCAGACTCTAACTTTCGTCAATGCTCTCACTGAAAGGCTGACAATACTACTTAAAACTCCAGTTCCATATCAAAAGGCATATACCCCTCCTGAGGAACAACTCCAAAATCTTCTGACACTTCTCTGCCATCCTCCTGTGATGAAAGGCAAAGAATGACTGAGGGATGGGGGAAGTGGGAGAGGTATTTAAGCCTTTGGGGCCTATCTATCAAGCTCCGAATGGAGCTTGATGCCCTGTGTTTCTGGCGAGCCTGCAGGCTCGCCAGAAACAGCAGTTATGAAGCAGCGGTCACAAAGACAGCTGCTCCATAACCCTGTACGCCTGCTCTGAGCAGGCGGATAGACATTGCCAGAATTCAACCCGATCGAGTACCATCGGGTTGATTGAAACCTCCCTGCTGGTGGCCCATTGGCCGCGAGTCTGCAGGGGGGCGGCGTTGCACCAGCAGCTCTTGTGAGCTGCTGGTGCAATGCTGAATACGGAGAGCGAATGAAGCCGTGGACTCTCCATGTATTAAGAAGGAAAATGGTTTTTTTTTTTTTTAACTTTGTGTTATTATTACTAAAAAGCAAAATCAAGTGAAAATAACTAATTAAATTGCCATTTGTATCAGGCCCCGAGGAATGGTAAGGACTGCACTACACTTAGCAGATGATGGGTCCTCGCGCACACTAAGAGCTGTAGTGTCCTGCAGGGCTGGTGGGCGCAAAGTTTTTGGATGACTGGACCAGGCAGTGGAGGCTCTGGGCTGGGAGCACTGTCTATACTATAGCTTCATAAACTGTCTGCATGAGCGCTAGAATAGGTCTGTTCATGTATTCTTCATTTAAAATCACCCCTGCAGTGTCTTTGGTGCCAAGTCAGAATGGGAGGTGTTAGAAGGTCATCTCTGTCTCCCATTCAGTGCTTGTTATTTCATATTGAGATCCTAGAAATCTTGTTCCTGGCCTGCCCCTCTAGTTTTGACAGTAGCAAGTTCTTTAACTTTTGTTACCTGTCTAACCCCTATCTGCTCTATTACCTGAGGACTGACCTGCTGGCTAAAGATCTTTAGACCTGTAACTTTGTTTATGAGTTTGGTATCTCCTTCTGTAATGCACATCTATTGATGGATTAGCTGGTTCTGACCTCTGGCTTCCTTATCAACTACTCTTTTGATCTACCTGAGTGTTCATGTTACTCTACAACCTGCTCAGAGTAATTTCTAGCTTAACTCTGTTTGTTATCAGCAACGCATCTCTTTCTTCAGTGGTTCCAATCATCAAATCAGGTAAGTGCTTAATTACCTTATAATTTGGCATCTTTTAAGTATTACATTACAGGTGCTTGGATTAATCCCTTTGTGCAGTGAAAATAAACCTCTTGTATTCTGAAAACCGAGCTATGTGGTTATTAATAACTAAAGGGACATAATACTCATATGCTAAATCACTTGAAACTGATGCCGTATAACTGTAAAAAGCTGACAGGAAAATATCACCTGAGCATCGCTATGTAAAAAAGGAAAATATTTTACCTCACAACTTCCTCAGCTCAGCAGAGTAAGTTCTGTGTAAAAAGTTATACTCAGGGGCTGCCCAGCTGCAGGTAAAAAAAAATGAAGAAATGAACAGCAGCCAATCAGCATCAACAGTGCTGAGGTCATGAACTCTTTTACTGTGATCTCATGAGATTTCACTTAACTCTCATGAGATTTCATAGTAAACTTCCTTTAAACTGAATAGGGAAATAACATAAGAGTGCAGGAGGCTCAACCCCTTACCTGTCCTGGGACAGGCATACTGATTTGCTGCTTAGAAGTTTTTTACAATGGGATGTGGCTACTGAGGAACTTTTGAGTTAAAATATCTTTCTTTTTTACATAGAGATGTTCAGGTGATATTTTCTAGTCAGCTTTTTACAGCTACAGTGGGGCAAAAAAGTATTTAGTCAGCCACCAATTGTGCAAGTTCTCCCACTTAAGAAGATGAGAGAGGCCTGTAATTTTCATCATAGGTATACCTCAACTATGAGAGACAAAATGTGGAAACAAATCCAGACAATCACATTGTCTGATTTGGAAAGAATTTATTTGCATATTATGGTGGAAAATAAGTATTTGGTCACCTACAAATAAGCAAGATTTCTGGCTCTCACAGACCTGTATCTTCTTCTTTAAGAAGCTCCTCTGTCCTCCACTAATTTCCTGTATTAATGGCACCTATTTGAACTTGTCATCAGTATAAAAGACACCTGTCCACAACCTCAAACAGTCACACTCCAAACTCCACTATGGTGAAGACCAAAGAGCTGTCGAAGGACACCAGAAACAAAATTGTAGACCTGCACCAGGCTGGGAAGACTGAATCTGCAATAGACAAGCAGCTTGGTGTGAAGAAATCAACTGTGGGAGCAATAATTAGAAAATGGAAGACATACAAGACCACTGATAATCTCCCTCGATCTGGTGTTCCATGCAAAATCTCACTGCGTGGGGTAAAAATGATCACAAGAATGGTGAGCAAACATCCTAGAACCACACGGCGGGACCTAGTAAATGACCTGCAGAGAGCTGGGACCAACGTAACAAAGACTACCATCAGTAACACACTATGCCGCCAGGAACTCAGATCCTGCAGTGCCAGACGTGTCCCCCTGCTTAAGCCAGTACATGTCCGGGCCCGTCTGAAGTATGCTAGAGAGCATTTGGATGATCCAGAAGCGGATTGGGAGAATGTCATATGGTCAGATGAAACCAAAGTAGAACTGTTTGGTAGAAACACAACTCGTCATTTTTGGAGGAGAGAGAATGCTGAGTTGCAACCAAAGAACACCATACCTACTGTGAAGCATTCGGGTGGCAACATCATGCTTTGGGGCTGTTTCTCTGCAAAGGGAACAGGACGACTGATCCATGTACATGAAAGAATGAATGGGGCCATGTATCGTGAGATTTTGAGTGCAAACCTCCTTCCATCAGCAAGGGCATTGAAGATGAAACGTGGCTGGGTCTTTCAGCATGACAATGATCCCAAACACACCGCCTGGGCAACGAAGGAGTGGCTTCGTAAGAAGCATTTCAAGGTCCTGGAGAGGCCTAGCCAGTCTCCAGATCTCAACCCCATATAAAACCTTTGGAGGGAGTTGAAAGTCTGTGTTGCCCAGCGACAGCCCCAAAACATCACTGCTCTAGAGGAGATCTGCATGCAGGAATGGGCCAACATACCAGCAACAGTGTGTAACAACCTTGTGAAGACTTACAGAAAACGTTTGACCTCTGTGATTGCCAACAAAGGATATATAACAAAGTATTGAGATGAACTTTTGATATTGACCAAATACTTATTTTCCACCATAATTTGCAAATAAATTCTTTCCAAATCAGACAATGTGATTGTCTGGATTTGTTTCCACATTTTGTCTCTCATAGTTGAGGTATACCTATGATGAAAATTACAGGCCTCTCTCATCTTCTTAAGTGGGAGAACTTGCACAATTGGTGGCTGACTAAATACTTTTTTGCCTCACTGTATGCTGCATCACTTTCAAGTGTTTCAACATTTGGGTATTATGGCCCTTTAATTAGCAATTTTAACAGTGGTATTATGGGTATAGGCGAAATATGGCTAATTTGTAATGATAATACTGTCAAAGTTTTGGTTTCACATTTTTAATAAAAATGCATTGTTTCAAACTTTTTTCGGGCTACAGTCAAGAGGAACAGTGCGTAAAATTAATAACTTGTTGAAGTAAGTGGCCTCAATATACACTTTAACTGGATTATAGCCATTCACACACTGCACCATTAAAACACTGGAGATTCAAAAATCTTTTAAAAACACAGAAAACTGTACAAAACATTTGGAATGCCACCGAAGAAGACGGAACAGTAAAGAATCTGATCTTGTTCACATTGCCGTGTAGTATATGAAATACTATTTTATCATTACAGAAATGCAAGTATTAACGAAATAGCAATATTTCAAGAACAAGATTGATAAACGCCTTTTCTAGATGTGGCTGTTAAGACATGCTTTTTCACGTTTTTAGCCATTCCTGTTGGCTGTTCAAGATATCACGTAGATGTCTGATATATACATTTACATTTGTAAATTTAGCAATGCCCACTTGTAAATAAATACTCAAGAGAGATACAGAGAGTGTTAATGAATCTAGATCATAATTCCACAGAGCGTGTATTGGAACGTGTTAGATCTATGGACTTAGGAATGTCTTAATTATGAAATGATGGTGTTTCTATAATGCTGTTCCTTATTACTTTGTATCTGTTGAAACTGTTGCAGCTGTCTCTTTAAGTGTTGTACAGGTGAAACTCGAAAAATTAGAATATCGTGCAAAAGTTCATTTATTTCACTAATGCAACTTAAAAGGTGAAACTAATATATGAGATAGACTCATTACATGCAAAGCAAGATAGTTCAAGCCGTGATTTGTCATAATTGTGATGATTATGGCTTACAGCTCATGAAAACCCCAAATCCACAATCTCAGAAAATTAGAATATTACATGCAATCAATAAAACAAGGATTGTACATAGAATAATATCGGACCTCCGAAAAGTATAAGCATGCATACTGTATGTACTCAGTACTTGGTTTGCGCCCCTTTTGCAGCAATCACTGCCTCAATGCGGCGTGGCATGGAAGCTATCAGCCTGTGGAACTGCTGAGGTGTTATGGAAGACCAGGATGCTTCAATAGTGGCCTTCAGCTCTTCTGCATTGTTCGGTCTCATGTCTCTCATCTTTCTCTTGGCAATGCCCCATAAATTCTCTATGGGGTTCAGGTCAGGCGAGTTTGCTGGCCAATCAAGCACAGTAATCCCACGGTCATTGAACCAGGTTTTGGTGCTTTTGGCAGTGTGGGCAGGTACCAAGTCCTGCTGGAAAATGAAGTCAGCATCCCCATAGAGCTTGTCTGCGGAAGGAAGCATGAAGTGCTCCAAAATCTCCTAGTAGATGGCTGCGTTGACCCTGGACTTAATGAAGCACAGTGGACCAACACCAGCAGATGACATGGCTCTCCAAATAAACACAGACTGTGGAAACTTCACACTGGACTTCAAGCATCTAGCAGTGTGTGCCTCTCCATTCTTCCTCCATACTCTGGGTCCTTGGTTTCCAAATGAGATGTAAAATGTGCTCTCATCAGAAAAGAGGACTTTGGACCACTGAGCAACAGACCATATCTGTTTTTCTTTTGCCCAGGTAAGACACTTCTGACGTTGTTTGTTGTTAAGGAGTGGCTTGACCAGAGGAATACGACATTTGAAGCCCATGTCCAGGATCCGTCTGTGTGTGGTGGCTCTTGATGAACTGACTCCAACCTCAGTTCACTCCTTGTGAAAGTCCCCAACACTTTTGAATGGCCTTTTCCTGACAATCCTCTCCAGGCTGTGGTCATCCCTGCTGCTTGTGCACCTTTTTCTTCCACACTTTTCCCTTCCACATAACTTTCTATTAATGTGCTTTGATACAGCACTTTGGGAACATCTAACTTCTTTTGCAATTACCTTTTGAGGCTTTCCCTCCTTATGGAGTGTATGGTTTTCTGCACAACTGTCAGGTCAGCAGTCTTTCCCATGATTGTGATTCCTACTGAACCAGACTGAGAGAACATTTAAAGGCTCAGGAACCCTTTGGAGGTATTATGGCTTAATTAGCTGATTAGAGTGGGACACTTTGAGCCTAGAATATTGCACCTTTTCACAATATTCTAATTTTCTGAAATTGTGGATTTGGGGTTTTCATGAGCTGTAAGCCATAATCATCACAATTATGACAAATCACGTCTTGAACTATCTTGCTTTGCATGTAATGAGTCTATCTCATATATTAGTTTCACCTTTTAAGTTGCATTAGTGAAATAAATGAACTTTTGCACGATATTCTAATTTTTCGAGTTTCACCTGTATATAAGAGATGAGAGAGACAGAGACTCTGGAGGGCAGTGATCAAGTGCGCATGCACACGGAATGCATCTGCCAGGAGTCTCTGTCTCCCCTACTGTATACTTGTCTATATTGGTTTTATGCTGGATTACAATTTTTTCCTGTGTTTTTAATGGAAGAATAAAATGAATATTTTATTTATCTTTTTATGGGACATGTGTATGGACTAAGACTCCATCAATTCTCCTACAACTGCAGCAATATGACCGGATTGTTTACAGTACACAGCGTGCTTATTTCTTGCACACTTTTCAGTACACCGTAGATATGTCAGGAGAAAAAGTATATGTGATATCTGAAAAAGGAGTAATTTATACAGGTGTATCGGCATCAGTAACTTTCAGAAATTAGATGTTATCCTATTTACAGGTTTCCAGAAGATGCAGACTTTGCTGAAAAATAAACAACTTTTATCTCATGGATGACCACAGAGAAAAAAGCCACTTTGTCCAGGTATGCAGCTATTTTGGCAATTAAACACTTGTTACAGGAGGATGGTGTCCTACTGCTGGGTGAAAAGACTCCTTGCAGAAATAATTCTGGACAGTTAACATGAGCGCCATCAATGAATACAGATAATAAGATGTGTGCTTTGAAGATCCTGTTCTGGCCCCGATTGTAGGGAACTGCAAGATTAGTGTTACTAGTCTTCCAGTGAATCAAAAGGAACCAATACTGTTACACAAAATTCCAAACCTTGGCAAAAACTGGTGGTGGATTTTTTGAGTAGAAAGGATTTCCAAGTACCATCAAGTATTAAAGCTGTCTGATAAATTTACACAGATAGTGATTGGCAAACTGAAGGCAACCTGGAGTCATTTGCTGAAATATGTGGTGGAAAGTTTACTCATCTTAGACCTGGTTACCCCCAAAAGAACAAAAAAAAAAAAGAAAAAAATCAGGACACAGTTAAAAGGACAATCTATATATTAGTCATCTTATAGTCTTACCTTAGATTAATCTGCAAATAGCCTCCTGCACTCTTTTTATATCATGCAGCAGGAACAGTAAAAAAGTTATTTTAAAATGAATATTGTTGTCAAACTCAGCTGACTTATGACATAATAACCTGGGCTGCATCTAGGCACTCTGCTGAATAACATTGACATTCTGTTGAATACTACTTGTGAGTTTTTGTGACTAGTGAGCCTTTTATGCAGCCCAGATCGTGATACTATCAGTGGGCGGGGTTTGGCAGCCATTTCAAAGTGGCCAGAAACAATATTCATTTTAAAATAATTGTTTTACCTTTCCTGCTGCATGATATAGAAAGGGGTATAGGAGGCTATTTGCAGCTTAATCTAAGGTAACACTTTAAGATGACTAAGGTGTGGAATGTCCCTTTAATTGAGTCTGGAAGAGGAGCAGAGTCAACAATCTCCCACAATGCAGACTATGGGCTCGATTTATCAATCAAGGGCGAACATGGGTGGACACATTCGCCCCTGTACGCCCCAGCCCTCCTCTGACGGTAGCAATATGCTGCCTGAATTTAACATTACACAAATGCTATTTTGCACTTTTGTGCAATCCTGCTCCCTGCCCGTGCACAGCCAATCACGCGCGGGCAGGAGCTGTGGATCTCCCTGATCGAACATGACTGGGGAGATTGAAATTCTCCACCTAAGAAATGGAGAAGAGGGTTGGGAAGCAGCGGTCTGATGAAAGGAGGAGAAGGGCTTGATAAATCGAGCCATAAAAAACGTACCATGTAATATGCCTCCCTGAGAGGCTAAAAGACTATACCATAGGTTAAAATATTGTCATTTAGGCAGCATGATACATTCTTTATAGTTACTTTGTTATTGGGAAATATTGAAAGTTTAAGGGGGGATTTGGGAACAGTTAGGGAGATGTGGTATACTGTTACTATACTGATACTATACTGTTACTATACTGATACTATACTGATACTATACTGTTACTATACTTATACTATACTGTTACTATACTGATACTATACTGTTACTATACTGATACTATACTGTTACTATACTGATGCTATACTGTTACTATACTGTTTCTATACTGTTACTATACTGTTACTATACTGTTACTATACTGATACTATACTGTTACTATACTGTTACTATACTGTTACTATACTGTTACTATACTGATACTATACTGTTACTATACTGTTATTGTAAGAAAGGACACTCTGAAACTGTCATAATCTTCAGTAGGCATTCTAACTGAGTATTTCATTATTTTTTTTCCTGCTATCGAATAGTGCTTGTTCCAGCTCTCCAGACCAAATATGCACACAGAAAATACTACATCAACAGACCCCAACAGTCCCTTGAGTGCTAGTTATGAGCTCTGTCTTGCAGTCCCCACAGCCACTGTTTATGCAGCACTTAGGTCTTAGTTTTGGTTAAAGAAGCCAGGGAAATCCCTTACCAGCCCAGGAACTCATTTACCTAACCATACTATCAAACTGCAAATGAACCATCCAACTCTGCCCTGTGTCACCCATCCCATCCCCCACCCTTGATTTAGCTAGAAAGGGTTTCTATGTTGGAAAGTATTCTTATTCTGATTGGCTATAATGGCAAATGTAGAGTATAACAATAAGGACTAGATAGTAAAGTAACATTACCTGAGCAGTCAAAAAGATGTCACTTTGTTTGAGGAAATCCCTAGGGCAATGTGTACTTTACATAAGGACAAATATTAGCCTGGTAGTGTGCTATGGAAGTTAGAGATCTTTAGTCCACCCACTGCGGATAATAATCTGGTCAATGATATGTTAATCTGGGGTTCACCACATCTGTATTATCCCTTAAGAAATTCATAAAGAGGAAAATCCTGATACTGAGGCAGATTTTCCCAACTATCTAAATTCTGGACAGCAGTCTGCATTCTAACCTCGATCCTTCAGTGTGAACTATCACCTAGATTACGAGTTTTGCACTAAACAGGGTGCAAAACTAACGCCAAAAATTTTGCGTTATTCAACTCTCCATAGCGCTGCCATTATGAGTTATTGAAAGCCTCCTTGTGCGTGCGATATGGTGGCGTTAAGCTCCATACCGCACAAAATTCAAGGGCTGCTTTGACGTGCTTGTGCACGCTTTCCCCAACAATAACCCCAAATTTAAACACCCCTAATCCGCTGCCTCCGACATCGCTGCCACCTAAATAAAGTTATTAACCTTTAATCTGCCGATCCCGACATTGCTGACACTAATAAAAGTTATTAACCCCTATTCCGCCTCTCCCTGACATCACCACCACTATAATAAAGCTATTAACCCCTATTCGGTCATTCCCAGACATCGCCGACCCTATAATAAAGTTATTAACCCCTAAACCTCCAGCCCCCCACATCGCAAAACACTAAATTAAACTATTAACCCCTAAACCTAACACCTCCTTACTTTAAATTAAAAATACAATATAACTATATTTAAATAAATAAAAACTTACCTGTGAAATAAAAATTAAACCTAACATTAAACTATAAATTAACCTAACCTTACTATTATAATAAAATAAAAAATACTACCAATTAAAAAGTCTAAATTACAAATTTAAAAAAAAACTAACACTATGAGAAAAATTAAAAAATATAAAATTACAAAAAATAATAAACCCAAAATTACGAAAAATAAAAAACACTAAGCTTACAAAAAATAATAAATGAAATCATCAAAAATAAAAACAATTACACCTAATCTAATAGCTCTATAAAAATAAAAAGCCCCCCCAAAATAAAAACAGCCCCTAACCTACAATAAACTACCAATAGCCCTTAAAAGGGCCTTTTGTAGGGCATTAACCTAAGTTAAACAGCTCTTTTACCTGTAAAAAAAAATACAAAGTCCCCCCAACAGTAAAACCCACCACCCAACCAACCCCTCAAAATAAAAAACCTAACTCTTCTATCTTTATCCCGGCATTGCGGAGCGGAGGGGAGCATCCTCTTCATATGGTTCCCGCCGTACACCAAAGCTTCAATGCAAGGTAGTTGTTTCAAAATGGCGTACCTTGCATTCCTATTGGCTGATTTGATTTTTCAAATTCAAATCAGCCAATAGGATGAGAGCTTCTAAAATCCTATTGTCTGTTCAAATCAGCCAATAGGATGAGAGCTACTAAAATCCTATTGGCTGTTCAAATCAGATGAAGATGTCGCCACCTGGATGAAGATTTCTCGCTGCCTGGATGTCCGGGCTTCAGCAACAGTTAGTAGAAATTCTGGGATTAGTGTTAGGTATTTTGTTATTTTTTTGGGGGTGTTTTTTTCAGATTAGGGTTTGGGCTTTTGAAAAAGTGCTAAATGCCCTTTTAAGATCTGAACGTCCTTTTAAGGGCAATGCTCATACAAATTCCCCTTTAGGGGCAATAGGTAGCTTATTTTTTTTTTTAGAGTTAGGTTTTTTTATTTTGGGGTTTTGGTTGGATGGTGGGTTTTACTATTATCGGGGGACTTTGTATTTTTTTTATAGGTAAAAGGGCTGTTTAACTTAGGGCAATGCCCTACAAAAGGCCCTTTTAAGGGCTATTGGTAGTTTATTGTAGGCTAGGGGGTGTTTTTTGGGGGGGGGCTTTTTATTTTTATAGGGCTATTAGATTAGGTCTAATTGTTTTTATTTATGATAATTTCATTTATTATTTTCTTTCATGTAATTAGCAAGAGTCCATGAGCTAGTGACGTATGGGATATACATTCCTACCAGGAGGGGCAAAGTTTCCCAAACCTCAAAATGCCTATAAATACACCCCTCACCACACCCACAAATCAGTTTTACAAACTTTGCCTCCTGTGGAGGTGGTGAAGTAAGTTTGTGCTAGATTCTATGTTGATATGCGCTCTGCAGCAGGTTGGAGCCCGGTTTTCCTCTCAGCGTGCAGTGAATGTCAGAGGGATGTGAAGAGAGTATTGCCTATTTGAATTCAATGATCTCCTTCTACAGGGTCTATTTCATAGGTTCTCTGTTATCGGTCGTAGAGATTCATCTCTTACCTCCCTTTTCAGATCGACGATATACTCTTATATATACCATTACCTCTACTGATTCTCGTTTCAGTACTGGTTTGGCTTTCTACTACATGTAGATGAGTGTCCTGGGGTAAGTAAGTCTTATTTTTGTGACACTCTAAGCTATGGTTGGGCACTTTTATATAAAGTTCTAAATATTTGTGTTTAAACTTTTATTTGCCTTGATTCAGGATGTTCAATATTCCTTTTTCAGACAGTCAGTTTCATTATTTACTTTTTTCCCTGTGGGCTGTTAGGCTCGCGGGGGCTGAAAATGCTTCATTTTATTACGTCATTCTTGGCGCAGACTTTTTGGCGCCAAAAATTTTTCTTTGTTATTTCCGGCGTCATACTTGTCACCGGAAGTTGCGTCATTTTTGACGTTTTTGCGCCAAAAGTGTCGCGTTACCGGATGTGGCGTCATTTTTGGCGCTAAAAGCATTTAGGCGCCAAATAATGTGGGCGTCTTTTTTGGCGCTAAAAAATATGGGCGTCATTATTGTCTCCACATTATTTAAGTCTCATTGTTTATTTGCTTCTGGTTGCTAGAAGCTTGTTCACTGGCATTTTTTCCCTTTCCTGAAACTGTCATTTAAGGAATTTGATCAATTTTGCTTTATATGTTGTTTTTTCTATTACATATTGCAAGATGTCTCAGATTGACCCTGAATCAGAAGATACTTCTGGAAAATCACTGCCTGATGCTGGATCTACCAAAGTTAAGTGTATTTGCTGTAAACTTGTGGTATCTGTTCCTCCAGATGTTGTTTGTAATGAATGTCATGACAAACTTGTTAATGCAGATAATATTTCCTTTAGTAATGTTACATTACCTGTTGCTGTTCCATCAACATCTAATATTCAGAGTGTTCCTGTTAACATAAGAGATTTTGTTTCTAAATCCATTAAGAAGGCTATGTCTGTTATTCCTCCTTCTAGTAAACGTAAAAGGTCTTTTAAAACTTCTCATTTTTCAGATGAATTTTTAAATGAACATCATCATTCTGATTCTGATAATGATTCCTCTGGTTCAGAGGATTCTGTTTCAGATGTTGATGCTGATAAATCTTCATATTTATTCAAAATAGAATGTATTCGTTCATTACTTAAAGAAGTCTTAATTGCATTAGAAATAGAGGAATCTGGTCCTCTTGATACTAAATCTAAACGTTTAAATAAGGTTTTTAAATCTCCTGTAGTTATTCCAGAAGTTTTTCCTGTCCCTGATGCTATTTCTGAAGTAATTTCCAGGGAATGGAATAATTTGGGTAATTAATTTACTCCTTCTAAACGTTTTAAGCAATTATATCCTGTGCCATCTGACAGATTAGAGTTTTGGGACAAAATCCCTAAGGTTGATGGGGCTATCTCTACTCTTGCTAAACGTACTACTATTCCTACGGCAGATAGTACTTCCTTTAAGGATCCTTTAGATAGGAAAATTGAATCCTTTCTAAGAAAAGCTTACTTATGTTCAGGTAATCTTCTTAGACCTGCTATATCTTTAGCGGATGTTGCTGCAGCTTCAACTTTTTGGTTAGAAGCTTTAGCGCAACAAGTAACAGACCATAATTCTCATAGCATTGTTAATCTTCTTCAACATGCTAATAATTTTATTTGTGATGCCATCTTTGATATCATTAGGGTTGATGTCAGGTATATGTCTCTAGCTATTTTAGCTAGAAGAGCTTTATGGCTTAAAACTTGGAATGCTGATATGTCTTCTAAGTCAACTTTGCTTTCCCTTTCTTTCCAGGGTAATAAATTATTTGGTTCACAGTTGGATTCTATTATTTCAACTGTTACTGGGGGGAAAGGAACTTTTTTACCACAGGATAAAAAATCTAAAGGTAAATTTAGGTCTACTAATCATTTTCGTTCCTTTCGTCACAATAAGGAACAAAAGCCTGATCCTTCCCCTACAGGAGCGGTATCAGTTTGGAAACCATCTCCAGTCTGGAATAAATCCAAGCCTTTTAGAAAGCCAAAGCCAGCTCCCAAGTCAACATGAAGGTGCGGCCCTCATTCCAGCCCAGCTGGTAGGGGGCAGATTACGATTTTTCAAAGAAATTTGGATCAATTCGATTCACAATCTTTGGATTCAGAACATTGTTTCACAAGGGTACAGAATAGGCTTCAAGATAAGGCCTCCTGCAAGAAGATTTTTTCTTTCCCGTGTCCCAGTAAATCCAGTGAAGGCTCAAGCATTTCTGAAATGTGTTTCAGATCTAGAGTTGGCTGGAGTAATTATGCCAGTTCCAGTTCTGGAACAGGGGCTGGGGTTTTACTCAAATCTCTTCATTGTACCAAAGAAGGAGAATTCCTTCAGACCAGTTCTGGATTTAAAAATATTGAATCATTATGTAAGGATACCAACATTCAAAATGGTAACTATAAGGACTATTCTGCCTTTTGTTCAGCAAGGGCATTATATGTCCACAATGGATTTACAGGATGCATATCTGCATATTCTGATTCATCCAGATCACTATCAGTTTCTGAGATTCTCTTTCCTAGACAAGCATTACCAGTTTGTGGCTCTTCCGTTTGGCCTTGCAATAGCTCCAAGGATTTTTACAAAGGTTCTCGGTGCCCTTCTGTCTGTAATCAGAGAACAGGGTATTGTGGTATTTCCTTATTTGGACGATATCTTGGTACTTGCTCAGTCTTCACATTTAGCAGAATCTCATATGAATCGACTTGTATTGTTTCTTTGAGAACATGGTTGGAGGATCAATTTACCAAAAAGTTCATTGATTCCTCAGACAAGGGTAACCTTTTTAGGTTTCCAGATAGATTCAGTGTCCATGACTCTGTCTCTGACAGACAAGAGACGTCTAAAATTGGTTTCAGCTTGTCGAAACCTTCAGTCTCAATCATTCCCTTCGGTAGCCTTATGCATGGAAATTCTAGGTCTTATGACTGCTGCATCGGACGCGATCCCCTTTGCTCGTTTTCACATGCGACCTCTTCAGCTCTGTATGCTGAACCAGTGGTGCAGGGATTATACAAAGATAACTCAATTAATATCTTTAAAACCGATTGTACGACACTCTCTGACGTGGTGGACAGACCACCATCGTTTAGTTCAGGGGGCTTCTTTTGTTCTTCCGACCTGGACTGTGATTTCAACAGATGCAAGTCTGACAGGTTGGGGAGCTGTTTGGGGGTCTCTGACAGCACAAGGGGTTTGGGAATCTCAGGAGGTGAGATTACCAATCAATATTTTGGAATTCCGTGCAATTTTCAGAGCTCTTCAGTCATGGCCTCTTCTAAAGAGAGAGTCGTTCATTTGTTTTCAGACGGACAATGTCACAACCGTGGCATATGTCAATCATCAAGGAGGGACTCACAGTCCTCTGGCTATGAAAGAAGTATCTCGAATACTGGTATGGGCGGAATCCAGCTCCTGTCTAATTTCTGCGGTTCATATCCCAGGTATAGACAATTGGGAAGCGGATTATCTCAGTCGCCAAACGTTACATCCGGGCAAATGGTCTCTTCACCCAGAGGTATTTCTTCAGATTGTTCAAATGTGGGGACTGCCAGAAATAGATCTGATGGCTTCTCATCTAAACAAGAAGCTTCCCAGGTATCTGTCCAGATCCAGGGATCCTCAGGCGAAGGCAGTGGATGCATTGTCACTTCCTTGGAAGTATCATCCTGCCTATATCTTTCCGCCTCTAGTTCTTCTTCCAAGAGTAATTTCCAAGATTCTTAAGGAGTGCTCGTTTGTGCTGCTGGTGGCTCCAGCATGGCCTCACAGGTTTTGGTATGCGGATCTTGTCCGGATGGCCACTTGCCAACCGTGGACTCTTCCATTAAGACCAGACCTTCTATCGCAAGGTCCTTTTTCCATCAGGATCTCAAATCCTTAAATTTGAAGGTATGGAGATTGAACACTTGATTCTCAGTCATAGAGGTTTCTCTGACTCTGTGATTAATACTATGTTACAGGCTCGAAAATCTGTATCTAAGGAGATATATTATCGAGTCTGGAAGATTTACATTTCTTGGTGTTTTTCTCATAATTTTTCTTGGCATTCTTTTAGAATTCCTAGAATTTTACAGTTTCTTCAGGATGGTTTGGATAAAGGTTTGTCTGCAAGTTCCTTGAAAGGACAAATCTCTGCTCTTTCTGTTCTTTTTCACAGAAAGATTGCTAGTCTTCCTGATATTCATTGTTTTGTACAAGCTTTGGTTCGTATAAAACCTGTTATTAAGTCAATTTCTCCTCCTTGGAGTTTGAATTTGGTTCTGGGGGCTCTTCAAGCTCCTCCGTTTGAACCTATGCATTCGCTGGACATTAAATTACTTTTTTGGAAAGTTTTGTTTCTTTTGGCCATCTCTTCTGCTAGAAGAGTTTCTGAATTATCTGCTCTTTCTTGTGAGTCTCCTTTTCTGATTTTTCATCAGGATAAGGCGGTGTTGCGAACTTCTTTAAAATTTTTACCTAAGGTTGTGAATTCTAACAACATTAGTAGAGAAATTGTGGTTCCTTCATTGTGTCCTAATCCTAAGAATTCTAAGGAAAGATCGTTGCATTCTTTGGATGTAGTTAGAGCTTTGAAATATTATGTTGAAGCTGCTAAAAATTTCCAAAAGACTTCTAGTCTATTTGTTATCTTTTCCGGTTCTAGGAAAGGTCAGAAGGCCTCTGCCATTTCTTTGGCGTCTTGGTTAAAGTCTTTGATTCATGATGCTTATGTCGAGTCGGGTAAAACTCCGCCTCAAAGGATTACAGCTCATTCTACTAGGTCAGTTTCTACTTCCTGGGCGTTTAGGAATGAAGCTTCGGTTGATCAGATTTGCAAAGCAGCAACTTGGCCTTCTTTGCATACTTTTACTAAATTCTACCATTTTGATGTGTTTTCTTCTTCAGAAGCAGTTTTTGGTAGAAAAGTACTTCAGGCAGCTGTTTCAGTTTGATTCTTCTGCTTATAATTTCAGTTTTTTTCATTATAAGATTTAAACTTTGTTTTGGGTGTGGATTATTTTCAGCGGAATTGGCTGTCTTTATTTTATCCCTCCCTCTCTAGTGACTCTTGCGTGGAAGATCCACATCTTGGGTATTCATTATCCCATACGTCACTAGCTCATGGACTCTTGCTAATTACATGAAAGAAAACATAATTTATGTAAGAACTTACCTGATAAATTAATTTCTTTCATATTAGCAAGAGTCCATGAGGCCCACCCTTTTTTGTGGTGGTTATGATTTTTTTGTATAAAGCACAATTATTCCAATTCCTTATTTTTTATGCTTTCGCACTTTTTTCTTATCACCCCACTTCTTGGCTATGCGTTAAACTGATTTGCGGGTGTGGTGAGGGGTGTATTTATAGGCATTTTGAGGTTTGGGAAACTTTGCCCCTCCTGGTAGGAATGTATATCCCATACGTCACTAGCTCATGGACTCTTGCTAATATGAAAGAAATGAATTTATCAGGTAAGTTCTTACATAAATTATGTTTTTTAAACGCTTAGTATTTTTTATTTTTCATAAATTTAATGTTTATTATTTTTTGTAATTTTAGACTTTTTAATTTTTCACGTAGTGTTTTTTTTTTTTTTAAATTGGTAGTGCTTTTTATTTTATTAGAATAGTAAGGTTAGGTTAATTTATAGTTTAATGTTTATTTTTTTTTTCCCCGGGTAAGTTTTTATTTATTTAACCCCTTAACGATCGAGGACGTGCATGGTAGGTCCTCAAAAAAAAAAGACAGTAAACGCCTGAGGACGTACCCTGCACGTCCTCGGTCTGGAAAGCAGCTGGAAGCGATCCTGCTCGCTTCCAGCTGCTTTCCGGTTATTACAGTAATGCCTCGATATCGAGGCATCCTGCAATAACCATTTTTAGCCATCCGATGCAGAGAGAGACACTCTGTGGCCCGTTCTGCACCGGACATCGATGGCTATGTTCGTTGGTGGATGGGAGGCGGGTTGCGGCTATCGATGGCCCTTGTGATGTGAAGGGGGGTGGGATCGTGGGCGGGGATGGCCGGGGGCACGCACGGACGTGCGCGAGTGCATGGGGAGGCGGGGGAGGGCGCGTGCACGGGGTGGGAGCGGGTGGGAACCGCTACACTACAGAAATATTTTTGTTAAAAGTGGAAAAAAGGGGGGGGGGGGGGAATAGATTCTATTAAAAAAGATCACTTAGGGGGTGGGGGGAAGCTACACTACAGAAGAAAACAAAAATAAATAAATAAAAAACTATTTTTTTTGCAAACTGGGTACTGGCAGACAGCTGCCAGTACCCAAGATGGCCCCCAATAAGGCAGAGGGGGAGGGTTAGAGAGCTGTTTTGGGGGGGATCAGGGAGGTTGGGGGCTAAGGGGGATCCTACATAGCAGCATATGTAAATATGCTAAAAAATTAATAAATATTCAAAGATACCTTTTGTTTTAGTACTGGCAGACTTTCTGCCAGTACTTAAGATGGCAGGGACAATTGTGGGGTGGGGGAGGGAAGGGAGCTGTTTGGGAGGGATCAGGGGGTGTGATGTGTCAGGTGGGAGGCTGATCTCTACACTAAAGCTAAAATTAACCCTGCAAGCTCCCTACAAACTACCTAATTAACCCCTTCACTGCATAATTTAGCGACCTTCTAATTACCAAAAAGCAATGCCAAAGCCATATATGTCTGCTATTTCTGAACAAAGGGGATCCCAGAGAAGCATTTACAGCCATTTTTGCCATAATTGCACAAGCTGTTTGTAAATAATTTCAGTGAGAAACCTAAAGTTTGTGAAAAAGTTTGTGAAAAAGTAAACAATTCACTTTTGGCGGTGAAATGGTGGCATGAAATATACCAAAATGGGCCTAGATCAATACTTTGGGTTGTCTACTACACTAAATTAAAGCTAAAATTAACCCTACAAACTCTCTACAAGCTCCCTAATTAACCCCTTCACTGATGGGCATAATACATGTGTGGTGCGCAGCAGCATTTAGCGGCCTTCTAATTACCAAAAATCAACGCCAAAGCCATACATGTCTGCTATTTCTGAAGAAAGGGGATCCCAGAGAAGCATTTACAACCATTTGTGCCATAATTGCACAAGCTGTTTGTAAATAATTTCAGTGAGAAACCTAAAATTGTGAAAAATGTTTTTTTTTTTAAATTTGATCGCATTTGACGGTGAAATGGTGGCATGAAATATACCAAAATGGGCCTAGATCAATACTTGGGGTTGTCTACTACACTACACTAAAGCTAAAATTAACCCTAGAAGCTCCCTACATGCTCCCTAATTAACCCCTTCACTGCTGGGCATAATACACGTGTGGTGCACAGTGGCATTTAGCAGCCTTCTAATTACCAAAAAGCAAAGCCAAAACCATATATGTCTGCTATTTCTGAACAAAGGGGATCCCAGAGAAGCATTTACAACCATTTATGCCATAATTGCATAAGTTGTTTGTAAATAATTTCAGTGAGAAACCTAAAGTTTGTGAAAAAAATTGTGAAAAAGTGATCATTTTTTTTTATTTGATCTCATTTGGCGGTGAAATGGAGGCATGAAATATGCCAAAATGGGTCTAGATCAATACTTTGGGATGTCTTCTAATAAAATATATGCATGTCAAGGGATATTCAGGGATTCCTGACAGATATCAGTGTTCCAATGTAACTAGCGCTAATTTTGAAAAAAAGTGGTTTGGAAATAGCAAAGTGCTACTTGTATTTATTACCCTATAACTTGCAAAAAAAAAAAGCAAAGAACATGTAAATATTGGGTATTTCTAAACTCAGGACAAAATTTAGAAACTATTTAGCCTGGGTGTTTTTTGGTGGTTGTAGATGTGTAACAGATTTTGGGGGTCAAAGCTAGAAAAAGTGTGTTTTTTTTTCCATTTTTTTCATAATATTTTGTATTTTTTATAGCAAATTATAAGATATGATGAAAATAATGGTAGATTTTGAAAGTCCATTTAATGGCGAGAAAAACGGTATATAATATGTGTGGGTACACTAAATGAGTAAGAGGAAAATTACAGCTAAATACAAACACCGCAAAAATGTAAAAATAGCCTTGGTCCCAAACGGACAGAAAATGGAAAAGTGTTGTGGTCATTAAGGGGTTAAAGATAGTTCTATTGTAATTTAAAGTTAGGGTGGTGTTAGGTTTAGGGGTTAATAGTTTAATTTAGTGTTTTGCAATGTAGGGGGGCCGGCGGTTTAGGGGTTAATAGGTTTATTTTGTTGCGGAGATGTGGGAGGCCGGAGGTTTAGGGGTTAATAGTTTTATTTGGCTGCAGAGATGTGGGGGGTTGGATGTTTAGTGGTTAATAACTTTATAATAGTGTCTGCGATGTTGGGGAGTGGCGGAATAGGGGTTAATAGCTTTATTATAGAGTCGGGGGCAGCGGAATAGGGGTTAATAATTTTTATTAGTGTCGGGGATGTCGGGAGCAGCAGATTAGGGGTTAATAAATTTATTTAATAGTCGCAATGTGGGTGAGCGGCAGATTAGGGCTTAATAAGTTTAATATAGTATTTGCGATGCGGAAGGATGGCGGTTTAGGGGTTAATAGGTAGTTTATGGGTGTTAGTTTACTTTGTAACACTTTAGTTATGAGTTTTATGAAACATTTTTATTACACAAAACTTATAACTACTGCTTTCAGATGGCGGTATGAATCGTGCCGGTATAGGCTGTAACGCAAGCTTATTAGCATTTTTTTGAGTGCAGAATGGACGTTGCGTTACAGGCTAAAATGCTTGCGGCTAGCAATACTGACACAACTTGCAATGAAATTGCCATTTTTTAGCGTTAAAAGCCGTAATGCAAAACTCGTAATCTAAGTGTATGTAATTTATGTGGGAGGGAATTCCCTATGCATTTCTTATTCATACCTGCACTTTTCCTCTCCCCTCCTCAGAGATGGGTACTATATTGAGAACATATGATACTTATATGGTAACATAAAGTATGTATGCAGTATTAATAGAATGCATAAAACTATATTCTACACCTCAGCTATGTCCCAGCATTGCTCAGACAAATCTATCCAACAGCTTAATTATAGACATTGTAATGCACAAGACAGGATGATCAGTGGTACAAATCTGCCTACAGTGACACAGAAGGAAGTGAGCTATGGAACACAGAGGCCCCGATGTTCAAAATATCAGGTATGGGGGATGATTATGTGATTAAAGCCTAAACCGCCACCTCCCGACGCAAACTATAACTACAATAACACCCACCCCCCCCCTCTAAACTAAACCCCCTAAGTTACATGAAAATAAAAAAAAGTTACAATAAAAAATTAAAATACAGTATATAAAATAAAAAAACACACAATTATACCTAATTCTAATCTACATGCCCCATAAAAAACATCACCCAAAACAAAAACCCTAACACTAAAATAAATTACAATAGCCCTTAAAATGGCTTTTTGAAGGGCATTGCCCTAAACACAATTCAGCTCTTTTCCCAAAAAAATTACAAGATTTCCTCCACAATAAAAGTAACCCCCACCCCTAAAATAATAAAGTCTACCTAAAAAACATTTCCTACAAAATAAATTTTAAATAAAAAAGCATATTCTTCAAAATAAAAAATCTACCCCCAAAAAGCCCTAACTAACCCCAAAGTGTGTACTCACCGTTCAAAAATCCAGCTCCTCTTGATCTGACTAGAGCCCTGGCCTTCATGAGGTCGCTGCCGCACACTGAATTTCCGGAAGCGTGGAACCCCTTTATATAGGGGTACTGCTTCATCCCTATTGGCTGTTTTTAAGTCAGTCAATCCCTATTTTAATCAGCCAATAGCAAGAAAGTATTTTATTTTAAATTCTAATCATCCAATAGAAATGGATGATTAGAATTTAAAATAAAACACTTTTTTGCTTTCGGCTGATTCAAATCAGACAATAGGGATTGACTGATTTAAAAACAGCCAATAGGGATGAAGCAGTACTCCCATATAAAGTTTTTTTTAAAGTAACTTGGGGGGTTTAGTATAGAGGGGGGGTTAGGTGTTAGGTAGAGTAGGGTTAGTTTACGTTGGGGGTTCTAGTGCTTTAGGGTTAATAGTGTAGGGTACTTTGCAGTGGGTATGTGGCGGTATAGGGATTAATAGGATAAGATACTTGCAGTGGGTATGTGGTGGTTTAGTAGTTAATATGATAGATACTTGCAGTGGGTATGTAGCGGTTTAGATATTTATTAGTGTACTGTTAGTTTGCGATTGTTGGATTCCTCAGTTTAAAGGTATTAGTGGTTAGGCACATGGCAGTTCTATTTCAAGGGATCCTTTACTATACATCGCCAATATGGGCAGCAATGCCGAGTGTTATCTATAGCCAGCATCGCCGACCAATGGCATGTATAGTAAATGCCTCTCGGTGATGCCACTATGTTTGGAGCTTGGAATATTTCGACAAGCTTGCTTGACATAGTGGCGGATTTCATTGGAATATTTTTTTGCTGCCTTGTAGCACTTTCAATCATCCGGGCCAGAGTCTGTTCCTCCTGCCATATTTCACATGGGTCAGGCGACAAAAGGAATATACATAGGAAATTTTCAGGTCATGTATAGTGACCATGTAACAAAAAGGGTTAATCTGGACATATCTGTTCAGCTTTCTTGGCTTCTGCATTAACACAATGTCAGTTTTATAAGTCTCTGAATCACCTTCTCTATTCTCTCAGTAACTATCACAGATGGATGGTTTCAGCCATACATCACCTGCTGCTAATATTTAGCTCTTCCCAAATGCTTTTGGAAATTCTGAGGTTTTATAGCTAGTAAGAGATATCTGACCCAGGAGCCTCTTGTGCTGAGTAAATCAATCAGTGACGACTTCTCAAGGATCCTGGGAGTCCAGCATTTGAGTGCAGCTTGTAAACTGCTAAAGAATGAGGAAGAGAAGTTTGTAAAAAAGGACATAGATCAAGGCCAAGGTTCGGTGGCAGGCCTGATCATCTCTAGGGGAATAAAAATGGATTTTTACTTAGCGGGAAGAATAAAGCTACTTGTGAAAGGTTTTCCAGCTGGTTAAACAGCTACAGGACCTATTTTTTACACAGTGATGGGTCTGTAGGTGACACAGTTATATTGAAATAATACTGGAGGCCACAGCCCAGATATATCCCTTTAAAAGGAACACAGTTATGATCACTGCACGTCATATATTACTATACTATATATATTCTATACAGATAATAATATTAATATTAACAGGTGATGCTCAATATATAATTGAAGTAACATTATTCTCTGGGTTTAACAAATTTGTAGGAACCAGAATATAAAGTGTATGTGTGTTTTTATATATACATATATATATATATATATATATATATATATACACAGTATATATATATATATATATATATATATATATATATATATATATATATATTATAATGAAACACAGGGTATTATAGAGGTTAAATTATTGCCTGGAGCGCAGACAACCAACACTAGTGAGTGACACGTTGGCAGCAGTGATTTAACCTCCTTAACACACTTGCTGCATTGACTTAACCTTTCATTGACAAAGACACCATCTCACCAAAACTTAAAGGGACTCTGAAGTCAAAATTAAACTTTCATGGTTCAGATAGAGCAGGCAATTTTAAACAACTTTCCATTATTAACAAAATGTGCAGAGTCTATTTATATTTACACTTTTTGAGTCACCAGCTCCTACTGAGCATATGCAAGAATTCAGAGAATTGCATTTGTGATTGGCTGATAGCTGAAGTTTGTCAGACTACTCATTTGACGTTCAGACTAAGTGCTTATCATAAATTTGTTGATTATGCAAATCTACAGTATTTACTGGTCTTTTAACCCTTAATTGCCTTGAACACACAAGCAATCAGAGAGTTAAACCACTGCTCCATAACATACTTGCAGCAGTAATTCAATACCATGGGCACATGCAGCAGCTGTGTGAGATGAGTACAATACATGGGGTTGTTGTAAAGAATATCTGCAACAGGATGAAAGATGTAGCAGCCAGACAGAAGTAATGCAAGGCTGTGCCAGTAACACATGGCGAGATCACATATACGGCGCAGGTTTCAGCGCAAGCTCTGCAACCCGCGCCACCCATAATATTGCGTTGTGGGGGGTTGTAGGTTTAGGGGTTAATAAATGTATTATTAGTAGTGAGGGGGAGGGATTACGGATATAGGGGTTTTACGTGTCAGGTTTATTTTTTGGAGACGGGTTAGACTATTACAGGAGGTTTGATATATTTTTTTCTTTTCTTAGGCACCGGCAGTTTCTAAAGTGCTGTAAGTCACTGGTGACTCCAGAAATGTGAATTTACGCTCATTTCTGGACATCGCTAGTTTATCCGACTTCTGGCACTTTATGAACTGCGAGGTTCAAATCAGCCAATAGGATGAGAGTTACTGAAATTATATTGGCTGATTTTAATAGCCAATAGAATTTCAGTAGCTCTCATCCTATTGGCTGGTTTGAACAGCCAATAGGATTTGAGTAGCTTTCATCCTATTGGCTGATTTGAATTTGAAGAATCAAATCAGCCAATAGGAATTCAAGGGACGCCATTTTTTATCGCGTACCTTGAATTCTCTATCCAGTGTGCGGCGAAGATCGTACGAAGAGGATCCTCCACGCTCCATGGCTCCGTGGTCGCTGGTCTTCAGTTCCAAGGTCGCCGGTCTTTAGCTCCGCAAAGGATGTTCCAGGAAGAAGAAAGAAGAGGTTGCCGCTTGGAAGAAGACTTCACCGCCTGGAACAGGACCTTCTCCGCTGGACTTCAGGAACAGTGAGTAGCAACCTGGGGGTTAGACTTCGTTTTTTTTTTGTTTTTTATTTTATTTTTATTTAGATAGGGTGGGCAGTAAAAGAGCTAAATGCCCTTTTCAGGGCAATGGGTAGTTTAGGGTTTTTAGTGTTAGGTTCTTTTATTTGGGGGGGTTTGGTGGGTGGGGTTTTTTACTGTTGGGGGGCTTTGTGTATTTTGTTGTAAAAGAGCTGATTATCTTGGGCAATACCTGCAAAATACCCTTTTGAGGGCTACTGATAGTTTATTAGAGTAGGGGGTGATTTTATTTTGGGGGGGCTTTTTTATTTTCATAGGGATTAGGTATAATTTTTTAAAATTTGGTAATTTTCTTTTTTATTTTATGTAATGTTAGATTTTTTTATTTTCTGTAATTGTAGCTTAAAGGGACAGTCTATACCAGGATTTTGATCAGACTGTCCCTTTAATTTATACTTAGTTTATTTGTATTTTTAAAGTAGTGTTAGTTTTTTTTAATTTAATAGTAACTTAAGTATTTTGTAAATTAGGTAACTTCAGTTCATTTAGAGGGTGTAAGGTTAGGGGTTAGGTTTATTGCGTTGTGGCCTTTGGCAGTTTAGGTGTTAATACTTTAATAGGTTTATTGCATTGTGGGCTTTGGCGGATTAGGGGTTAATACTTTAATAGGTTTATTTCGTTGTGGGTTAATGGCGAATTAGGGGTTAATAGTTTTAATAGGTAGTTTGTTATGTTGGGGTTGGGGGATTTAGGGTTAATAATTTATTTATTACTTGCGGTGTGGGTTTGATGGCGAATATAGGGGTTAATACACTTTATTAGTTATTGCGGTGGGGGGGTGCGGTTGACAGGTAAATAGATATTGCGCATGCGTTAGGTGTTAGTTTATTTTTGCAGGCATTTTCGGGAGTTACGGTGCTCCCATACTCAGTGCAAGGCTTGCTACGGCTGCCTTTTATGGCGAGGTGAAAATGGAGTAATATTTCTCCATTTTCGCCACGTAAGTCCTTGCGCTGAATATTGGATACCGATTTGTGACGCGGTCCCATGTTAGCTTATGGGAGTAAAAATTGCGGGCGACGGGTGAAATATACGTGTTGCATTTATATGCAGCGCTGTATATAGGACACCAAACCCACGCAAAAACCGGCGTCGCTGGCTTTTACGGGCGACGCCGCATATGTGATCGAGCCCATGATGCTTAACACAGGAAATGTGAAAAAAATAACAGGAATTTTACTGGGTGTAAAAGTCACTATGGTCCTCTGTATTTTGTTGAGTCCCAATGTTTTATTATCTTAAAGGACCATTATATTATAATATAGTAGAATTGCATAATCAACAAGTGGATAATAAAAATGACAATGCAAAAGCACTTACTCTCCCTTTTTTAAATGAGCGGTGTATTTTTTTGACTGATTTCAAAGCCAATTACAGACATATGTATACACTGTAAACTTTGCACATGCTCAGTAGGAGCTGGTGCCTCAGTAAGTGTGCAAATAAAAAGACTGTGCACAATTTGATAATGGAAGTAAATTTGAAAGTATCTTAAAGGTATAGAAAGGTAAAAAATTAAATGTGCACGGGTGCATTTCAATGTTAAATAGAAACATTTTTGCAATATACTTCCGTTAACAAAAATGCTTCTAATACAAGTTAATGCTGTTTTCAGCAGCATACGCGCATATCCTGTGAGGGCAATGCACCGATATTCAAACTCAGAGAGCTGGGGTGGTGCATATTGTGACACTTGATTTGTCTCATGTAAGCCACTGCGGATTCCCTGAGAAGGTGTGGTGTTTGAAAAATGGTGCAAGGGCCCTTACCGGATATGTGCGTCAGTATTAGCGTGTCACTAGAGGCTACACGTGAACTTTTTCTCCTGTTACAAAGGAATATTTACTTTCATTTAATGAAAATAAATGTAAATGTGCCATGAATATTCAGTATTCGTTTTGTCTGAAACAAAACAAATACAGAATAGTGCAGCAGAAGAATATTCAGGGAAACGAATTTCCCCAAATATTTGTTCCAAAAGATTCAGCCGAACTAAACGTATTAGTGCTGCACATGTCTACTGAACATTAATGTTCTTCAAAGAGCTATTCATTAAAGATGTCATGTAACAATATACCCTTTACCAGATTGTCATGTTCTTTATTAAAGTGAATGTAAATTTTGATGCTAAAGTGCCGTTTTTTAAAAATTTGATTAAAAACAGGGGCACTTTAATTCATCAAAATTTACATTTCACTCGTGTTGTGAAAAAAAACTTAACTTTTAATCTTGACAGACGCTCCAACTTCCTCCGCCCGTCGCAAAGCCTCTTCATGGATCTAAAATGAGGAATTTGGCTTCCTCCAATTACGGCGTTGAATCAGACACTGATTCCCCTGGGGGGAAGCACTGATTGGAGGAAGACCGATCCATCATTTCTGAAGTCAGAAATGGCTTGCGATGACCGGGGGAAGCTGGAGCGGCTGTCAAGTTTTAAAGGTAAGTATTTTTTTGTAAATGTTGATGCCCCTGTTTTTATAATCAAATATTTAAAAACCGGGCACTTTAGCATCAAAATTTATATTTACTTTAAATATAATCAAGGTTTTAATATTCTTTAATAAATATACTCAAGAAGGAAATATTTTATAGATTTTAAATTTATAATGCAAAGGATAAAAAAATATTGAAAAAAAAGAGGATTGAATTTATAGGGAACATATTCAGTCAAAAAGAAGAGTTGATTCTTTTTCCTTAAAGGGAATGTCAAGTTACTAATAGTGCCCCATGGCATTGGATAGACTTTTAAAAATTAACAAAGATTTCATTCATGAAATCTTTTATATGTATATATTTTGCAGAATTTTTACCTATTTACTGCTGCGACGATAAGCGCAACTCTCTCTCCCGCCATATTGTCAAATTGATTGACAGATGACGATTTGTAAAATAAGTAATCCTTGTTCCCCCCCCCCCCCCGGATGTTCAGCCCCTTTGCGCCCCTGTACGCCTCAGCTTTAATAAATCTAGCCCTTAGTCTCTGCTAGACCTCAAACCCCTGTCCTAGGGTTCTTGTTTCTTAGTCATCTGGACACTCTAGTGTGATTAGAGCTTTATTCAAAAAGACACACTGCATATTTTATAAGTGTATTTTGATGTGAGTTGACAATCTTGATTGATTTTAAGTAAGTAGCTGCTCACTAGTTGTGCTTAGTTCTGTTCTAACACACAGTAGTTTTTAAAAAAGTGGCCAGTTATTGGGTTCTAAAGAAGCCTGCTATGCCTCTACATCAAGCTCCCATTTTCTAACTCACGCTTACTTCCATCAGTATCACAATTTCTTTTCTCTTCTAAGTCCAAACTCATTACCCTATTCCTATCCATTACTCTCTACCTTGATTATATAAATTGTTCTATACCCTTTCCTGCATCCCCAGTTTCTATCCTGCCATAAATTCCTCACACTACCCTATCCTAAGCCTCAACATTCTATCTTCACTCTGTATAGAATCTCAGTTCCTCACTCACCACACTATTTGTAAGGTACCAGCCTCAAAGTTCTCCCTTTGCTACTTCCTGACCACTAGTCGGCGTCAGGTGGAGAGGTCCCCAAGATTTTTGTAAGGTCAGTAGTGGAGCTGAGTCTGAGGGAAGGCAAAGACGTGATCAGGCAAGCAACAATCATGCAGTGTGACACAAAATCAGGATCCAGGAGAATAGTCGAGGGCAGGCAGAGGTCTAAATACAATCTGGCAGAGTATTCTGGAACCAGGAAAAAAAGTCACAACGAAAATCTAGCAGTAAACATACGAACAGCACACCCAGGAAAACTAGCTCAGAATACAGGAAGTGCTGGGTATGTATTAGAATTGTGCAGCAGCGAATAATTCAGAACAAATATTCTGAAAAATTAGTTTATACAATAAATACATACTATACCAATTTATTAAATATGAATATTGCATAAATATAATTCTTTCCAATGGCATGGAGAGTCCACGATACCATTAAATTACTATTGGGAATTAAACTCCTGGCCACCAGGTGGAGGCAAAGAACACCCCAGCAAAGCTTCAAGTATCCTCCCACTACCCACAATCTCCAGTCATTATTTGCCTGCTTAACATTGTAGGTGATGTGCGAAGAAGGTGTCTGAAGAAATCAAGTTGCTAATCCTTTAATGGGTACATTAAAGGATTAACAATAAAGGACATTTTTTTTTTACTATGGATGCCAATCCCAAGCTTTATCTGTCATTTGATAAATGTCTTTATTGTACAGATGCCCACGCTTTTCCTCCTGTGCAATTTTGTTCCTCTTGCCTTAATAAGGTTTTATTATCTAAGGATAAGGATTCCTTATCTGAGCCATCTTTTTCTCAGAATAATGCTGTTCAGGGGTTGTCTCAGCCTTCCTCTAACATGTCCCAGTCTTTGACAGATTCACATGCAGTGCCCTGCGGTTCCTCTCAGTCAGTTTCTGGGAGTGTTTGTTTACCTAAAGATTTTCGCTGCGCAGTTGACTTCTGCAGTTTCTGCAGTCCTAGGTCCTTTACCTAGTTTGGGTAAAAGGAAGAGAAAATCTAAGAACATTTCTATGGGTTCTGTTTCCGCCAAGACTGATTTGGTTAGTCTTTCTCAGTTATCTAGCGAGGATCATTCCTCTGCAGCTTCTGAGGGCGAGCTCTCTGATTCAGAATCTGCGTTTCCTAGTACAGTAGATCTGAGTAGGTTAATTTTAGATTTGAACTGGAGCATCTCTGTTTACTTTTGAAGGAGGTGCTAGCTACTTTGGATGGCTCTGAAACAATTGCAGAGGCTCCTAAGAAAGCTAATAAACTGAAGAGTTTTTGATGTCAAGCCTAAATCATCTGTGGAGGTTTTTCTGTTCCAGATCGCATGTCTGACATTATATCTCAGGAATGGGAGAAGTTGGGTGTTTCTTTTAACCAGTCTCCTGTGTTTTTAAAGATGTTTCCTGTGGCTGATTCAGTGTGAGATCTGTTGGCGCACTGTTCCTAGAGTAGAGGGTGCTATATATACCTTAGCCAAGAGAACTACTATTGCTCTTGAGGATAGTTCCTCTTTAAGAGACCCTATGGATAAGAAAGTGGAGGGTTATTTAAGAAAAATGTTTCTTCATTAGGGTTTGCAGTGGCAACCAGTTGCTAGTATTGATTCAGTTACTGGTGCAGCCTATTATTGGTGTGACTCATTGTTCTAATTTCAGAGGAGACTACTATAGAGGAGATCCAAGATAGGATCAAGGCTCTAAAGTTGGCAAATACTTTTATCTGTGATGCCAGTATGCAGGTTGTCAGGCTGAGAGCCAAGATTTCTAGTTTTGCGATACTAGCCCGCAGAGCCTTTTGGTTAAAGTCTTGGTCTATGGATGTGACTTCCAAATTCAAGCTTCTGTCTCTACTTTTTAAGGGTAAGACTTTATTTGGTCTGGCAGAGATCATTTCCATGGTTACTGGTGGAAAAGGAGTCTTTTTACCACATGATAAGAGGAATAGACCCAAAGGGTCGTCAGACTTCTAATTTACATTCCTTTAGTAACTTTAAGGGACAGAAATCTTCCTATTCTAAATCTGAGCAAGACAAGACTTCTTGGAGAGCTAGCCAGCTCTGGAATAAGGGTAAGCAGTCCAGAAAGCCTTCTGCTGATGCTAAGTCAGCATGAAGAGGCCGCCCTCAAACCAGTTCTGGATCAGGTAGGGGGCAGGCTTTCCTTCTTTCAGCAGGCTTGGATTCGTGATGTTCCAGATCCTTGGGCAGTGGATGTAGTCTCCAGGGATACAGGATTGGATTCAAATCTTGTTCCCCCAGGGACAGATTTCTATTATCAAGATTATCTGTAAACCAGGTAAAGAGAGAGGCCTTCTTAAACTGCGTAAGGGATCTGTCTTCTCTGAAAGTAATTATCCCAGTTCCTCTAGCAGAACAGGGTCAGAGATTTTATTCAAATCTTTTTGTGCTTCCCAAAAAGGGGAGGGAACTTTTCGACCCTTTCTAGACGTTTAAGTCTCTTAACAAGTTTCTCAAGGTTCTGTTCTTTAAAATAGAGACTATCCGTTCTATTCTCCCTCCTGGTTCAGGAGGGTCAATTTATGAGCACCATAGACCTAAAGGGCGCATATCTTCATGTGCCTATCCACAGGGAGTATTTCAAGGTTCTGAGGTTCGATTTTTTGGATCAAAATTTCCAATTTCTAGCCCTTCCTTTCAGCCTCGCCACTGCTCCTCGAATCTTTACGAATGTTCTAAGGGCTCTTCTGGCTATGGCCAGGTCTGTAGGGATTGCGGTGGCTCCTTACCTGGATGATATCTTGGTTCAGACGCCATCTTTTCAGTTAGCAAGATCCCATACAGAGTCTCTGTTAGTAATTCTCCACTTTCACGGGTGCAAGGTGAATCTAGGGAAAAGTTCCTTGGTGCCAAATACCAGGGTATGTTTTCTGGGGACAATCATAGACTCAGTATCTATGAAGATTTTTTTGATGGAGGTCAGACAATTCAAGCTTCTGGAGGCCTGTCGTTCTCTTCAGTCCTCTGTTCATCCATCAGGGCCGTATGCATGGAAGTAATTGGTCTCATGGTGGCATCCATGGACATTATTCAATTTACTTGCTTCCATCTGAGACCTCTACAGGTATGTATGCTCAGTCAATGGAACGGAGACCACTTGGATCTCTCTCTCTCTCTCTCTCTCTCTCTCTCTCTATATATATATATATATATATATATATATATATAAACTATATAGGATAGTTTAGACTCTCAGGCAAGGATTTCTCTGTCTTGGTGGATCTCCCAGGACCACTAGTCTTAGGGCACTTGTTTCCTGAGACCTTCTTGGGAGATTGTGATCACAGATGCCAGCCTGTTAGGCTGGGGAGCAGTTTGAGGGTCCCTAAGAGCTCAGGGACTTTGGACTCAGGAGAGCAATTCTGAATGTTCTAACAGCTTGGCCTCAACTAAGTTTAGTCCGGTTTATTAGATTTAAATCGGACAACATCACTTCGGTGGCGTATATCAACCACCAAGGAGGAACTCGGAGCTTGTTAGCTATGAAGGAGGTGACTTGCATTCTTCAGTGGGCAGAGTCTCACAAATGTTCATCTCTCTGCCATTCATATCCTAGGGGTGGTTAACTGGAAAACGGATTATCTAAGCAGGCAGACGTTTCATCCAGGGGAATGGGCTCTCCGTCCAGAGGTTTTCTCAGGTTAACCCTCAAATAGGGAGTTCCGAAGTTGGACCTGATGGCATCTTGTCTAAAAGCCAAGCTTCCAAGATACGGAGCAGGATCAAGAGATCCTCAAGCAGCTCTGGTAGTCGCCCTGGCAGTGCCATGGGATTTTGGTCTAATTTATCAGTTTCCTCTGGTTGACCTCCTTCCTCAGGTGATAGCTTGTATCAAACAGGAGCAGGCTTTGGTGATTCTATTAGCTCCAGCATGGCCTTACAGAACTTGGTTTGCGGATCTAGTGAAGATGTCGTCATTTCCCCCATGGAAATTGCCTCCGAGGAGGGATCTTCTACTTCAGGGTCCCTTCCTCCATTTGAACTTAGTCTCTCTGAAGCTGACTGCTTGGAGAATGAACGCTTAGTCTTGTCCAGACAAGGTTTTTCTGTGAAGGTTATTGAGACTATGATTCAGGCTTGTAAGCCTGTTACTCGCAAGATTTACTATAAGGTATTGCGTAAATACGTTCAATGGTGCGGATCTATGGGTTTTCAGTCAGGTGAGAATTCCCCATATTCTGTCCTTTCTTCAGGAGGGCCTGGAGAAGGGTTTATCAGTTAGTACCCTAAAGGGTCAGATTTCTGCTGAGTCGATTCTTCTGCAGAAGCATCTGGCAATTTTGCCAGATGTTTAATCTTTTGTCCATGCTTTGGTTAGAATCAGGCCTGTGTTTAGGTCAATTGCTCTTCCTTGGAGTCTTAATCTAGTTCTGCAGCAGGCTCCATTTGAGCCTATGCATTCTGAAAGTTAAAGTTAAAAATGATACTTATATGGAACAGATATGCAAGGTGGCCACTTGGTCATCAGTGCATACTTTTTCCAAATTTTCCAAATTTGATGTTTTTGCCTCAGCTGAGGCTTCTTTTGGGAGGAAAGTTCTTCAAGCAGTGATGCCTTCTGTTTAGGTTCTCCTGTCTTGTGTATCCCTCCCTTCCATTCTGTGGACTCTAGCTTTGGTATTGGTTCCCACTAGTAATTTAATGGATTTGTGGACTCTCCATGCCATTGGAAAGAAAACATAATTTATACTTACCTGATAATTTCTTTTCTTTCATGACATGTAGAGTCAACGACCCACCCTTATTTTAAGATGGCTTTTTGTAATTTTCTAAACCTCAGGCACCTCTATACCCTTTGTGTCTTCTTCTCTTTCCATAATTCCTTAGCTGAATGACTGGGGATTGTGGGTAGTGGGAGGATACTTGATACTTTGCTCGGGTGTTCTTTGCCTCCACCTGGTGGCCAGGAGTTGAATTCCCACTAGTAATTGAATGGATTCGTGGACTCTCCATGCCAGGAAAGAAAATAATTTATAATGTAAGTATAAATTATGTTTCTTATGATTTCTGCTACTTGACTACAAAGGGTTCCAATGCACTTATATATGTCTATATACAGGGAGTGCAGAATTATTAGGCAAATGAGTATTTTGACCACATCATCCTCTTTATGCATGTTGTCTTACTCCAAGCTGTATAGGCTCGAAAGCCTACTACCAATTAAGCATATTAGGTGATGTGCATCTCTGTAATGAGAAGGGGTGTGGTCTAATGACATCAACACCCTATATCAGGTGTGCATAATTATTAGGCAACTTCCTTTACTTTGGCAAAATGGGTCAAAAGAAGGACTTGACAGGCTCAGAAAAGTAAAAAATAGTGAGATATCTTGCAGAGGGATGCAGCACTCTTAAAATTGCAAAGCTTCTGAAGCGTGATCATCGAACAATCAAGCGTTTCATTCAAAATAGTCAACAGGGTCGCAAGAAGCGTGTGGAAAAACCAAGGCGCAAAATAACTGCCCATGAACTGAGAAAAGTCAAGCGTGCAGCTGCCAAGATGCCACTTGCCACCAGTTTGGCCATATTTCAGAGCTGCAACATCACTGGAGTGCCCAAAAGCGCAAGGTGTGCAATACTCAGAGACATGGCCAAGGTAAGAAAGGCTGAAAGACGACCACCACTGAACAAGACACACAAGCTGAAACGTCAAGACTGGGCCAAGAAATATCTCAAGACTGATTTTTCTAAGGTTTTATGGACTGATGAAATGAGAGTGAGTCTTGATGGGCCAGATGGATGGGCCCGTGGCTGGATTGGTAAAGGGCAGAGAGCTCAGATACCAGCAAGGTGGAGGTGGAGTACTGGTTTGGGCTGGTATCATCAAAGATGAGCTTGTGGGGCCTTTTCGGGTTGAGGATGGAGTCAAGCTCAACTCCCAGTCCTACTGCCAGTTTCTGGAAGACACCTTCTTCAAGCAGTGGTACAGGAAGAAGTCTGCATCCTTCAAGAAAAACATGATTTTCATGCAGGACAATGCTCCATCACACGCGTCCAAGTACTCCACAGCGTGGCTGGCAAGAAAGGGTATAAAAGAAGAAAATCTAATGACATGGCCTCCTTGTTCACCTGATCTGAACCCCATTGAGAACCTGTGGTCCATCATCAAATGTGAGATTTACAAGGAGGGAAAACAGTACACCTCTCTGAACAGTGTCTGGGAGGCTGTGGTTGCTGCTGCACGCAATGTTGATGGTGAACAGATCAAAACACTGACAGAATCCATGGATGGCAGGCTTTTGAGTGTCCTTGCAAAGAAAGGTGGCTATATTGGTCACTGATTTGTTTTTGTTTTGTTTTTGAATGTCAGAAATGTATATTTGTGAATGTTGAGATGTTATATTGGTTTCACTGGTAAAAATAAATAATTGAAATGGGTATATATTTGTTTTTTGTTAAGTTGCCTAATAATTATGCACAGTAATAGTCACCTGCACACACAGATATCCCCCTAAAATAGCTATAACTAAAAACAAACTAAAAACTACTTCCAAAACTATTCAGCTTTGATATTAATGAGTTTTTTGGGTTCATTGAGAACATGGTTGTTGTTCAATAATACAATTAATCCTCAAAAATACAACTTGCCTAATAATTCTGCACTCCCTGTATGTTTACATATGTATTTATGTGTTTATATGTATATTTGTCACCTGTAAGTATATATATATATATATACACATATAAATACATAAATACATATATGCACATATATATACATATACATACATATATATATATATATATATATATATATATATATATACACATGCATATACATATTTAGACGTGTATGTATGCATCTCTATGTTAAAGCCCTTTGTCTGCCTTTTTTTCTAACACCTGAGACCTCATATTTTTAAGCCCTTATAAGAATTTAATGCAATTTTATTTTGCAGTAATTTTTATCAGACAGTGCTAATATGAGTGATGTGTGTTGTGCCACTTTTTTGTCTCGCTTACCAGTTAAACCAGAGCTTTCAAGTTGCGCCAATCATTCTAGCTTTGTGCTCACGCTTTGCATTCACTTTCAACTCGAAATACGTGCGGTTTTTAACTTGCACCCAAATGGGCGCAAAAGCCCGATATCACTTGCGCGCAACAGTTAGCGCGTCACTCATAATCTAGCCCTAGATTGAAAGCTGTTTGTACACAATTTACTTTTATTATTTAATAATCTATTGAGTCATTTATTCCTCCATGTATTTGTAAAAGGTTCTCTTTACAGTTGTAATAATAATAATAATAATAACAATAATGTAAGTACATATTGAAGTGGAGAGAACAAACTGACCATAGTTTACATGAAATCCCTGCTCAACAGAACTTCCAATTGTATTAATAGCAGGAAACATTTATGAAGGGGACATTTCCAAGGTGTTGATTGTGATCAAACTCTGAGGTAAGTGCAGTTTTTATTTTACACATGTGACTATGATTCGCTAAAACTCTCTGGTCTGGCAAGATTATCTCAAAAGTCTTGTCTGTATTACAAGGTCGCTCAAACATTTTAAAAAGGCAATTTTTAGATTAAGAGCTGTTTATCTCACTATTCATGGTCCTGGATTTAAAGAAGAAGCATTGTTGTGTAAGTTTTTGACATTTGGGTCCCTATGTAGGTACCTTTTCTAGGAGGTGAAATTTCAGATGTGAATTAGACGTTGGTAGAAAAGATACCCAAGAGGGGATACCCAAGATACCCAAGAGGGAACCCAGTTCCCTTTTCACATTATATTTTAACTGTATGTTCACCTTGGAGGTTGCCTAAAATACATGTAAAATAAGACACATTAAAATAGACCAGTTCATGTGCTAATTAGGTTTTTTTTCAGATGCATTCACTCACTGATGCGCCTATAGATATTATCTAATGGCAAACAGCTTTCCATTCTGCTGTTGATGGCAGACGCTGTTCTCCCCAAGCAGACAATGTCTTTAGCCTGGGGGCAATATTATTATTTTAGTGCCAAAGCACCATCCTAAATGAAAAGCATTTACCATTGCATAGGAAATTAATGGTGCGTCTTATGTTTGTATATCAAGTAATGGGGCGATTCAAAAAGAGGAGCTAAAAAATATTCCAAACTATTTTTGTCTCCCACGAGATATCCCTTGCTTGGCAAGAACAAAAATGCTCTGGATTTCAGTGCTCACCACATTAAAGTGACAACATTGTTTTCTAACATAATATAAACGTTTAATTAGTCCAACCTTAAGAGTAAAGATGGAATAAGCTGAACTGTTTATAAAGCAACACCAGTCACACTTACATTACAATACATTTTGTTTGTCTTGTTAGAATCAAATGTATGAATTGCATATGTTTAGTTGTTACATAGTGGTCTAGCTTACAAATAGAGCACGAAAATATTATCACTGTTGTGCGTTAACATAGCAAGAGCCCAAATTTATTTCATAGCATTCAAGCAATAGTTTAGGGTGCACATCTGCATGTTGGGTAATGCGGGTGTGCTAATTCCCTCACATAAACAGACTTCTTTTGGGGCACATGGTAAGATTCATGCTGGATATCACTTGAGTGCTACGCCCGCCAATAGTGGGCTAAGTCAGGGGTGCGCTAAGCTAATAATATACAAGTAGTGAGTTCTTTATGTAGTTCTGTGCTATATTGTTACTACTAATGGTTTACTTCAAGTCTTAAAATTCACTTCATTTTACAGTGGTATTTTGGATTGATCTTGAGAGCAACACTTAACTCGCCAGTAACACGAGCACAATGAGCGCACTAGCCATTGAAAGTAAAGGAACATTATGGAATTTTGCAACACTATACAAATAAATGCTAATAATAATAATAATGATAGACCATCCTAAAAAAGTTCTAGCTGCGTTAAGATGCTTTGGTTAAAATATTAAAAGGAATACAAAAGTCAAAATTAAACTTTAATGGTTTAGATAGAGCATAGAATTATAGACAACTTTCTAATTCACTTAAATTATGAAAATGTGCACATTCTTTTTATATGCACACTTTCTGAGGCACCAGCTCCTACTGAGCATGTGCAAGATTCACAGTGTCTATGTATATGCATTTTATGATTGGCTGATGGCTGTCACATGATGCAGGTGGAAGAAATATTAAAGGATTACTTTCTGTTATAATTTTTAAGCTAAACAACTAACATATTAAAGTTAATAAACATTAATTAAAACCTACTGACCTATATTTTCTCTAAAACGAAGTTTCATAACGTTCTAAAAGTTATATCTTTTATTCGCCGATGATGTCACGTTATCCTGCCCACTATTTTCAGCACTGCATGTTCAAAATACTTAAACCAATAACTTTGTGTTTAAAGCGCCATTTTGAAACCTAGGTATTGTAAACGGATTGGTACAGAGCAAAGGATACCCACGGAGTGGGTTTGGAAAACAATTAAATTTGCAGACAAGATTTCTGATATACGGTAGAGATATGTTAATGAAATGCTATTGATAAAAAGCGTATTTGGGGTAGTTAGTTAGTAACAGGCATAGAAAATATTTACTTACATTGGCCCTTTAACTAATTGAAATTAGTTAGAAAAACAATCTGTTGCTCATTTGAAATTCAGACTAACTGCTTTTTGCATTATCTTTTTATTATGTATTTGTTGATTATGCAATTCTACTGTGTTTAGTGGTCCTTTAAAGCTCCACTTGTAATGCCAGATTTCACGACATTCTTTGTGTACCCTGCACCAATGATTGCTCTCCACTTGTAATCTAACCCCTTATATGCTGTGTAAAATGTTACAAAATTCAGGTGTTGTACTTCAAACAATTAGTTAAATAAACTAAAATCTGATTGGTCTTCAATTAAGAAAAGAGCCAGCGGCATCAAACTTTAAAGGGATATAAAAGTCAAAATTTAGATAATGCAATTTTAAAAATGCTCCGGTTTGTATCAATTATCAAATTTTCTGATCTTTTTAAGTATCTTGTTGAAACTTGTATAACATTGTTACAAACATTGTTGCAAACACTGCACGTGCATGCTCCTGAGCCTATCTCAGTATGCTGTCATAGAAAGGAGCTATGTTTCAACAGATGATACAAAGACAAAGAAGTAAGTGTGACAGTGGCTGTAATTTGGACTTTTTGTTTACAGTATCGTGTCAGATTCCACTAGTGCACAATTAAATGTTACCAGTTCTAAGGACAAACATTTAAATAATCAACTAAGCAGAAGCTTTATCTTTAACTTAGGGGTAGGAGATGGGAATGGGTTAACCCCTTGGGGATACAAATCATTGCTTCACAAGGAGTTAAATGGTCAGTGTATACAGCACTTGCTTTTACCACCCCCATTTCCAAGCAGTGCGATTGTTAGAAATTGGCAATGCTTTATGATGCTGACTACATTCTGATTCAGGGGTCAGTACAGTGTTAAACCATACACATACAGGAAATGGGTCGGACATCCGTGTTCTTAAAGGGACATTCCAGTCAAAATTTAAATGCACATAGATGAATTACATCTTTGAATAGAAAGATATTTGCAATATAGATGTATTGGCAAATGCTTCTAGTAAAAGGTATCACTGTTTTAGTGTTAATATTTTTCTCTGCACATGCATGTGAAGCATAGCTATATATTTTCACTGCCCCCGCATTTTAAAAAATGCAGCTGCTCAGATCATCACTGGGGCTTGTATCATGTTAGCAATAAACAAATGGAGTCATTACCAGATGGTACAAGTACCTTAGGGTCTCTGAGCAAGTATTTTGTTTAAAATGCTGGTGCACGGTGCATACTTAAATACACTTTTGAAACAGCTATAGCTTTTATTAGAAGCATTTTTGCTAATGCCTGTATATTACAAAATTGCTTCTGTTCAATACCGAAATGCACCCGTGTGGTTTCCAAGTTTGGCTGGAATATCCCTTTAAAGGTTTATCTGCAAATGGCCATGTATAGTACTCATGCTTATTGAGGCCTGTCACAGCCCACCAGTAGAACTGTGGGAGTTTCCTTACTAATCTGTGAGGTATTAGCCCCAAGGGATATGATATGCACAAATATCTTTCATGTTAGTTTGAATATCAAGTTTAAGCGATTTTTCATTCTTTTTTTTTAACATATTTAACTGTTTCACTGATAATATTTATTTTAGTAAAATGCTTTATTAGATGTAATATTCTTTGTAGCTCAAAGGGACGGTAAACACCTTTAGATTTTAATTTTCTTTTTCTCAGCCTTGCTGACTAAACAAAGCTAACCATGCTACATATCTTTTCCTGATTTTATTTTACTGATAACAACTGTAAAACTGCATTGTATACTAATATTTGTACCAAGTATTGTCTTATTTTCTGCAGATTAAAGCCTTGATTTGCTCTTCTAAATGAAGCAAATAATGAGTGGATTCTGGCTATTGAGGAGCAATTGTGGCAAAAAGAATGTTAATTTGTTTTAAAATGTTTAGATTTAGCTGATATGTTATTCTATCACAACACAACAGAAATGTAACTGCCTGAATATTTTGGTATAGTTTATTTTTATTTGTGACATTTAAGATGATAATTCTTCAGAAGCAGTATAATTTATAACTTCATTTAGCCTGATAAATAAAACTATGGAAGGTAATAATTGCTTTAGTGACAAATATACAAAGAAGCCAATGAGTAACCGCCGGTAAAATTGCTTAACTTATATATTTTAATTTTAGTTTCCTTACAATAATTTCCAAAGTTATAATTTTATAGTTGACATACATTTAAATAGTCTTTTAATTGTACAGCTTGTTGTTATAAATATCTACTGTACCATTAAACACTACTCCCCAGTTATCCGACAGGGTCTAAACATGATTACTTCAACTACTGACGAATGAACAGAGATTAAACAACAGAACTTATTTTATTTAGTTGTTTTTTTTTTTTCTTTCGGTCCAATACAAAATACTGAGGAGCAGTGCCAAAAAGAAAATCCCCAGAGTAAGCCACACTGACATAAATACCTGAAGTAGGGTATGCACACCATTTTCTCAAGGTTTTTGGGTGGGGTGATTAACCCCTTCACTGCTAAGCCTTTTTCACATCTTTGTATTAAGCTGATTTTTAGCTTTTTTCCTGCTTACATTTAAACACTATTGTAAGTAATATTTCACTGAGTGACTCACATGTATTATATATTGTAATATATTTTTCAGCAGGACAAGTAGATTCAGAAATCAGAATATGCAATTATTATATTTATATTGCAGGTGAGAAGAAAGAAAAAGAAAACCCTATATTTTTGTTATGATTTTAGTAAATAACATTGAAAATAGCCAGGTAACCCCTATTGATACTGTGATCACCTTACTGAATTATATATGTTATTTAAAGTTACATGAGGGTTCCATAGGCTTTTGGGGATTGTAATAAAAACTAGAGGGGCCCCTTATGCCATAATAGAAATAAAAGGATTTTGTTTTTTTGCAAGGTGATCACTGTAACCACTGTGATCACCTGGCTATACAGATAATTGTATATTTTCTTTAATTGGACATGCCTACTATAAATAAAACTTGAATGTGGTTCGATAAACATTTTTGATGTTTATTATATGTCCCTAAAGCTACAGTTAACCTTAAAACCTTATGTTACTTTTTAAAGTTTTTTTTTTGTTTATAGGGGGATTGTTGAAAAAACAGGCGATTTTCTTTCAAATGAGGCGTCTTGATTGTATGTAGCTTGTAAGGGAGCTGAGATTGAGGTGGTTGAATCAACTCCCGTATCCAGCTCCCTTTAATAGCTATAGTGACACTGCCCTTTGGGACATCATCATGCTTGAGGTGACGTCACTGGCACTCCCATTCAAAGCTTGGGAGTACCGCTCAGTAGGCCACCAATGATCCCCCCAGCCTGTTGTGCAGGGGATCGCTGAAAACAGCTTCTGATTGGTGATCCCCCCTTGCATGACGAGAATGCCTTGTCATGCTCACACATGCTGTGTGCAGTTAAAGGGACAGTATACTCAGGTATGCCGCAGATAAGAGTTTATTGTATTTGAATCTGGCTCTCTGAAAAGGGCTGGGGTTTTCTGCCACCACTCAACGGGAGGTTAATCTTTACACAGTTTTTCTGTAGCCTTTAACGCAGTATTGAAATATTTAGTATCGGTTTCAATAGGAGTGAAATGGAGGAAAGGGTTATATGACCCCACTAGGAAGAAGGGCATGGGTTCAGATAGAGGACAAGGGGATAGGCTTGGAAGAGGGGTTTCTAAGCCCATAACAGGAAGTAGGAGCAGACATTTTTATCTGGAGCAGCACGGTGGGGGAACAAACTCGCCAGAAGCACAAGTTATGGAGCAGCGGTCACAAAGACCGCTGCTTCATAACCCTGTCTGCCTGCTCTGAGCAGGCGGACAGGAATCGCTGGAATTCAACCCGATTGAGTATGATCGGGTTGATTGACACCCCCTACTCACATCTCATTGGCCGTGAGTCTGCAGGGGGCGGCATTGCACCAGCAGCTCTTGTGAGCTGCTGATGCAATGCTGAATACAGAGAGCGTATTGCTCTCCGCATTCAGCGATGACTTGCGGACCTGATCCACACTGTCGGATCAGGTCCGCAAGACATTTGGTAAATTGGCCTCTATGACTCCTCTTCGGGGGGGGGGGGTCAGTACTTTTTGGATGGCGGGTCAGGGACCGGGAAGTGGGGGAGTTAGCAGGAGTACTTCAACAGTTTTCCGCAAAGGCCTCTGCTTCCAATTCAATGAGGGACAGTGCCGATTTGGCACATCGTGCAAGTATAAGCACAAGTGCTCAGGTTGCAGAGGAATTCATTCCTTTGCAAAATGTTTCAAAAAAGCCCGTCAAGGGTTTAAGCCAGGAGAAGTGGGTAATGTCAGCATGGTGAAGGTAGAAAGGATGGTACCGTGGCTAAGGGAATACACAAGTAGGCGGGGGCACACAGCAGATGCAGAATGATTGTTAACTGCTTTCAGTTCGTGTTTTGTTATCCCGTTTAAAGAACAAGAAGTTGGGTTTTTTGGGAGAAATTTGAAATCAGCCAGGCAGTTTCCATTGGTAGTACAGGAAAAATTATACAAGGAGGTTTCGTTGGGGAGAATGGCAGGGCTGTTTAAGGGTTCACCACTGGTGGGGCTGCAGAATTCTCCACTGGGAGTTGTGCATAAGAAGGGGGCAGGGCAATTCCGGATGATCCATCACCTCTCGCTCCCTAAGGGGTTGTCGGTGAATGATGGGATTGATCCGGATTTGGTATCAGTAAAATATGCTTCTTTCAACAAGGCTGTGGCTCTGGTCCAGGGATGGCGGGTTCAGGGGCTTTGCTTGCCAAAGTGGACGTGGAATCGGCTTTCCGTCTCTTACCAGTTCACCCGAGGTGCCATCATTTGCTGGGCTGTTACTTTGATGGGTCGTTCTTTGTTGACCTGTGCCTGCCCATGGGCTGCTCTATCTCCTGTTCGTACTTTGAGAGGTTTAGCTTGTTTGTGGACTGGGTTGTAAGACAGAAAGCGGGTAAGTTATTTTTAGTGCACTACTTGGATGACTTCCTCTTTGTTTGTGCGGCTGGATCCGGGGATTGCGAGCCTGATAGAGTGAAATGAAGGAAAGGGTTATGTGACCCCACTAGGAAGAAGGGCATGGGGTGAGATAGAGGACAAGGGGATGGGCTTGGAAGAGGGGTTTATAAGCCCATAACAGGAAGTAGGAGCAGACATTTTTATCTGGAGCAGCACGATGGGGGATCTTCGCACCCTCCCTCCATAAGGTTTTTGGTTAAGCAACTTGTCGCAGCTATGGCGGGGTGCTTGCTCTGGTTGGTAGATGCTTACACCTATAATAATGTGGATTGTACTTCCTGTTTGAGCAGCAGGGGGATGGTTTAATGGTGGTAGCCCCTCCCCTGAGATGGGCGGGGCTTGTGGAGTTAATAGAGGGGGAAAGCACTGTGATTGGTTAAGAAGTTATGGTTATTTATGTTTATATATGTTTATTTGTTATGTTAATAAAGGAACTGCAGCCTTTTCAATCCCAAGTAAAGTGTGAAGTGTGTTTTTGTGGGGTGGGTTGGAATGGCAACTTGACTATGTGGGGTCAAAGGCAGCTATATCAAATGACAAAATGAAGTTAAATGACCTATATGTAAATAATGTAATACACTCCACAAGGTACACCTTAAAGGGGAGCACATTTTAGTACACTGTCCCTTTAATGTTGCCTCTTAGCCAATCATTTTTTGCCATAGCAGGTACATTTATAATTATAGCCAGTGTAAGTTCTACCTGGCTGATATGTGTTCTACCTGGCTGATATGTGTTTTGTCAACCATGTTATGTGCTTAGGGGGCAAACACACAACATGATAAGAATTCCACTGTCACATAGCAACAAAAAAACTTTAAATCCTAAACCAATTCAGCTATTAGCTTGCCGCTGACATCCAAAGAGTTTGGCTACTGCCAAAAGCAGAAGAGAAGCTACAGCTAAATATAAATCCTGCATTACTGGGAGATGTGCTAGAAAGCTTTGTAAATAAAAACACATTATCAAAGTTATACAGTAATTTGTAAGTTGTAAGTAATTTAGCTTTATAAAATTAAATATTAAAGATATATATTCATTTTTGTAATATATGGCAGTGCAACAGTTAGTAGTAAAATATTTTTTGCATAATAAAGGGTTAAAGAGACAGTAAAGTAAAAATGTATTTCTAATATTCAATTTGCTTTGTTCTCTTCTCATTCTTTGTTGATGTTGCTCCAATGCATATCTAGGTAGGCTCAGGAGCAGAAATGCAATTCTGGGAGCTTTCTGCTGATTGGTGACTACATATATATGTCTATTGTAATTAACTTAGCAGATGTGTTCATCTAGCTCTGAGTAGTGTATTGCTGCTTCTTTAGCAAAGAATACCAAGAGAATGAAGTAAATTTTAAAACAAAAGTAAACCGAAGAGTTGAATTGCATGCGTTGTCTGAATTCTGAAAGAAAATTTTGGGGTTTCATGTCCCTTTAAGTAAAAGCTTTGTATGCATGATTATATCCAACAGAGTCATGGGACCTTATTGCTCACTGGCTTAGAGAAATAACTCCCACAAAAAACTACTGGTTTATTCAGCACAGGAATATTTAAAGGGAAAAGCTCAAATAAAAGATTCCCTTAAATATAGAACAGAGAAATGTTTGGGTTGGGTATCATTTCCCTTTAAGGGACTTTGATTTAAATGTCACGCACAAGATGTAGCTGCATTATATTGTATACATTTCTAAAGCACATGAGCTACAGAATATTTATACAAATTATTCACAAAGATAAGCTACAACCAATAGTACTTACATTTACAGGTATTGCAAGAAGCTTGGTGTCCAAAACTAGTGTGGTCTCATGGGAAATGTGTGCAGTTTAATGCTTTTAATGCTAATGTTATGGTTGAGCATAAATATAACAAACTACATATTTAATTTTTAAAGGGCCATAAAATTTGCATCTAAAATGTGCCGCATTTCAGCATTTAATATTCCTGTTTATCTTTCTATTCCTCCACCCATACCTGTTTGTCTTCCATATTTAATCATTTTTCTTTTCCATACTGAAAATAGCAAAAAGCAGCACAGCTATAAAATACAGAATATAAACGTTATTCATCCTTGTTTAAAAAGAATATTCACTTCCACCAATCAGCACAAATATAAAAATACATTCCTATTTGTCTTCTATGTAATTCAATTTCTCCTCAATTCTATTGCTGTTCTAGGTCTTGTTTTCTTCCCTTTACTTTCTAATCAGTACTCTTAAAGGGACCTGAATCCCAATTTTTTCTTGTATTATCTAATTTACTTCATTCTTTTTATATCCTTTGCTGAAAAGCATATCTAGATAGGCTAAGTAGCTGCTGATTGGTGGCTGCACATAGATGCCTCGTGTGATTGGCTTACCCATGTGCATTGCTATTTCTTGAACAAAGAATATCTAAAGAAAATTAGATAATGGAAGAAAATTGGAATGTTTTTTATAATTGTATTCTCTATCTGAATCATGACAAAAAATTAGGCTTTGATGTCCGTTTAATACTTCCCTGAACAAAATGCACATCTTAATCTTAGATTTAAGTTACTAATTAAAACACTGTGTATTTTGTATGGATTTAACAAATATACAAGCCTGTAGTGCAATAATAAACTGCTGTGTGAAAAACATGATACATTATTGACCACTGCATTCCATATGCTGGATATGCATACGTGTCATACCTCAGATCTGATGCATTGCCCCCCATGCCCCTTATGCAAGTTATGTACCCAGATCTGACCTCAGATCGGATACATGATCCCTTATATGCCATTCAAGTACCAATAACAGATCTCCACCTGCACCTGCTGTGTCATCTCAGGACACTTTTTTGCTGTTCTTAGTAGGCATAGGGTAGGGAATGAAGAACACATTAGGTTTGGCTCTAGCAAAGACAGGACAGCCAGGCTGTTTTATTTAAAGGAGCAGTGGTGCCAATCATTAAGTTCAGCAGCGCAGCTGCTCCAGTATGGGGCAGGAACTTGAGGCCCAACCCCACTAGAGAAACTTAACTATACAGGTAGATTACGAGTTGTGCGTTGGTCTTTTAACATTGAAAAAAATGGCAGTCATTACAAGTCTTGTCAGTATAGCTGTACCGCAAGCCTTTTAGCCTGTATAGCAACGTCAGTCCTGTACTCGTAAAAATTATGGTTTTTTTCATGGGATTCCCATAGTGCTGCCATTACAAGTTTTGCGGTGAGGCTAAAAAGCTTGCGTTACACCCTATACCGTCACGATCCGTTCGCCATCTGAGAGCAGTAGTTATGATTTTTATGCAACAAAACTGTTACATAAAACTCATAACTAAAGTGTTACAAAGTACACTAACATCCATAAACTACCTATTAGCCCTTAAACCGAGGCCCTCCTGCATCGCAAACACTAAAATAAATGTATTAACTCCTAATCTGCCGCTCCCAACATCGCCTCCACTACAATAAAGTTATTAACCCCTAAACCGCCGCCCTCCCGCATCAAAAACACTATTTAAATATTATTAACCCCTAATCTGCCGTCCGCCCACATCGCCCCCACTATCCTAAAGTTATTAATGCCTATTCCGCAACTCCCTGACACCCCCGCCACTATAATAAACCTATTAACCCCTAAACCGAAAGCCCACACATCGCAATAAACTAATTGAACCTAGTAACCCCTAAACCTAACGCCCCCTAAATTTATATTAAAATTACAATTTCCCTATCTTAAATTAAATTAAAACTTACCTGTGAAATTAAAAAAACTAATTTTAAACTAACAATTAAAACTAATATAACTATTGAACTAACATTAAACTAACTGCTAATTAATGAAAACTAAAATACACATTAAAAAAAATCCTAACACTACTATAAAAGTTACAAAGTATCTAATTACAAAAAATAAAAAAGACTGAATTACAAAAAATAACAAACACTTAATTATGAAAAATAAAAAAAACGAAATAATCAAAAATAAAAAAGAATTACACCTAATCTAATAGCCCTATAAAAATAAAAAAAAGCCTACCCAAAATAAAAAAACTCTAGCCTACAATAAACTACCAATAGGGTATTGCCCTAAGTTAAACAGCTCTTTTACCTGCAAAAAAAAAATACAAAGAACCCCCCAACAGTAAAGCCCACCAGCCAATCAACCCCTCAAATTAAAAAACCTAACTCTAACAAAAACCTAAGCTACCCATTGCCCTGAAAAGGGTATTGGTATGGGCATTGCCCTTAAAAGGGCATTTAGCTCTTTTGCATTGTCCCTGAAAAGGGCATTTAGCTCTTTTAAGAAAAGCCCAAACCCTAAACTAAAAAAAAAAAAACAAACCCAAAAAAGTTTAAAAAATCCTAACACTATGCAAAGGACGCCATTTTGAAAAGGCTCTCTTGCATTAAAGATTCAGTATACGGCGGCGACAATATGAAGAGGATGCTCCAAGCCGGATGTCTTCAGGATAGACCCGCTCCGCACCACCGGGATGAAGATAGAAGACGCCGCCGGGATAAAGATAAAAGATGCCGCCTGGATGAAGATGGAGCCTCTGGGATGAAGATCCTTCAAGTGGGACTTCAGCAACTGTGAGTACCTAAAGAGGGGTTAGTGTTAGGTTTTTTTAAGGTTTTTTGGGTGTTTTTTTTTTAAGATTATGGGTTGGGCATTTCTTAAAAGAGCTAGATGCCCATACAAATGCCCTTTTCGGGGCAATGGGTAGATTAGGTTTTTTTATTTTGTGGGTTTGGAGGGTGGGGGTTTGTAATGTTAGTGGGTCTGTATTTTTATTTCGAAAAAGAGCTGATTTCTTTAGGGCAATGCCCTTCAAAGGGCCCTTTTAAGGGCTATTGGTAGTTTATTATGGATTAGGTTTTTCATTTTGGGGTGTTTTTTTTTTTTTAAATGGGTATTAGAATAGGAATAATTTTTATTATTTTTGATAATCCGTTTGTTATTTTGTGTGTTGATTTTTTTTGGTTTTCGGCTTTTTCCCAACTTTATTTATACCCTGTCACTAAACACAGCCACTATACTAAAATGTTTAAACCCTATCCCGCTGCTCCTGGACCCCGCCGCAACTAAATAAAGTTATTAACCCCTATCCCTCCACTCCCGGAGCCCACCACAACTCTAATAAAGTTATTAACCCCTATCCCTCCGCTCCTGGAGCCCACCGCAACTCTAATAAAGTTATTAACCCCTATCCCGCTGCTCCCAGAGCCCACCGCAACTAAATAAATGTATTAACCCCTAAACCCCTGGCCTCCCACATCACTACCACTTACTAAACCTATTAACCCCTAAACCACCAGCCCCCCACATCGCCATAAACTAAATTAAGCTATTAACCCCTAATCCTAACAACCTGCTAAATTTACATTAAATATTAACTCATCCCTTTCTTATAATACATTTAAACTTACCTTTAGAATTAAAATAAACTATATTAAACTATTAATTAACCTACCCTAACTATTATCCTACAGTTACATTAACCCTTTAAGGACACAGCTTTCAGTTTGCTCAATTGTTTTATGACGGAAAAATTCCGTCATATGTCCTTAAGAGGTTAAACTATATTAAACTAATAATTAATCTACCCTAACTATTATACTACAATTACATTAAACTAACAATTAAATTAACTATATTACATATTTAAAAACCTAAACCTACTCAAGTTATTTAAAGCTACTATAAAGAATTACTGTTACAAAAAATAACAACTACGTTACACAAAATAAAAAACACTAAGTTACACAAAATAAAATAAAAAATTATCAAATATTTAAACTAATTACACCTAATCTAATAGCCCTATCAAAATAAAAAAGCCCCCCCAAAATAAAAAAACCCTAGCCTACAATAAACTACAAATGGCCCTTAAAAGGGCCTTTTGCGGGGAATTGCCCCAAAGAAATCAGTTTTTTTACCTGTAAAATAAAATACAAACACCCCCCCAACAGTAAAACCCACCACCCACACAACCAAACCCCCCAAATAAAAACCTATCTAAAAAACCTAAGCTCCCCATTGCCCTGAAAAGGGCATTTGTATGGGTATTGCCCTTAAAAGTGCATTTAGCACTTTTTCAGCCCAAAGTCCCTAACCTAAAAATAAAACCCACCCAAGAAACCCTTAAAAAAACCTAACACTAATCCCCGAAGATCCACTTACAGTTTTCGAAGACCGGACATCTATCCTCATCCAAGCCGCAGAAGTCCTCAGCGAAGCCGGCAGAAGTCTTCATCCAAGCGGGCTGAAGTCTTCCTCTAAGCGGGCAGAAGTCTTCATCCAGATGGCATCTTCTATCTTCATCCATCCGGCGTGGAGCGGCTCCATCTTCAAGACATCCGGCGCGGAGCATCCTCTTCTTACGACGAATGTTGAAGAATGAAGTTTCCCTTTAAATGACATCATCCAAGATGGCGTCCCTTACATTCCGATTGGCTGATAGAATTCTATCAGCCAATAGGAATTAAGGTGGAAAAAATCCTATTGACTGTTGCAATAGGATTGAGCTTGCATTCTATTGGCTGTTCTAATCAGGCAATAGAATGCAAGCTCAATCCTATTGGCTGATTGGATCAGCCAATAGGATGAAAGCTCAATATATTTATTTAGTTGCGGTGGGGTCCGGGAGCGGTGGGATAGGGGTTAATACATTTATTAAGTTGCGGCGGTGTCGGGGAGCGACGGGACAGGGGTTAATAACATTATGTAAGTGGCGGCGATATCGGGGCGGCAGATAAGGGGTGTTTAGACTCGGGGAACATGTTAGGGTGTTAGGTGTAAACGTAATTTATTTTCTACCATAGAAATCAATGGGATATCTGGCAGCATCGAACATAAGCTTTCGCTGCTTTCAGACTCCCATTGATTCCTATGGCATCCGCGGCCTCCAGGGTGGCGGATTGAAAACCAACGCTGGGCTGGAATAGTGGCAAGCGTACCGGTTAGAAGTTTGATAACTTGCAAAAGTTTTTAGATAGTGCCGAATTTGTATTCGGAACATCTGTAATGATGTAAGCATCGATCTGTGTCAGATTGAGACCGGCGAATCGTATGTGACGTCACAAATTTAAACTTTTGCCGGTCTGTAGGCTTTGATAAATAGTTTGAATCAGGTTCGCCACAATTACGCTGCGGAATTCCAGCATATTTGCGGTTGACGGCTTGATAAATATCCCTCATGGAGTTTATGTTAGGGTGTTAGGTTTAAACGTAATGTTTTTTCCCCGATAGACATCAATGGGGCTGCGTTATGGAGCTTTTCATTCCGCAATCGCAGGTGTTAGTTTTTTTTCTAACATGCTCTCCCCATTGATGTCTATGGGGAAAGCGTGCAGAAGCACATCAAAACAGCGCTTGTATTTTGTGCGGTATGGAGCTCTACACATCACAGTACCCCTACCATGGTGTCATAAGGCAACCACCTTGCTTACATTGGTTGCACTGAGCCTGCTTATTTTTTTGCTAACGGTAATTTCAGAGAAGAACTTGCCCAAAATACCGGTTAATTTTTAGCATTTTTACTATCTCTCTATTTAAACAAAATTAGAGCCTTGTTTTTTTATTTACCTGTCAAAACTATATATTTTTGTAAGTAGACAACCCAAGATATCAATCTAGGCCTATTTTGGTATATTTCATGCCACCATTTGTCCGCCAATTGAGATCATATAAAATAAAATCATTAAAGTGAATGTAAAGTTTCATCAAGTAGTGCCCGGTTTTTAAAAATACTATTAAAAACAGGGGCACTTTCATTGATGAAACTTTACATTGCACCATATTTGTAGAAATACTTACCTCTTCATCTTGAAAGCCGTTCCAGTGCTTCGCCAGCCCATCGCAAGCCTCTTCCTACGTCAGAAATGACGATTCCAGCCTTCCTCCAATCACGGCTTTGCTTTAGGAAATGCTTCCCCCTTGGGGGAAGCCATGATTGGAGGATGCCGGAATCGTCATTGCTGACATAGGAAGAGGCTTGCGACGGGCTGGAGCGGCTTTCAAGACAGAGAGGTAAGTATTTCTACAAATATGGTGCAATGTAAAGTTTCATCAATGAAAGTGCCCCTGTTTTTAATAGTATTTTTAAAAAGTGGGCACTACTTGATGAAACTTTACATTCACTTTAACCTTTTCACAAACCTTAGGGTTCTCACTGAATTTATTTACATACCGCTTGTGCAATCATGACACAAATGAATGTAAAAGCTTTTCTGGAATTCCCTTTGTTCAGAAAGAACAGCCATACATGGCTTTACAATTGTTTTTTGGTAATTAGAATGCTGCTAATTGAAGCTGCGCACCACACCTCTATTATTCCTGTCAGTGAAGGGGTTAATCAGGCAGCTTGTAAGGTTAATGACACATCCCACCCTCTGATCCTTACCTGATCCCTCCCAAACAGCTTTCTTCCCTCCCTAACTCCCCCAATATTCACTGCCATCTTAGGTACTGGCAGACAGTCTGACAGTAGGCAGTTTATTTTTTTTTATTAATATATATATATATATATATATATATATATATATATTTTATATATATATATATATTTCTGCAGTGCAGTGACCCTCCTCAACCCTCCCACCTCCTTGATCCCTCTACATGTCTCTCTAACCCTCCCCCTCCAATTAATGGTGGCCATCTTTATTACTTGAAGCTGTCTGCCAGTACCTAATACATACTGTGTATATATATATATATATATATATATATATATATTTGACATCAAGGAAGGCACTCGCTGTTTGCAGTAAACAATTTAATAAGCGATTACTTATTAAATTGTTTACTGCAAACAGCTAGTGCCTTCCTTGATGTCAAATTTATGTTTTATATTTGAAGTGCACCCCGGAGGTTGGGAGAATTGATAGTGCTGAATCCTGATACACTATATGTTTATATATATAATTTTTATTTAGTATAGTGGTCCTCACAACTCCCCCCCTCTGGACTTGTGAGGACCCCCCATTCCAACTTTTTTTCTGTAGTGTAGCTCCCCATCCCTCTCTATCCCTTCATTTTGTTTTGTAGTGTAGGGTCCACTGATGAATACAGTAACAACTGGTACTTCTGCAATTGGAAATCACTAGAATTATTTTTTTTAAATTACTGTTTCTGTTTGCCAAGATCTGCACCTCCACTATCTGTATCTCTGCTAGCCCTGATTTCATTAGGTAAAGCAGCCAAAGGGGCAATAGCCACCCATTCCCCCAGCCCAGTCCACACCTGCAGTCACTTTTGTAGGAAAATGAATGGCCTCAACTTAGAATGGAGAAATTCACAAAACATATGATCTGCAACAATGGATTCTCTCACTTCTATAAAAGTCTATATATCTTCACAGTTTTTGAGGATGATAAAGAATGTTCTTACAAATTGATTCTACTAGCACTTAGTCTTCAGTCCTCAGTTTAGTTTTATGTTGAAGCAACAACAAGTTCTATGACCCATTTGGGCTCAATGTGCTAGCACGCAACCATTGTGAAACAAACTGATTACGTTGGTTTTTTTTACCTTGGGAATGCCACCCCAATGGCAATATAATGACTGCCAAATTACAGCAGCCAGGAAAAAGAGTACATAAGAGTGGCACCATGACACACACAATATAAGTAACAGGTAAAGAACCACAGCGTCATTTAATCATCTTGTGGCATGTCAAAGGACCATATTTGGATCAAAACATATCACTTTTGGTGATTTATTCTATCCTTTTTCCACTACATATAGGGCCAGATTACAAGTGGAGCTCTAATTAATGCTCCTGCTCAAGCTCTAATTGGGCTAGAAGTAAGATTTTTGCGCACGTCGGGTTGCGCTCATATTATGAGTTCAAAGTAAACTGTTTAGCTCTCGCGCTAACCCAATGAGCGCAAAAAGCCAAACTTACAATATTGCGTGCGCATTAACGTATTCTACCATAGAAGTCACACCCCACTCTCGCATAAAAGTGATTGCATATTTTCAAGTGCGCTAACCTGACATTAAAATATGAATATTTCACATTCCAATGTTTTTCACATAGCAGAATATGTTTCATTTCATAAATACATATTTCTACATATCTGAAAAGAGAGAGAACACAGAGGCGCCAAATGGCCTATTACCTTCAGATAACCAATGATATCTAATAACAAATGGCTACTCACAGACGGAAAGCACCAGAGTGGTGCTAATAGAGCTGGCTGGTGCTTCATAGTAGTCCAGCTAACTGATATAGGGGCACACTGCTGCAGAAGGAAATCCAAGATGGCCACGGTATAAGAATCCTATAGAGATGGAAATAAAGGAACCACAATAGCCCAGCACAGTTAGACTGTAGTAACTGTAGTAATACAAGTCACACTTACATCTCCAGAGCACTCCCAGGTGCAATCCAAACAGGCTGGGGCTTCACAGCCACCCAGCTGACTGTCCAAAATAACAGCAAGTATAAAGTATAAAATCCAAAATTTTAATAAAATTAAAACACAAGACTGATTCCTCAGGCTAATACCTGTTGTTGTTTTTTCTCCAACATTGGTGTGTCCGGTCCACGGCGTCATCCTTACTTGTGGGAAATATCTCCTCCCCAACAGGAAATGGCAAAGAGTCCCAGCAAAGCTGGCCATATAGTCCCTCCTAGGCTCCGCCCACCCCAGTCATTCTCTTTGCCGTTGCACAGGCAACATCTCCACGGAGATGGTTAAGAGTTTTTTGGTGTTTAAATGTAGTTTTTTATTCTTCTATCAAGTGTTTGTTATCTTAAAATAGTGCTGGTATGTACTATTTACTCTGAAACAGAAAAGGATGAAGATTTCTGTTTGTGAGAGGAAGATGATTTTAGCAGACAGTAACTAAAATCGATTGCTGTTTCCACATAGGACTGTTGAGATGAAGCAACTTCAGTTGGGGGAAACAGTTAGCAGACTTTTCTGCTTAAGGTATGACTAGCCATATTCCTAACAAGACCATGTAATGCTGGAAGGCTGTAATTTCCCCTCATGGGGACCGGTAAGCCATTTTCTTAGTCAAGCAAACAGAATAAAGGGCTTAATATGGGCTATACAACTGGTAGACACTTTTATGGGCTAAATCGATTGCTTTATTTGGGCATTTTATACATGTTTATGCTGATAATTCACATTTATAAACTTGGGGAACGTTTTTTAACGGCAGGCACTATGTTAGACACCTTTTCCAGTCAGGGAGGGCCTTCCCAGTTGTAGGCTGAGCCTCATTTTCGCGCCATTACTGCGCAGTTGTTTTTTGAGAGCAAGACATGCAGATGCATGTGTGAGGATCTGAAAGTAGCTGGAAAAGTTTCTAGAAGGCGTCACTTGGTATCGTATTCCCCTCTGGGCTTGGTTAGGTCACAGCAAAGGCTATAGCTGGGACTGTAGAGGGGTTAAATTTGTAAACGGCTGAAAATTGGTGTGCAATACGCTTAATGCTTTAAGACTATGTGGTGAAATTTTGGTAATTTTTGAATAATTCCTTCATACTTTTTCACATATTCAGTAATAAAGTGTTTTCTGTTTAAAATTTAAAGAGACAGTAACGGTTTTGTTTTAAAACGTTTTTTGTGCTTTATTGACAAGTTTAAGCCTGTTTAACATGTCTGTGCCTTCGGATAAGCTATGTTCTATATGTATGAAAGCCAATGTGTCTCCCCATTTAAATTTGTGTGATAATTGTGCCATAGCGTCCAAACAAAGTAAGGTCAGTACTGCCACAGATAATTAAATTGCCCAAGATGATTCCTCAGATGAGGGGAGTAAACATGATACTACATCATCTCCTACTGTGTCTACACCAGTTTTGCCCACGCAGGAGGCCCCTAGTACATCTAGCGCGCCAATGCTTATTACCATGCAACAATTGACGGCTGTAATGGATAACTCCATAGCAAATATTTTATCCAAAATGCCTACATATCAGAGAAAGCGCGATTGCTCTGTTTTAAACACTGAAGAGCAGGAGGGCGCTGATGATAATTGTTCTGTCATACCCTCACACCAATCTGAAGTGGCCATGAGGGAGGTTTTGTCAGATGGGGAAATTTCAGATTCAGGAAAAATTTCTCAACAAGCTGAACCTGATGTTGTGACATTTAAATTTAAATTAGAACATCTCCGCGCACTGCTTAAGGAGGTGTTATCTACTCTGGATGATTGTGACAACTTGGTCATTCCAGAGAAATTATGCAAGATGGACAAGTTCCTAGAGGTTCCGGTGCACCCCGACGCTTTTCCTATACCCAAGCGGGTGGCGGACATAGTGAATAAGGAGTGGGAAAAGCCCGGCATACCTTTTGTTCCCCCCCTATATTTAAGAAAACATAATTTATGTAAGAACTTACCTGATAAATTCATTTCTTTCATATTAACAAGAGTCCATGAGCTAGTGACGTATGGGATATACATTCCTACCAGGAGGGGCAAAGTTTCCCAAACCTTAAAATGCCTATAAATACACCCCTCACCACACCCACAAATCAGTTTAATGAATAGCCAAGAAGTGGGGTGATAAGAAAAAAAGTGCGAAGCATATAAAATAAGGAATTGGAATAATTGTGCTTTATACAAAAAAATCATAACCACCACAAAAAAGGGTGGGCCTCATGGACTCTTGTTAATATGAAAGAAATGAATTTATCAGGTAAGTTCTTACATAAATTATGTTTTCTTTCATGTAATTAACAAGAGTCCATGAGCTAGTGACGTATGGGATAATGACTACCCAAGATGTGGATCTTTCCACACAAGAGTCACTAGAGAGGGAGGGATAAAATAAAGACAGCCAATTCCTGCTGAAAATAATCCACACCCAAAATAAAGTTTAACGAAAAACATAAGCAGAAGATTCAAACTGAAATCGCTGCCTGAAGAACTTTTCTACCAAAAACTGCTTCAGAAGAAGAAAATACATCAAAATGGTAGAATTTAGTAAAAGTATGCAAAGAGGACCAAGTTGCTGCTTTGCAGATCTGGTCAACCGAAACTTCATTCCTAAACGCCCAGGAAGTAGATACTGACCTAGTAGAATGAGCTGTAATTCTCTGAGGCGGAATTTTACCCGACTCAACATAGGCAAGATGAATTAAAGATTTCAACCAAGATGCCAAAGAAATGGCAGAAGCTTTCTGGCCTTTCCTAGAACCGGAAAAGATAACAAATAGACTAGAAGTCTTACGGAAAGATTTCGTAGCTTCAACATAATATTTCAAAGCTCTAACAACATCCAAAGAATGCAACGATTTCTCCTTAGAATTCTTAGGATTAGGACATAATGAAGGAACCACAATTTCTCTACTAATGTTGTTGGAATTCACAACCTTAGGTAAAAATTCAAAAGAAGTTCGCAACACCGCCTTATCCTGATGAAAAATCAGAAAAGGAGACTCACAAGAAAGAGCAGATAATTCAGAAACTCTTCTAGCAGAAGAGATGGCCAAAAGGAACAAAACTTTCCAAGAAAGTAATTTAATGTCCAATGAATGCATAGGTTCAAACGGAGGAGCTTGAAGAGCTCCCAGAACCAAATTCAAACTCCAAGGAGGAGAAATTGACTTAATGACAGGTTTTATACGAACCAAAGCTTGTACAAAACAATGAATATCAGGAAGAATAGCAATCTTTCTGTGAAAAAGAACAGAAAGAGCGGAGATTTGTCCTTTCAAAGAACTTGCGGACAAACCCTTATCTAAACCATCCTGAAGAAACTGTAAAATTCTCGGTATTCTAAAAGAATGCCAAGAAAAATGATGAGAAAGACACCAAGAAATATAAGTCTTCCAGACTCTATAATATATCTCTCGAGATACAGATTTACGAGCCTGTAACATAGTATTAATCACGGAGTCAGAGAAACCTCTTTGACCAAGAATCAAGCGTTCAATCTCCATACCTTTAAATTTAAGGATTTCAGATCCGGATGGAAAAAAGGACCTTGCGACAGAAGGTCTGGTCTTAACGGAAGAGTCCATGGTTGGCAAGATGCCATCCGGACAAGATCCGCATACCAAAACCTGTGAGGCCATGCCGGAGCTATTAGCAGAACAAACGAGCATTCCCTCAGAATCTTGGAGATTACTCTTGGAAGAAGAACTAGAGGCGGAAAGATATAGGCAGGATGATACTTCCAAGGAAGTGATAATGCATCCACTGCCTCCGCCTGAGGATCCCGGGATCTGGACAGATACCTGGGAAGTTTCTTGTTTAGATGAGAGGCCATCAGATCTATCTCTGGGAGCCCCCACATTTGAAAAATCTGAAGAAATACCTCTGGGTGAAGAGACCATTCGCCCGGATGCAACGTTTGGCGACTGAGATAATCCGCTTCCCAATTGTCTACACCTGCGATATGAACCACAGAGATTAGACAGGAGCTGGATTCCGCCCAAACCAAAATTCGAGATACTTCTTTCATAGCCAGAGGACTGTGAGTCCCTCCTTGATGATTGATGTATGCCACAGTTGTGACATTGTCTGTCTGAAAACAAATGAACGATTCTCTCTTCAGAAGAGGCCAAAACTGAAGAGCTCTGAAAATTGCACGGAGTTCCAAAATATTGATCGGTAATCTCACCTCCTGAGATTCCCAAACTCCTTGTGCCGTCAGAGATCCCCACACAGCTCCCCAACCTGTGAGACTTGCATCTGTTGAAATTACAGTCCAGGTCGGAAGAACAAAAGAAGCCCCCTGAATTAAACGATGGTGATCTGTCCACCACGTTAGAGAGTGTCGAACAATCGGTTTTAAAGATATTAATTGATATATCTTCGTGTAATCCCTGCACCATTGGTTCAGCATACAGAGCTGAAGAGGTTGCATGTGAAAACGAGCAAAGGGGATCGCGTCCGATGCAGCAGTCATAAGACCTAGAATTTCCATGCATAAGGCTACCGAAGGGAATGATTGAGACTGAAGGTTTCGACAAGCTGTAATCAATTTTAGACGTCTCTTGTCTGTTAAAGACAGAGTCATGGACACTGAATCTATCTGGAAACCCAGAAAGGTTACCCTTGTTTGAGGAATCAAAGAACTTTTTGGTAAATTGATCCTCCAACCATGATCTTGAAGAAACAACACAAGTCGATTCGTATGAGACTCTGCTAAATGTAAAGACTGAGCAAGTACCAAGATATCGTCCAAATAAGGAAATACCACAATACCCTGTTCTCTGATTACAGACAGAAGGGCACCGAGAATCTTTGTGAAAATTCTTGGAGCTGTAGCAAGGCCAAACGGTAGAGCCACAAATTGGTAATGCTTGTCTAGAAAAGAGAATCTCAGGAACTGATAATGATCTGGATGAATCGGAATATGCAGATATGCATCCTGTAAATCTATTGTGGACATATAATTCCCTTGCTGAACAAAAGGCAATATAGTCCTTACAGTTACCATCTTGAACGTTGGTATCCTTACATAACGATTCAATAATTTTAGATCCAGAACTGGTCTGAAGGAATTCTCCTTCTTTGGTACAATGAAGAGATTTGAATAAAACCCCATCCCCTGTTCCGGAACTGGAACTGACATAATTACTCCAGCCAACTCTAGATCTGAAACACAATTCAGAAATGCTTGAGCTTTCACTGGATTTACTGGGACACGGGAAAGAAAAAATCTCTTTGCAGGAGGTCTCATCTTGAAACCAATTCTGTACCCTTCTGAAACAATGTTCTGAATCCAAAGATTGTGAACAGAATTGATCCAAATTTCTTTGAAAAAACGTAACCTGCCCCCTACCAGCTGAACTGGAATGAGGGCCGTACCTTCATGTGAACTTAGAAGCAGGCTTTGCCTTTCTAGCAGGCTTGGATTTATTCCAGACTGGAGATGGTTTCCAAACTGAAACTGCTCCTGAGGACGAAGGATCAGGCTTTTGTTCTTTGTTGAAACGAAAGGAACGAAAACGATTGTTAGCCCTGTTTTTACCTTTAGATTTTTTATCCTGTGGTAAAAAAGTTCCTTTCCCACCAGTAACAGTTGAAATAATAGAATCCAACTGAGAACCAAATAATTTGTTTCCCTGGAAAGAAATGGAAAGTAGAGTTGATTTAGAAGCCATATCAGCATTCCAAGTCTTAAGCCATAAAGCTCTTCTGGCTAAGATAGCCAGAGACATAAACCTAACATCAACTCTAATAATATCAAAAATGGCATCACAGATAAAATTATTAGCATGCTGGAGAAGAATAATAATATCATGAGAATCACGATTTGTTACTTGTTGCGCTAGAGTTTCCAACCAAAAAGTTGAAGCTGCAGCAACATCAGCCAATGATATAGCAGGTCTAAGAAGATTACCTGAACACAGATAAGCTTTTCTTAGAAAAGATTCAATTTTTCTATCTAAAGGATCCTTAAACGAAGTACCATCTGACGTAGGAATGGTAGTACGTTTAGCAAGGGTAGAAATAGCCCCATCAACTTTAGGGATTTTGTCCCAAAATTCTAACCTGTCAGGCGGAACAGGATATAATTGCTTAAAACGTTTAGAAGGAGTAAATGAATTACCCAATTTATCCCATTCTTTGGAAATTACTGCAGAAATAGCATTAGGAACAGGAAAAACTTCTGGAATAACCGCAGGAGCTTTAAAAACCTTATCCAAACGTATAGAATTAGTATCAAGAGGACTAGAATCCTCTATTTCTAAAGCAATTAGTACTTCTTTAAGTAAAGAGCGAATAAATTCCATCTTAAATAAATATGAAGATTTATCAGCATCAATCTCTGAGATAGAATCCTCTGAACCAGAAGAGTCCAAAGAATCAGAATGATGGTGTTCATTTAAAAATTCATCTGTAGAGAGAGAAGATTTAAAAGACTTTTTACGTTTACTAGAAGGAGAAATAACAGACAAAGCCTTCTTTATGGATTCAGAAACAAAATCTCTTATGTTATCAGGAACATTCTGCACCTTAGATGTTGAGGGAACTGCAACAGGCAATGGTACATTACTAAAGGAAATATTATCTGCTTTAACAAGTTTGTCATGACAATTATTACAAACAACAGCTGGAGGAATAGCTACCAAAAGTTTACAGCAGATACACTTAGCTTTGGTAGATCCAGCAGGCAGTGATTTTCCTGTAGTATCTTCTGGCTCAGATGCAACGTGAGACATCTTGCAATATGTAAGAGAAAAAACAACATATAAAGCAAAATAGATCAAATTCCTTATAAGACAGTTTCAGGAATGGGAAAGAATGCCAAATATCAAGCTTCTAGCAACCAGAAGCAAATGAAAAATGAGACTGAAATAATGTGGAGACAAAAGCGACGCCCATATTTTTTAGCGCCAAATAAGACGCCCACATTATTTGGCGCCTAAATGCTTTTGGCGCCAAAAATGACGCCACATCCGGAACGCCGTCATTTTTGGCGCAAAATAACGTCAAAAAATGACGCAACTTCCGGCGACACGTATGACGCCGGAAACGGAAACGAATTTTTGCGCCAAAAAAATCCGCGCCAAGAATGACGCAATAAAATGAAGCATTTTCAGCCCCCGCGAGCCTAACAGCCCACAGGGAAAAAAGTCAAATTTTTGAGGTAAGAAAAATATGATAATTCAATGCATAATCCCAAATATGAAACTGACTGTCTGAAAATAAGGAAAGTTGAACATTCTGAGTCAAGGCAAATAAATGTTTGAATACATATATTTAGAACTTTATAAATAAAGTGCCCAACCATAGCTTAGAGTGTCACAGAAAATAAGACTTACTTACCCCAGGACACTCATCTACATGTTTGTAGAAAGCCAAACCAGTACTGAAACGAGAATCAGTAGAGGTAATGGTAAATATAAGAGTATATCGTCGATCTGAAAAGGGAGGTAAGAGATGAATCTCTACGACCGATAACAGAGAACCTTATGAAATAGACCCCGTAGAAGGAGATCACTGCATTCAATAGGCAATACTCTCTTCACATCCCTCTGACATTCACTGCACGCTGAGAGGAAAACCGGGCTCCAACTTGCTGCGGAGCGCATATCAACGTAGAATCTAGCACAAACTTACTTCACCACCTCCCTTGGAGGCAAAGTTTGTAAAACTGATTTGTGGGTGTGGTGAGGGGTGTATTTATAGGCATTTTAAGGTTTGGGAAACTTTGCCCCTCCTGGTAGGAATGTATATCCCATACGTCACTAGCTCATGGACTCTTGTTAATTACATGAAAGAAATTATTTCCTATGGTCGACCCCAGAAAGGACTTATGGCAGACAGTCCCTAAGGTCGAGGGGGCAGTTTCTACTCTAAACAAGCGCACTACTATTCTTATCGAGGATAGTTGTGCTTTCAAAGATCCTATGGATAAAAAATTGGAGGGTTTGCTTAAAAAGATTTTTGTACAGCAAGGTTACCTTCTACAACCCATTTCGTGCATTGTTCCTGTCACTACAGCAGCGTGGTTCTGGTTCGAGGAACTAGAAAAGTCGCTCAGTAGAGAGACTCCATATGAGGAGGTTATGGACAGAGTTCACGCACTTAAGTTGGCTAACTCTTTTATTTTAGATGCCGCTTTGCAATTAGCTAGATTAGCGGCGAAAAATTCAGGGTTTGCAATCGTGGCGCGCAGAGCGCTTTGGCTAAAGTCTTGGTCAGCGGATGTGTCATCCAAGACAAAATTGCTTAACATCCCTTTCAAAGGTAAAACTCTATTTGGACCAGAATTGAAAGAGATTATCTCAGACATCACTGGGGGAAAGGGCCACGCCCTTCCACAAGATAGGCCTTTCAAGGCCAAGAATAAGTCTAATTTTCGTTCCTTTCGCAATTTCAGGAACGGACCAGCCTCTAATTCTGCATCCTCTAAGCAAGAGGGTAATGCCTCACAATCCAAACCAGCCTGGAAACCGATGCAAGGCTGGAACAAGGGTAAGCAGGCCAAGAAGCCTGCTGCTGCTAACAAAACAGCATGAAGGAGTAGCCCCCGATCCGGGACCGGATCTAGTAGGGGGCAGACTCTCTCTCTTTGCTCAGGCTTGGGCAAGAGATGTTCAGGATCCCTGGGCACTAGAAATAGTTTCTCAGGGTTATCTTCTGGAATTCAGGGAACTACCCCAAAGGGGAAGGTTCCACATGTCTCACTTATCCTTAAACCAAATAAAGAGACAGGCGTTCTTACATTGTGTAGAAGACCTGTTAAAGATGGGAGTGATACACCCAGTTCCAATAAAGGAACAAGGAATGGGATTTTATTCAAATCTGTTCGTAGTTCCCAAAAAAGAGGGAACTTTCAGACCAATTTTGGATTTGAAGATCCTAAACAAATTTCTCAGGGTACCACCGTTCAAGATGGAAACCATTCGAACGATTCTACCCACTATCCAGGAAGGTCAATTTATGACTACCGTGGATCTAAAGGATGCGTACCTACATATTCCTATCCACAACATGGACAACATTACCAGTTTGTGGCCCTCCCATTCGGGTTAGCCACTGCTCCAAGGATTTTCACAAAGGTACTAGGGTCCCTTCTAGCGGTTCTAAGACCAAGGGGCATTGCAGTAGTACCTTACTTGGACGACATTCTAATACAAGCGTCGTCCCTGTCAAAAGCAAAGGCTCATACAGACATCGTTCTGGCCTTTCTCAGATCACACGAATGGAAGGTGAACATAGAAAAAAGTTCTCTGTCTCCGTCAACAAGAGTTCCCTTCTTGGGAACAATAATAGATTCCTTAGAAATGAGGATTTTTCTGACAGAGGTCAGAAAGTCAAAACTTCTAAGCACTTGTCAAGTTCTTCATTCTGTTCCACGTCCTTCCATAGCGCAGTGCATGGAAGTAGTAGGGTTGATGGTTGCAGCAATGGACATAGTTCCTTTTGCACGAATTCATCTAAGACCATTACAACTGTGCATGCTCAAACAGTGGAATGGGGACTATACAGACTTGTCTCCAATGATTCAAGTAGATCAGAAGACCAGAGATTCACTCCGTTGGTGGCTGACCCTGGACCATCTATCCCAGGGAATGAGCTTCCGCAGACCAGAGTGGGTCATTGTCACGACCGACGCCAGTCTAGTGGGCTGGGGCGCGGTCTGGGAATCCCTGAAAGCTCAGGGACTATGGTCTCGGGAAGAGTCTCTTCTCCCGATAAACATTCTGGGACTAAGAGCGATCTTCAATGCTCTCAGGGCTTGGCCTCAGCTAGCAAAGGCCAGATTAATAAGATTCCAATCAGACAACATGACGACCGTTGCGTATATCAATCATCAGGGGGGAACAAGGAGTTCCCTGGCGATGAAAGAAGTGACCAAAATAATTCAATGGGCGGAGGATCACTCCTGCCACCTATCTGCGATCCACATCCCAGGTGTGGAAAACTGGGAAGCGGATTATCTGAGTCGTCAGACATTCCATCCGGGGGAGTGGGAACTCCACCCGGAGATCTTTGCCCAACTAACTCAATTATGGGGCATTCCAGACATGGATCTGATGGCGTCTCGTCAGAACTTCAAGGTTCCTTGCTACGGGTCCAGATCCAGGGATCCCAAGGCGACTCTAGTAGATGCACTAGTAGCACCTTGGACCTTCAACCTAGCTTATGTATTTCCACCGTTTCCTCTCATTCCCAGGCTGGTAGCCAGGATCAAACAGGAGAGGGCCTCGGTGATCTTGATAGCTCCTGCGTGGCCACGCAGGACTTGGTATGCAGACCTGGTGAATATGTCATCGGTTCCACCATGGAAGCTACCTTTGAGACAGGACCTTCTTGTTCAGGGTCCATTCGAACATCCAAATCTGGTCTCCCTCCAGCTGACGGCTTGGAGATTGAACGCTTGATTCTATCAAAGCGTGGGTTTTCAGATTCTGTGATAGATACTCTGGTTCAGGCCAGAAAACCGGTAACTAGAAAGATTTACCATAAAATATGGAAAAGATATATCTGTTGGTGTGAATCCAAAGGATTCCCATGGAATAAGATAAAAATTCCTAAGATTCTCTCCTTTCTACAAGAAGGTTTGGAGAAAGGATTATCTGCAAGTTCTCTAAAGGGACAGATCTCTGCTTTATCTGTCTTACTACACAAAAGACTGGCTGCTGTGCCAGATGTTCAAGCATTTGTGCAGGCTCTGGTTAGGATCAAGACTGTTTACAGACCTTTGACTCCTCCCTGGAGTCTAAATCTAGTTCTTTCAGTTCTTCAAGGGGTTCCGTTTGAACCTTTACATTCCATAGATATTAAGTTACTATCTTGGAAAGTTTTGTTTTTGGTTGCTATTTCTTCTGCTAGAAGAGTTTCAGAGTTATCTGCTCTGCAGTGTTCTCCGCCCTATCTGGTTTTCCATGCAGATAAGGTGGTTTTGCGTACTAAGCCTGGTTTTCTTCCAAAGGTTGTTTCTAACAAGAATATTAACCAGGAGATAGTTGTACCTTCTTTATGTCCGAATCCAGTTTCAAAGAAGGAACGTTTGTTACACAATTTGGACGTAGTCCGTGCTCTAAAATTCTATTTAGAGGCTACAAAAGATTTCAGACAAACATCTTCTTTGTTTGTTGTCTATTCTGGTAAAAGGAGAGGTCAAAAAGCGACTTCTACCTCTCTTTCCTTTTGGCTTAAAAGCATCATCCGATTGGCTTATGAGACTGCCGGACGGCAGCCTCCTGAAAGAATCACAGCTCACTCCACTAGGGCTGTGGCTTCCACATGGGCCTTCAAGAACGAGGCTTCTGTTGACCAGATATGTAAGGCAGCGACTTGGTCTTCACTGCACACTTTTGCCAAATTTTACAAATTTGATACTTTTGCTTCTTCGGGGGCTATTTTTGGGAGAAAGGTTTTGCAAGCCGTGGTGCCTTCCGTTTAGTTAAACTGATTTGCTCCCTCCCTTCATCCGTGTCCTAAAGCTTTGGTATTGGTTCCCACAAGTAAGGATGACGCCGTGGACCGGACACACCAATGTTGGAGAAAACAGAATTTATGCTTACCTGATAAATTACTATCTCCAACGGTGTGTCCGGTCCACGGCCCGCCCTGGTTTTTTTAATCAGGTCTGATGAATTATTTTCTCTAAGTACAGTCACCACGGTACCATATGGTTTCTCCTATATTTTTCCTCCTGTCCGTCGGTCGAATGACTGGGGTGGGCGGAGCCTAGGAGGGACTATATGGCCAGCTTTGCTGGGACTCTTTGCCATTTCCTGTTGGGGAGGAGATATTTCCCACAAGTAAGGATGACGCCATGGACCGGACACACCGTTTGAGAAAGTAATTTATCAGGTAAGCATAAATTCTGTTTTTCAATTTGGGTTGTCATTTGGGAGGGCCCCCTAGAGGAGTTATTTTTGTTTGTTTACACATTTTCTCTTTCTCAATATATTTCTACATATATCGGATGTTTTTTTGGTACAATATATATCTTTATCTATATATAGATGATTATATATAGGTATAGATATATATAGGAATATCTATTTAAAAATACATAGAACATATTCTGCTATGTGCAGAAGTTTGGAATGTAAAATATTTACACTAAATACACAGCATTTATTTATTTATTATTATTCTTTATTTTTAAAGCGCCAACAGGTTCCGCAGCTCTGTCCATGGGTACAAAAATGTACAACGGTGAAACAATACAATAAGAGACAACATTTTACAGACACATACAGGGGGAATTGAGGGCCCTGTTCCCGTGGGAACTTACAATCTAGATGTATAACACTTTATTAAATATGAATATTGCATAAATATGCTGTTACATGTTTTCCTCTATTTGACTGCAAAGGGCTCCAATGCACTTAATGTATATATATATATATATATATATATATATATATATATATATGTATATATATATATATATATATATATATATATATATTTATATGTTTCCATGCAAGGTTAGCACTCTAGCATAACTTCTTAGAGCCTGAGTTACAAATGAATATAGGTATACAAGAAAGACTCTTCTCTCTTTTTCATAGGTTTTTCAACATTTATTTTCCAACGTTTTGGCCCCAACCTGGGCCTTTGTCAAGGTAACATGCAATGCAAACTAACACAATATTTATACCCCGTTAAACCACTCCCCCACTCACTCAGGTGATGCTCTATGACCATGTGATTATGAATTCAGTTCACTTAACTGATTACTGGAATTTTCATTTTTTCTACCTAAAATAAAGCATTAATACATTAGAATACTATAGTCACATGTGCATCACTAGAAAAAATTGTTAGGATTACAGGGTAATAAACATATTTACAAATAACTATTATAACTGATTTATAAACTAACTACTATATCCCCTACATTAGTGGTACAAGAGTCCACTATAATAATATAATAATTATTGAGTTTCAGATGACTTATTTTACAAGAAACAGGACAGAGACAGGTGTGTATTCAAGCCCATGGGGTGGACTGTGTCTAGTTCAGAGATCCATCTGGCCTCTCTTTGTAATAAAATGGTCTTTCTATCACCCCCTTGTTTCAGAGGTTGTATTTGGTCTATAGGACGACATCTGAGACTAGACACAGAGTGGCCCTTTTTCAGAAAATGTTTAGCCACAGGCTGATCTGACTCCCCTCTCTCTAAAGCCTGTCTGATGCTGGACCTATGTACTGCCATTCTCTCCTTCAGCATACATTCTGTCTTTCCAATATACATGTCCCCACACTGGCACTTGATCATATAAACCACGTATTTGGACTCACAGTCTAATGGCTGTCTTATGTCATACCTTCTACCAGTGTGACTGTGTGTGAATGTGTTGCCTAGGATTAGATTTTCACATGTAGTACATCCATGACACCTATATACACCTGGTTTTCTCATCAGAAAATGTTTTACTGGTTTTTCATATTTATCAGTGGGGTCTGCCTGTACTAACATATCCTTCAAGAAGCATCCCCTTCTATAAGAGAATATTGTGAGTTCTTTTGTGAAAGATTTTAATCTCTCATCCCTTTGTAGGATTTTCCAATTATCCTGGATAGCCCTTCGTATTTTCTAACTGTCTGTATACTGAGTGACAAACTGTCTGTATACTGAGGTCCCCCCATTCCAACTTTTTTTCTGTAGTGTAGCTCCCCATCCCTCTCTATCCCTTCATTTTGTTTTGCAGTGTAGGGTCCACTGATGAATACAGTAACAACTGGTACTTCTGCAATTGGGAATCACTAGAATTATTTTTTTTAAATTACTGTTTCTGTTTGCCAAGATCTGCACCTCCACTATCTGTATCTCTGCTAGCCCTGATTTCATTAGGTAAAGCAGCCAAAGGGGCAATAGCTACCCATTCCCCCAGCCCAGTCCACACCTGCAGTCACTTTTGTAGGAAAATGAATGGCCTCAACTTAGAATGGAGAAATTCACAAAACATATGATCTGCAACAATGGATTCTCTCACTTCTATAAAAGTCTATATATCTTCACAGTTTTTGAGGATGATAAAGAATGTTGGGCCAGATTACAAGTGGAGCTCTAATTAATTTTCTACCTAAAATAAAGCATTAATACATTAGAATACTATAGTCACATGTGCATCACTAGAAAAAATTGTTAGGATTACAGGGTAATAAACATATTTACAAATAACTATTATAACTGATTTATAAACTAACTACTATATCCCCTACATTAGTGGTACAAGAGTCCACTATAATTATTGAGTTTCAGATGACTTATTTTACAAGAAACATGACAGAGACAGCTGTGTATTCAAGCCCCTGGGGTGGACTGTGTCTAGTTCAGAGATCCATCTGGCCTCTCTTTGTAATAAAATGGTCTTTCTATCACCCCCTTGTTTCAGAGGTTGTATTTGGTCTAAAGGACGACATCTGAGACTAGACACAGAGTGGCCCTTTTTCAGAAAATGTTTAGCCACAGGCTGATCTGACTCCCCTTTCTCTAAAGCCTGTCTGATGCTGGACCTATGTACTGCCATTCTCTCCTTCAGCATACATTCTGTATTTCCAATATACATGTCCCCACACAGGCACTTGATCATATAAACCACGTATTTGGACTCACAGTCTAATGGCTGTCTTATGTCATACCTTCTACCAGTGTGACTGTGTGTGAATGTGTTGCCTAGGATTAGATTTTCACATGTAGTACATCCATGACACCTATATACACCTGGTTTTCTCATCAGAAAATGTTTTACTGGTTTTTCATATTTATCAGTGGGGTCTGCCTGTACTTACATATCCTTCAAGGAGCATCCCCTTCTATAAGAGAATATCGTGAGTTCTTTTGTGAAAGATTTTAATCTCTCATCCCCTTGTAGGATTTTCCAATTATCCTGGATAGCCCTTCGTATTTTCTAACTGTCTGTATACTGAGTGACAAAAAATAATTTATCTTCATTCTTTCTCCTTTTCTCCACTTTTTGTACTTTTGCTATTATTGCCTGTGTTTTGCTGTCTTGTAAGATACTGGCTGGGTATCCCCTCTCTGAGAATCTTTCACCCATTTCATCCACAGCTCTTTCTACCTCATCCAGTTTAGAGGTGAATCTCACTGGTCTCAACATTTGAGCTTTTGGCATAGAGTTAAGTAGGTGTCTTGAGTGAAAACTCTCATATCGTACTAAGGTGTTTCTATCTGTAGTCTTTCTATACAACCTTGTCTCTATCCTGTCATTGTCTCTGAATAGTTCTATATCCAGAAACTCAATTTTCTCTTTGTCCCATTTCGGGACAAATCTAATGGGGCCCTGAATTTTATTAATCTCATCCAGCAATCTAGTGAGGGTACTTTCACCACCATACCAGAGATTTTTTTTTTTATTATATCATTATAGTGGACTCTTGTACCACTAATGGAGGGGATATAGTAGCTAGTTTATAAATCAGTTATAATAGTTATTTGCAAATATGTTTATTACCCTGTAATCCTAACCATTTTTTCTAGTGATGCACATGTGACTACAGTATTCTAATGTATTAATGCTTTATTTTAGGTAGAAAAAAGGAAAATTCCAGTAATCAGTTAAGTGAACTGAATTCAGATTCTACCTTAAGAAAATCAGATAATCACAGGGTCATAAAGCATCACCTGAGTGAGTGGGGGAGTGGTTTAACAGGGTATAAATATTGTGTTAGTTTGCATTGCATGTTACATGTGTATTTATGTGTTTATATGTGTATATATGTCTGTAAATACATATGTATACAACTATACATATATATATATATAGACATATATACACTACAGTATATACATCTTTATACATGTGTATGTATGTATCTCTATGTTAAAGCCCTTTGCCTGCCTTTTTCCCTAACACCTGAGATCTCATATCTTAGAGCCCTTATAACTTTTGTGTGCAATATTTATGTTAAATCATTTTTATTATTTAGTGTTATTACAAGTGTAACTGCACTTTGTAATGTATTTTTTATGTGTTTTGTGCAACTTTTTTGTATTGCAAAACAGTTAACCAGAGCTCTGAAGTTGCGGTAATAATTCTACCGTAAATTGTGATCGCGTTTACTTTCAACAAGCTCAAACACCCGCGATAAACCCCTCATTGCTCGTGCACAACTGCTTGTGCTCCACTCGCAATCTGGTCTATAATGTGTACACCTGAAACTAACCCATCTGGCTATTGGTCAGGATAGCAGTGTGTGGTTATTTTTGCTGCCCTTTTAATTTTCCTATGCTTTAGTACCAGGGTGGCTGTAGAATAGTTATAAATAAAATTATGTTCTAGGTCTTGGTGGGAGGTGTTTCATTGCAATTAAAGATCTCCCTGCCATGTAAGGGGTTAAGCATAGATCTAAGCCCAATACCTAAAATGTTTCCTAGACTGAGATCAGAAACTGTGATATTTTCACACCAGCATTTTATGGGTAACAAGATCTTGGATTTCTCATGCTTCAAGATTGTAGTTAGCAATGTTATTGCAATCATACTGTGGCATGATAATCTTACCTTCATATTAGAACTAACCACACCCTTCATGACAGCTTGAAACATTTATTAAATAAATATCCTTTTTGTGATTAAACTGAAATATACCCAATATATCAAGAAAATTCCAACCTGAACAGCTTCAATACATTTGATCAGTCATATAATAGAAAGGAAAATAAAGTTATGAGCAGTGAATTGGAAGTAGGGTTGCCACCTCGGCCATGCTTTCCTGGACACTTATGAGTTACACATGCTGCAGGGTAAGCAGGACAGAACATGTCTTGAGCCTCTGGACATCACATGAATAGTGCTCATGAACAGCACAATGCATGTTCCTCCCTGCACACCCTGCAGCATGTGTAACTCATAAGTGTCCAGGAAAACATGGCCAAGGTGGCAACCCTAATTGGAAGGCTACTGATTAGATAAAATATAGTTGAAATTGACCAATAACTGCTAAATATTTTATCCCTAGATCACCGGAGACAAACCGATTGCACAAGTGCCCAGTTACTCATAACGAGTTTTCCTTTGGGCTTCCATTTTACAACTTATTGATTATTCATGGATTCAAAGTATAATTCAAATTAAAGTTTCTTAAATACCTCTCCAATGTATATAGTTGATAAGCCTGCCCAGAGGGCAGTCTGTGTGGTAAAAATACAAAAAAAACAAGCTACAAAAAGTAAAAATACAGAAAAAATAAACATAGCTATCCAAAATAATAAAATTAAACCTAAACTAATACCCCTATAAAAATAAAAAATACCCCCAAAATAAAACCACCCCCTAATCTAATACTAAACTACCAATAGCCCTTAAAAGGGCTTTTAGTAGTGCATTGCCCTAAATAAATCAGCTCTTTTACATTAAAAATAAACAAAGCCCCCCCTAACAGTAAAAGCCCCCGCCCACCAAACCCCCCCAAAAAACTTCAACACTAATAAACCTAAACTACTCATTGCCCCTAAAGGGGCATTTGCATGAGCATTGCCCTTAAAAGGGCATTCAGCTCTTTTACACTGCCCTTAAAAGGGCTTTCAGCTATTTTGCAATTTGCCCCAAAAAAACCCTAATCTAAAAAAACAAACCCCAAAAAAAAACAAAAAAAAACTAACACTAAAGCCCCAAAGAGGTACTCACGGTTTCAGAAGTCCGGCAGAGAAGGTCTTCTTACAGGCAGGTCCATCATCTTCATCCACAGCGAAGGCAGTGTGGAGGTCTGGAGCTGTCTTCCCAGATGTGGCGATCCTCGGCGGTGGTCATCTGTGGCGGCGTCGGTGGTCCTCGGTGGCGTTGGTGGTCCTCCGCAGCATGGAGGCTCCTCTTCATCCGATGTCCATGGTATACTAAATATTGAATGCAAGGTACCGCAATCAATTTGGGGGTACCTTGCATTCCTATTGGCTGAATTTTTCAAAACAGCCAATAGGATTAGAGCTACTAAAATCCTATTGGCTGTTCAAATCAGCCAATAAGATTTCAGTAGCTCTTATCATATTGGCTGATTTTGAAAATTTCAGCCAATAGGAATTAAAGGTACCCTAATAAAAATGGGGTACCTTGAATTAAATTTTCAGTGTGCGGCAGACGATCGCATGAAGAGGAACCTTCACGCCTTCACCGAGGACCACTGCCGCCGAGAAACACCACTGCAGCCAATGACTGCTGCCGAGGATCGCCACTTCTGAGAAGACCGCTCCGTGCCGCCTTCGCTGTGGATGAAGATGATGGACCCGCCTGGAAGAAGACTTTCTCCTCCGGACTTCTGAAACCGTGAGTACCTATTTGGGGCTTTAGTGTTAGTTTTTTTTTACATTTTTGGGGGGTGTTGTTTTTTTAGATTAGGGTTTTTGGGGGCAAATTGCAAAATAGCGGAATGCCCTTTTAAGGGCAATGCCCATATAAATACCCCTTTAAGGGCAATAGGTAGTTTAGGTTTATTAGTGTTATTTTTTGGGGGGGTTGTGGGTGGGGCTTTTACTGTTAGTGGGGACTTGGTTTATTTGTAATGTTAAAGAGTTGATTTCTTTAGGGCAATGCCCTACAAAAAGCCCTTTTAAGGGCTATTGGTAGTTTAGCATTAGATTAGGTATTTTTCTATTTTGGGGGCTTTTTTATTTTCATAGGCCTAGATTTAGAGTTTGGCGGTAGCCGTCAAAACCAGCGTTAGAGGCTCCTAATGCTGGTTTTAGGCTACCGCCGGTATTTGGAGTCAGTCAGGAAAGGGTCTAACGCTCACTTTTCAGCCGCGACTTTTCCATACCGCAGATCCCCTTACGTCAATTGAGTATCCTATCTTTTCAATGGGATCTTTCTAACTCCGGTATTTAGAGTCGTGGCTGAAGTGAGCGTTAGAAATCTAACGACAAAACTCCAGCCGCAGAAAAAAGTCAGTAGTTAAGAGCTTTCTTGGCTAACACCGGTTTATAAAGCTCTTAACTACTGTGCTCTAAAGTACATTAACACCCATAAACTACCAATGTACCCCTAAACCGAGGTCCCCCCACATCGCCGCCACTCAATTAAATTTTTTTAACCCCTAGTCTGCCGACCGCCACCTACGTTATACTTATGTACCCCTAATCTGCTGCCCCTATCACCGCCGACCCCTATATTATATTTATTAACCCCTAATCTGCCCCCCACAACGTCGCCGCCAGATACCTACACTTATTAACCCCTAATCTGCCGTCCGCACGCCGCCGCCCGCTACATTATAGCTATGTACCCCTAATCTGCTGCCCCTAACACCGCCGACCCCTATATTATATTTATTAACCCCTAATCTGCCCCCCACAACGTTGCCTCCACCTGCCTACACTTATTAACAACTAATCTGCCGAGCGGACCGCACCGCTATTATAATAAAGTTATTAACCCCTAATCCGCCTAGCTCCCGCCTCAATAACACTATAATAAATAGTATTAACCCCTAATCTGCCCTCCCTAACATCGCAGACACCTAACTTCAAGTATTAACCCCTAATCTGCCGATCTGAGCTCACCGCTACTCTAATAAATTTTTTAACCCCAAAAGCTAATTTTAACCCTAACCCTAACACCCCCCTAAGTTAAATATATTTTTATTCTAACGAAATAAATTAACTCTTATTAAATAAATTATTCCTATTTAAATCTAAATACTTACCTGTAAAATAAACCCTAATATAGCTACAATATAAATTATAATTATATTATAGCTATTTTAGGAATAATATTTATTTTACAGGCAACTTTGTATTTATTTTAACCAGGTACAATAGCTATTAAATAGTTAAGAACTATTTAATAGCTAAAATAGTTAAAATAATTACAAAATTACCTGTAAAATAAATCCTAACCTAAGTTACTACTACACTATCAATAAATTAATTAAATACAATATCTACAATTATCTACAATTAAACTTAACACTACACTATCAATAAATTAATTAAATACAATATCTACAATTATCTACAATTAAACCTAACACTACACTATCAATAAATTAATTAAATACAATATCTACAAATAAATACAATGAAATAAACTAACTAAAGTACAAAAAATAAAAAAGAACTAAGTTACAAAAAATAAAAAAATATTTACAAACATTAGAAAAATATTACAACAATTTTAAACTAATTACACCTACTCTAAGCCCCCTAATAAAATAACAAAGCCCCCCAAAATAAAAAAAATGCCCTACCCTATTCTAAATTACAAAAGTTCAAAGCTCTTTTACCTTACCAGCCCTGAACAGGGCCCTTTGCGGGGCATGCCCCAAAGAATTCAGCTCTTTTGCCTGTAAAAAAAACACATACAATACCCCCCCACATTACAACCCACCACCCACATACCCCTAATCTAACCCAAACCCCCCTTAAATAAACCTAACACTAAGCCCCTGAAGATCTTCCTACCTTATCTTCACCATACCAGGTTCACCGATCGGTCCTCGGAAGTGTTGATCCAAGCCCAAGTGGGGGGCTGAAGAGTGACGTCCATCCTCGAGCTGAAGTCTGGATCCAAGCGGCGGCTGAAGAAATCCATCATCGGGCTGAAGTCGGAAGTCCATCATCGGGATGAAGTCTTGTATCAAGCCGCATCTTCAATCTTCTTTCTTCTGGAGCGGAGCCATCTTCTTCCAAGCCGACTCGGAACATCCTCTTCAAGCGACGCCTACTCGCCGAATGACGGTTCCTTTAAATGACATCATCCAAGATGGCGTCCCTCGAATTCCGATTGGCTGATAGGATTCTATCAGCCAATCGGAATTAAGGTAGGAATATTCTGATTGGCTGATGGAATCAGCCAATCAGATTCAAGTTCAATCCGATTGGCTGATTGGATCAGCCAATCAGATTGAGCTCGCATTCTATTGGCTGTTCCGATCAGGGGTTTAGTGTTAGGTTTATTTAAGGGGGGTTTGGGTTAGATTAGGGGTATGTGGGTGGTGGGTTGTAATGTTGGGGGGGGGTATTGTATGTGTTTTTCTTACAGGCAAAAGAGCTGAATTCTTTGGGGCATGCCCCACAAAGGGCCCTGTTCAGGGCTGGTAAGGTAAAAGAGCTTTGAACTTTTGTAATTTAGAATAGGGTAGGGCATTTTTTTTATTTTGGGGGGCTTTGTTATTTTATTAGGGGGCTTAGAGTAGGTGTAATTAGTTTAAAATTGTTGTAATATTTTTCTGATGTTTGTAAATATTTTTTTATTTTTTGTAACTTAGTTCTTTTTTATTTTTTGTACTTTAGTTAGTTTATTTCATTGTATTTATTTGTAGATATTGTATTTAATTAATGTATTGATAGTGTAGTGTTAGGTTTAATTATAATTTATATTGTAGCTATATTAGGATTTATTTTACAGGTAAGTATTTAGCTTTAAATAGGAATAATCTATTTAATAAGAGTTAATTTATTTTGTTAGATTTAAATTATATTTAATTTAGGGGGGTGTTAGTGTTAGGGTTAGACTTAGCTTTAGGGGTTAATACATTTATTAGAATAGCGGTGAGCTCCAGTCGGCAGATTAGGGGTTAATGTTTGAAGTTTGGTGTCGGCGATGTTAGGGAGGGCAGATTAGGGGTTAATACTATTTATTATAGGGTTAGTGAGGCGGATTAGGGGTTAATACCTTTATTATAATAGCGGTGCGGTCCGCTCGGCAGATTAGGGGTTAATAAGTGTAGGCAGGTGGAGGCGACATTGTGGGGGGCAGATTAGGGGTTAATAAATATAATATAGGGGTCGGCGGTGTTAGGGGCAGCAGATTAGGGGTACATAGGGATAATGTAAGTAGCGGCGGTTTACGGAGCGGCAGATTAGGGGTTAAAAAAATATGCAGGTGTCAGCGATAGCGGGGGTGGCAGAATAGGGGTTAATAAGTGTAAGGTTAGGGGTGTTTAGACTCGGGGTACATGTTAGAGTGTTAGGTGCAGACGTAGGAAGTGTTTCCCCATAGCAAACAATGGGGCTGCGTTAGGAGCTGAACGCTGCTTTTTTGCAGGTGTTAGGTTTTTTTTCAGCTCAAACAGCCCCATTGTTTTCTATGGGGGAATTGTGCATGAGCACGTTTTTGAAGCTGGCCGCGTCCGTAAGCACCGCTGGTATCGAGAGTTGAAGTTGCGTTAAATATGCTCTACGCTCCTTTTTTGGAGCCTAACGCAGCCATTCTGTGAACTCTCAATACCAGCGGTATTTAAAAGGTGCGGCCAGAAAAAAGCCAGCGTTAGCTACGCACCCCTTTGGCCGCAGAACTCTAAATCTAGGCGATAGAGATTAGGTTTTCATTTCTTTCATGTAATTGGCAAGAGTCCATGAGCTAGTGACATATGGGATATACAATCCTACCAGGAGGGGCAAAGTTTCCCAAATCTCAAAATGCCTATAAATACACCCCTCACCACACCCACAATTCAGTTTTGGTGAAGTAATTTTGTGCTAAGATTTCTACGTTGATTTGCGCTTCTCAGCATTGTTGAAGCCCGATTCCTCTCAGAGTACAGCGAATGTCAGAGGGACGTGAAGGGAGTATCACTTATTTGAATACGATGATTTCCCTAACGGGGGTCTATTTCATAGGTTCTCTGTTATCAGTCGTAGAGATTCATCTCCTACCTCCCTTTTCAGATCGACGATATACTCTCAATTTACTATTACCTCTACTAATAACTGTTTTAGTACTGGTTTGGCTATCTGCTATATGTGGATTGGTGTCTTTTGTTAAGTATGTTTTTTATTACTTAAGACACCTAAGCTATGGTTTGGCACTTTATGCATTTATATAAAGTTCTAAATATATGTTTAGTACTTATATTTGCCATGAGTCAGGTTCATGTATTTCCTTCAACAGACTGTCAGTTTCAAATTTGGGGAATTTAAACATTTTAAGAAATGTATTTCTTACCTAGGGTTTAGTCTTTTTTTGCAATTGACTACTTCTTGCTATTGCGGGTATTAGGCCCGCGGGTGCGTCAAATGCTAAACTTTATTGCGCCATTCTTGGTGCGAAAATATTTTTGGCGTAAAAAAAATACGTTTATGACGCAACTTCGTAATTTCCTGCATCATACGTGACGCCGAGACCTTTCACACGGCGGCATCATTAGTGACGCAAGTGTGTCATTTCCGGTTATTTTTGGCGCCAAAAAAAGTTTACATTACGTTGTGCGTCATACTTGGTGCCAAATTTTTTTCATTATTTCAATACCCCATTGATGTTTGCCTCTTGCTTTTTTCTCTATCAGAGGCCTATGCTTTTGCATTTTTTTCCCATTCCTGAAACTGTCATATAAGGAAATAGATAATTTTGCTTTATATGTTGTTTTTTCTCTTACATTGAGCAAGATGTCCCAATTTGATCCTGTCTCAGAAGTTTCTGCTGGAACATTGCTGCCTGACATCGGGTCTACCAAAGTGCATTTGTTGTAAAAGTGTAGAAATTATTCCACCAAATGTCATTTGTAATAGTTGTCATGATAAACTTTTACATGCAGATAGTGTTTCCATCAGTAATAGTACATTGCCAGTTGCAGTTCCTTCAACTTCTAATGTACATGATATACCAGTAAATTTTCAAGAATTTGTTTCTGATTCTATTCTAAAGGCTTTGTCTGCATTTCCACCTTCTAATAAACGTAAAAGGTCTTTTAAAACTTCTCATTTAGCTGATGAAATTTCAAATGACCAGCAACCTAATAATTTATCCTCTTCTGATGAGGAGCTATCTGATTCAGAAGATTCTTCCTCAGACATTGACACTGACAAATCTACTTATTTATTTAAAATAGAATATATCCGTTCTTTATTAAAAGAAGTGTTAATTACTTTGGATATTGAGGTAACCAGTCCTATTGACGTTCAGTCTAATAAATGTTTAAATGCTGTTTTTAAACCTCCTGTGGTTTCCCCAGGGGTTTTTCCTATTCCTGAGGCTATTTCTGATATGATTTCTAGGGAATGGAATAAGCCAGGTACTTCTTTTATTCCTTCTTCAAGGTTTAAAAAATTGTATCCTTTACCAGCAAAATCTATAGAGTTTTGGGAAAAAATCCCCAAAGTTTATGGGGCTATTTCTACTTTTGCTAAACGTACCACTATTCCTATGGAAGATAGTACTTCCTTTAAGGATCCTTTAGATAGGAAGCTTGAATCTTATCTAAGGAAGGCCTATTTATATTCAGGTCATCTTCTCAGACCTACTATTTCTTTGGCTGATGTTGCGGCTGCCTCAACTTTTTGGTTGGAGAATTTAGCGCAATGAGAATTGGATCCTGACATATCTAGCATTACTCGCTTACTGCAACATGCTAATCATTTTATTTGTGATGACATTTTTTATATTATCAAAATTGATGTTATATCCATGTCTTTAGCTGTATTAGCTAGAAGAGCTTTGTGGCTTAAATCTTGGAATGCTGATATGACATCTAAATCTAGACTACTATCTCTTTCTTTCCAAGGTAATCATTTATTTGGTTCTCAGTTGGATTCTATTATTTCAACTATCACTGGAGGAAAAGGAGTTTTTCTGCCTCAGGATAAAAAACCTAAGGGTATATCTAAGGCTTCTAACCGTTTTCGTTCCTTTCGTCAGAATAAGGAGCAAAAACTCAATCCTTCTCCCAAGGAATCTGCTTCCAATTGGAAGCCTTCCTCAAATTGGAATAAATCCAAGCCATTTAGGAAACCAAAGTCTGCCCCTAAGTCCGCATGAAGGTGCGGCCCTCATTCCAGCTCAGCTGGTAGGGGGCAGATTAAGGTTTTTCAAGGATTTTTGGATAAAATCTGTCCAAAATCATTGGATTCAGAGCATTGTCTCTCAAGGGTATCGAATAGGATTCAAAGTAAGACCTCCTGTGAGAAGATTTTTTCTCTCACGCATCCCTGTAAATCCAGTAAAAGCTCAGGCTTTTCTGAAGTGTGTTTCAGACCTGGAGTCTTCAGGGGTAATCATGCCAGTTCCTCCTCAGGAACAAGGTTTGGGGTTTTATTCAAATCTATTTATTGTACCAAAGGAAGAAAATTTATTCAGACCAGTTCTGGATCTGAAAATTTTGAATCGTTATGTAAGAGTACCAACTTTCAAGATGGTGACTATAAGGACTATTCTGCCTTTTGTTCAGCGAGGACATTATATGTCCACAATAGACTTGCAGGATGCATACCTTCATATTCCGATTCATCCAGAACACTATCAGTTTCTGAGATTCTCTTTTCTAGACAAGCATTACCAATTTGTTGATCTTCCATTTGGACTAGCAACAGCTCCAAGGATCTTTTCAAAGGTTCTGGGTGCCCTATTATCTGTAATCAGAGTTCAGGGTATTGTGGTGTTTCCTTATTTGGACAATATCTTGGTACTAGCTCAGTCTTTACATACTGCAGAATCTCACACGAAACAACTAGTGTTGTTTCTTTGGAAACATGGTTGGAGGATCAATTTACCAAAAAGTTTCTTGATTTCTCAGACAAGGGTAACCTTTTTAGGCTTCCAGATAGATTCAGTGTCCATGACTCTGTCTCTAACAGACAAGAGACGTTTAAAATTGTTTGCAGCATGCCGGCACCTTCAGTCTCAGTCATTCCCTTCAGTGGCTATGTGCATGGAAGTTTTAGGTCTCATGACTGCAGCATCGGACGCGATCCCCTTTGCTCGTTTTCACATGAGACCTCTACAGCTTTGCATGCTGACTCAATGGTGCAGGGATTATACAAAGATATCACAATTAATATCCTTGAATCCCAATGTACGACACTCTCTGACATGGTGGATAGATCACCATCATTTGGTTTAAGGGGCTTCTTTTGTTCAGCCAACCTGGACTGTAATCTCAACAGATGCGAGTCTTTCAGGTTGGGGAGCTGTTTGGGGATCTTTGACAGCACAAGGGGTTTGGAAATCTCAAGAGGCGAGATTACCAATCAGAACTCCGTGCAATTCTCAGGGCTCTTCAGTTTTGGCCTCTGCTAAAGAGAGAACCATTCATTTGTTTTCAGACAGACAATATCACAACTGTGGCTTATGTCAATCATCAGGGTGGGACTCACAGTCCCCAAGCTATGAAAGAAGTATCTCGGATACTTGCTTGGGAGGAATCCCGCTCCTGTCTAATCTCTGCGGTGCATATCCCAGGTGTAGACAATTGGGAAGCGGATTATCTCAGCCGCCAGACTTTACATCCAGGGGAGTGGTCTCTCCTTCCAGATGTGTTTTCTCAGATTGTTCAGATGTGGGGTCTTCCAGAGATAGATCTCATGGCCTCTCATCTAAACAAGAAACTTTCCAGATACCTGTCCAGGTCCAGGGATGTTCAGGCGGAAGCAGTGGATGCAGTGACACTACCTTGGTGTTATAATCCTGCTTACATCTTCCCGTCTCTAGTTCTCCTTCCAAGAGTGATCTCCAAAATCATCATGGAACAGTCTTTTGTGTTGCTGGTGGCTCCAGCATGGCAACACAGGTTTTTGAATGCAGATCTGGTTCAGATGTCCAGTTGCCCGCCTTGGCCACTTCCGTTACGGCCGGACCTACTATCTCAAGGTCCATTTTTCCATCAGGATCTCAAATCATTAAATTTGAAGGTATGGAAATTGAACGCTTAGTTCTAAGTCATAGAGGTTTCTCTGACTCAGTGATTAATACTATGTTACAAGCTCGTAAATCTGTCTCTAGAAAGATTTATTATAGAGTTTAGAAGACTTACATTTCATGGTGTTCTCATAAATTCTCCTGGCATTCTTTTAGAATATTACAATTCCTTCAGGATGGTTTGGATAAGGGTTTGTCTGCAAGTTCCTTGAAAGGTCAAATCTCTGCTCTTTCTGTTTTGTTTCACAGAAAGATTGCTATACTTCCTGATATTCACTGTTTTGTACAGGCTTTAGTTCGTATTAAGCCTGTCATTAAATCAATTTCTCCTCCTTGGAGTCTTAATTTGGTTCTGAAGGCTTTACAGGCTCCTCCATTTGAGCCTATGCATTCTTTGGACATTAAACTACTTTCTTGGAAAGTGTTGTTCCTTTTGGCTATCTCTTCTGCTAGAAGAGTTTCTGAGCTATCTGCTCTTTCTTGTGAGTCTCCTTTTCTGATTTTTCATCAGGATAAGGCAGTTTTGCGGACTTCTTTTCAATTTTTACCTAAGGTTGTGAATTCTAACAACATTAGAAGAGAAATTGTTGTCCCTTCCTTGTTTCCTAATCCTAAGAATTCTTTGGAAAGATCCTTACATTCTTTGGATGTGGTAAGAGCTTTGAAATATTATGTGGAAGCTACTAAATATTTCAGGAAGACTTCCAGTCTATTTGTTTTATTTTCTGGTCCTATTAAAGGTCAGAAGGCTCCTGCTATTTCCTTGGCTTCTTGGTTGAAACTTTTGATTCATCAAGCTTATTTGGAGTCGGGTCAGGCCCCGCCTCAGAGAATTACAGCTCATTCTACTAGATCAGTCTCCACTTTGTGGGCTTTTAAGAATGAAGCTTCAGTTGATCAGATTTGCAAAGCGGCGACTTGGTCCTCTTTGCATACATTTACTAAATTCTACCGTTTTGATGTATTTGCTTCTTTGGAAGCAGTTTTTGGTAGAAATGTTCTTCAGGCAGCTGTTTCAGTTTGATTCTTCTGCTTTTGTTTTAAGTTTTTTTCTTTCAAAGATGAAATAAACTTATTTTTTTGGGTTGTGGATTAATTTTTTCAGCGGAATATGGCTGTTTTTATTTTTATTCCCTCCCTCTCTAGTGACTCTTGAGTGGAAGACTCCACATCTTGGGTATTGATATCCCATATGTCACTAGCTCATGGACTCTTGCCAATTACATAAAAGAAAACATAATTTATGTAAGAACTTACCTGATAAATTCATTTCTTTCATATTGGCAAGAGTCCATGAGGCCCACCCTTTTTATGGTGGTTATGATTTTTTGTATAAAGCACAATTATTTCCAAATTTCCTTTGTTGATGCTTTCTTCTCCTTTCTTTATCACCCCACTGCTTGGCTATTCGTTAAACTGAATTGTGGGTGTGGTGAGGGGTGTATTTATAGGCATTTTGAGGTTTGGGAAACTTTGCCCCTCCTGGTAGGATTGTATATCCCATATGTCACTAGCTCATGGACTCTTGCCAATGTGAAAGAAATGAATTTATCAGGTAAGTTCTTACATAAATTATGTTTTTTTATTTTGGATAGTGTTTATTATGTTTGTAATGTTAGCGTTTTTTTATTTTCTGTAATTAGATTAATGTAATTCTTCATTGTAATTAAGGGGTTAATATAGGGGGTGTTAGGGTAGGGGGCTTAGTCATTAAATTAGTTTTTTGCATTGTGGGGCTTGGCGGTGTAGGAGTTAATAGGTAAATTAGGATTAATGCGTTGTGGGGGGTTGGCGGATTAGGGTTTAATAGATGTATTAGGTACTTTGCGATGTTGGGGTTTGCGGATTTAGGGGTTAATAATTTTATTAGATAGTTGGGTTTTTTCTTAAAGGGACAGTAAACATAGAAAATAATGTTATATAATTCTGCACATAGTGCAGAATTATATAACATTATATTAGTGCTAGGGTTATATAACCTAATATTGCCTGCAAAGTTTTACTAAAAAATTGTGTTTTCCAGACCCGCTCTCTGGGCTCTTCTGAGCGGGTCTGGTTTGTACACACAGTGCATCTGGCCAGCTGTCTAGTCACAGCCCGGCCTGACCGTGCCATTACACTCAGTGCAGCTTGCTCCTGCTGTCTGACTAGACAGCTGGCCAGATGCGCTTTGTGTAAAAACCAGACCCGCTCAGAAGAGCACAGAGAGCGGGTCTGGAAAACACTATTTTTAATAAAACTTTGCAGGCAATATTAGGTTATATAACCCTAGCACTAATATAATGTTATATAATTCTGCACTATGTGCAGAATTATATAACATTATTTTCTATGTTTACTGACCCTTTAATACTTTGTGTGGGCGGTTAGTTTATTTTTTTCTTAATGCTTTGTGCGGGTGGTTAGTTTATTTTTTTCTTAATGCTTTGTGCGGGTGGTTAGTTTATTTTTTTTAAATACTTATTGTGGGTGCTTAGGTTTTTTTTTTTAATACTTATTGCGGGCGGTTATTTTTTTTTTTTTTAATACTTATTGCGTGCGGTTAGGTTTTTTTTTTAATACTTATTGCAGGCGTTTTTTTTGTAATGCTCCATTTGCCTTCGCTGCATCCCGGTGAATTCTTTTGCCTTGCGCTACCAACATTCCTTCGAGGATGCATGCGCAACTGCTGACAGACGCATTACAAACGTGATTATAGTATAGATGATAAAATACAGAAACTGGTGCTAAAAAATGTATATCCTGCCGTTTTAATGTATTTATTAAAAGCCATTATCTCCCTATCCTATTCTTGCAATCTGTACCATAATTCTTTATGTTTATAGGTTTTTGCTATGTTCTAAGTTAATTTGTTACAATTTAAAAGTATTTTCATCCAGTTATAAAGTGAAGATGTATTTAATTTTCCATACCCCATACTGAAATCTTGTCTGCTATGTATTTATTAGAAATGAACAATATATTTTATTTTAAAGATAGTCTCCACCATAATAACATTTGAGGTATTTTACAGGTATTTTTTTTTTAATAAGAGGAGGACATCCCATGTATGGTACACAGAGCTGAGCACGTAATATATAAAGAGCTATCACCGAGATTACGAGTTTTGCACAAACAGGGGTGCGTTGCTAACGAGCAGTTTTTTCTCACCGCTCACTTAAGACAACGCTGGTATTACGTTTTTTTTAAACCTGGCGTTAGCCGCAAAAAAAGTGAGCATAGAGCAAAATTTAGCTCCACATCTCACCTCAATACCAGCGCTGCTTATGGTAGCGGTAAGCTGGCTAAACTTGCTTGTGCACGATTTCCCCATAGGAATCAATGGGGCAGAGTCGGCTGAAAAAAACCTAACACCTGCAAAAAAACAGCGTTCAGCTTCTAACGTAGCCCCATTGATTCCTATGGGGAAACAAAAGTTATGTCTACACCTAACACCCTAACATGAACCCCGAGTCTAAACACCCCTAATCTTACACTTATTAACCCCTAATCTGATGCCCCCGACATTGTCGCCACCTGCATAATATTATTAACCCCTAATTTGCTGCTCCGGACACCGCCGCCACCTACATTATCCCCATGAACCCCTAATCTGCTGCCCCCAACATCGCCGACACATACTTTTTATTTATTAACCCCTACTCTGCCGCCCCCAATGTCGCCACCACCTAACTACACTTATTAACCCCTAATCTTCCGCCGTCAACGTCGCTGCCACTATAATAAAGTTATTAACCCCTAAATCTAAGTCTAACCCTAACCCTAACCCCACCTAACTTAAATATAATTTAAATACATCGAAATAAATATTCCTATCATTAACTAAATAATTCCTATTTAAAACTAAATACTTACCTATAAAATAAACCCTAAACTAGCTACAATATAACTAATAATTACATTGTAGCTATCTCAGGGTTTATTTTTATTTTACAGGCAACTTTGTATTTATTTTAACTAGGTACAATAGTTATTAAATAGTTATTAACTATTTAATAACTTCCTAGTTAAAATAAGTACAAATTTACCTGTAAAATAAACCCTAACCTAAGTTACAATTACACCTAACACTACACTATCATTAATTAAATTAACTAAAATTAATTACAATTAAATTAAATAAACTAAAGTACGAAACCCCCCCCACTAAATTACAGAAAAAAATAAAATAATTACAAGAATTTTAAACTAATTACACCTAATCTAATCCCCCTAATAAAATAAAAAAGCCCCCCAAAATAATAAAAATCCCTATCTTATACTAAATTACAAATAGCCTTTAAAAGGGCTTTTTGCGGGGCATTGCCCCAAAGTAATCAACTCTTTTACCTGTAAAAAAAAAAAAAAATACCCCCCAACATTACAACCCACCACCCACACACCCAACCCTACTCTAAAACCCACCCAATCCCCCCTTAATAAAACCTAACACTAACCTCTTGAAGATCCCCTTACCGTTCGATGTCTTCACCCAGCCGGGCACAAGTGGTCCTCCAGAGGGGCAGAAGTCTTTTATTATTATTATTATTATTATCAGGTGTTTGTAGAGTGCCAACAGATTACGCAGCGCTGAGTCTTCATCCGATACGGGCAGAAGAGGACCTCCAGACGGGCAGAAGTCTTCATCCAGGCGGCATCTTCCATCTTCATCCATCTAGAGCTTGCATTCTATTGGCTGATTGGAACAGCCAATAGAATGCCAGCTCAATCTTATTGGCTGATTGGATCAGCCAATAGGATTTTTCCTACCTTAATTCCAATTGGCTGATAGAATCCTATCAGCCAATCGAAATTCAAGGGACGCCATCTTGGATGATGTCATTTAAAGGAACCGTCATTCGTCATGTAGTCGTCGGTCTGGATGGATGCTCCACGTCGGCTGGCTTCAAGATGGACCCGCTCCGCTCCGGATGGATGAAGAGGGAAGATACCGCCTGGATGAAGACTTCTGCCCGTCTGGAGGTCCTCTTCTGCCCGGATCGGATGAAGACTTCTACCCCTCTGGAGGACCACTTGTGCCCGGCTGGGTGAAGACGTCTCACGGTAGGGTGATCTTCAAGGGTTAGAGTTAGGTTTTATTAAGGGGGGATTGGGTGGGTTTTAGAGTAGGGTTGGGTGTGTGGGTGGTAGGTTTTAATGTTGGGGGAGGGTATTGTATTTTTTTTTACAGGTAAAAGAGCTAATTACTTTGGGGCAATGCCCCGCAAAAAGTCCTTTTAAGGGCTATTTGTAATGTAGTATAGGGTAGGGATTTTTATTATTATTTTATTTTATTAGGGGGATTAGATTAGGTGTAATTAGTTTAAAATTCTTGTAATTATTTAATTTTTTTCTGTAATTTAGTGTTTTTTATTCCGTACTTTATTTATTTTTTATTTAATTGTAGTTAATTGTAGGTAATTTAGTAAATTAATTTAACGATAGTGTAGTGTTAGGTGTAATTGTAACATAGGTTAGGATTTATTTTACAGGTACTTTTGTATTTATTTTAGCTAGGTAGTTATTAAATAGTTAATAAGTATTTAATAACTATTGTACCTAGTTAAAATAAATACAAAGTTGCCTGTAAAATAAAAATAAACCCTAAGCTAGCTACAATTTAACTATTAGTTATATTGTAGCTATCTTAGGGTTTATTTTATAGGTAAGTAATTAGTTTTAAATAGGAATAATTTATTTAATTGTAGTAATTTTATTTTGTTTTATTTAAATTATATTTAAGTTAGGGTGGTAGACTTAGGGTTAGACTTAGGTTTAGGGGTTAATAAATTTAATATAGTAGCGGTGACGTTGGGAGCGGCAGATTAGGGGTTAATAAATGTAGGTAGGTGTCGGCGATGTTAGGGACGGCAGATTAGGGGTTAATAAAATGTAACTAGTATTTGTGATGTGGGAGTGTGGCGGTTTAGGGGTTAATATATTTATTAAAGTGGCGGCGATGTCCGGTCGGCAGATTAGGGGTTAAAAAATGTATTTAAGTGTTTGCGATCTGGGGTGGGGGGCCTCGGTTTAGGGGTTAATAGGTAGTTTATTGGTGTTAGTGTACTTTTTAGCACTTTAGTTAAGAGTTTTATGTTACGGTGTTAAAGGGACAGTCTAGGCCAAAATAAACTTTCATGATTCAGATAGAGCATGTTATTTTAAACAATTTTCCAATTTACTTTTATCACCAATTTTGCTTTGTTCTCTTGGTATTCTTAGCTGAAAGCTTAACCTAGGAGGTTCATATGCTAATTTCTTAGACCTTGAAGGCCACCTCTTTTCAGAATGCATTTTAACAGTTTTTCACCACTAGAGGGTGTTAGTTCACGTATTTCATATAGATAACACTGTGCTCGTGCACGTGAAGTTATCTGTGAGCAGGCACTGATTGGCTAGACTGCAAGTCTGTCAAAAGAACTGAAATGAAGGGGAAGTTTGCAGAGGCTTAGATACAAGATAATTACAGAGGTAAAACGTGTATTATTATAACTGTGTTGGTTATGCAAAACTGGGGAATGGGTAATAAAGGGATTATCTATCTTTTAAAACAATTAAAATTCTGGTGTAGACTGTCCCTTTAACTACTGACTTTTAAATGCGGTAGGAGTCTTGACAGCAGAGGGTGTACCACTCACTTTCTCCAAGACTCGTAATACCGGCGTTATGCAAATCCCATTGAAAAGATAGGATACGCAATTTACGTAAGGGGATTTGCGGTAAGCTTGAGTCGTGGAAAAAAAGTGAACGGTACACCTGTACCTGCAAGACTCGTAATACCAGCGGGCGTTAAAAAGCAGCATTGGGACCTCTCAACGCTGCTTTTTAAGGCTAACGCAAGACTCGTAATCTAGCTGTTTGTGTGCTATTTACAAGACAGTTTGTGCATGTGTATTATACACAGAACACTGTGTATTTGTGTTACACACATACAAGAGTATACATGTATTATATACAGCATGTATTTTTGTTAAATGCAGAAGAATTGTGATTGTTTGTACTATACACACTCCATGATGTATAATACACAGTGTAGTAATCATATTTGTATTGCACATAGAACAGTGTTAGTATCTATTTTATAGAGATGTGTTTGTACCTATATTACACAGAACAGTATGAATAATTATAATATGTATTATACACAGTGAAATGTGTGTGTGACTTTATTATACAGTGTGTTTGTATAATACACAGACTAGTATTCTGCTATACACAGAGGGCAATGTCTCCATCTATATTATACACAGTGACGTTTTTTTGCCTGTATTATACATAGAACAGCAAGCATGTCTGTATTATAGACAAAGCATTGTGTGTGTACTATATTTGTATTAAACACAGGGGGATGTGTGTGTGTGTCTATACTATACATAGATAGAACATCATGCAAATCTATGTTATACAATCATCTCTCTGCATTATACATAGAGGAATGTATGTGCATTATACACAGACTACTATATTATACATAGCAGTGTGTCTCTCCTGTAAGATGTGCTGATAAAGTCTCAGGTTGCAGTTAAGTAGCTGTGAGTGACAACAGCATACGGGGAGGAGGCAAAGCCTCATGTTCTGACAAGTGACACTGTGACACACTTCCTGACAAATCTCTATTTTATCACTTCATTTTCTTTTTCTATGTATCATGTCTTTCCCATCAAACCTTCATTTAGTAGGGCACGAATGTTCCCCCTACATTTGTAATTCAATTCTTTAATATACAGCCCTCACCTTAGCTCACTTTAGCCACAACTGGCTCTTAACAGAGTGTAAGCTCTGTGGCCCAGTTTATAGCAGCAGGATGTATCTGGTCTGGTAACATGCAGGCCAAGGCTTTATTTAAGGCTCATATTAGTATGTTTATATTTATTTATTCTGCTGAAGGGGGGAGGAAAGGAGCCCGGTGATTAATCTCCGCTGTCACTGTTCACAGATGTGAAATTCACACCGAAGCAAATGTGAAGTCAGCAGGAGCGTCCCATGGACTGGAAGAGACGAGGGATGGGGAGGGGGAAGCAGGTAGGAGAAGAGGGAAAGGAGGAAAACAGAGAGAGAGAGAGAGAGAGAGAGAGAGAGAGAGAAAAGAAGATAGGGAGCAATGAATTTGTGGCAAACAAGAAGAAAATAGTCTTTCATGTAAGCAAATACAGAAAAGTGTGAAAAGAGAATGAAAAAATGAGAGGAGTGAAAGACAGAAGGCTTGAAAAAAATGTGTGACTGGAACAATAAGTGCAGCAGAGAAGACAACTGTAATAATGGGGAAAAGGCAATAAGAGGTAGACAAAAGCTTGAGTGGGGGGAGTCGTAGGAAGTAGAGTGGAACCAGAAAATAATTCTTGCTGCAAAAGTGGGTAAGAAAAATAGAAGAGAGAAAACCTTAAAAGGATATGAAACCCAATTTTTTTCTTTCATGGGCACTGAACCAAAAATGGGGCGGCTCCTAAGCTTACATTCTTGCTGTTTCAAATAAAGATACCAAGAAAACAAAGAAATTGTGATAATAGGAGTAAATTAGAAAGTTGCTTAAAATTGCATGTTCTATCTGAATCATGAAAGAAAACATTTGGGTTTCATATCCCTTTAAGAAGCTATATCTTTTAGTGTTACACTGTATAAATATTTTGACTGGTGTAAAAATTTCAAACAACAGTGCTTCTAATGAGTTGAATATGACATTTTCAAACAACAGAATTGAATTGGCATTGAAGCCACGGTAAAAAAAGGAATTTGTGTAAAAATAACATGTTCATGGGGATTTTTTATTTTTTATTCTACAATGGGCTAGATTACAAGTGGAAGGGGTGCGTTAGCTACGCGTGTATTTTCCCCCCCGCACCTTTTAAATACCGCTGGTATTTACAGTTCACAGAAGGGCTGCGTTAAGCTCCAAAAAGGGAGCGTAGAGCATAATTTACCGCCACTGCAACTCTAAATACCAGCGGTGCTTACAGACGCGGCCAGCTTCAAAAACGTGCTTGTGCACGATTCCCCCATAGGAAACAAGGGGGCAGTTTGAGCTGAAAAAAACCTAACACCTGCAAAAAAGCAGCGTTCAGCTCCTAACGCAGCCCCATTGTTTAATATGGGGAAACACTTCCTATGTCTGCACCTAACACCCTAACATGAACCCCGAGTCTAAACACCCCTAACCTTACACTTATTAACCCCTAATCTGCCGCCCCCGCTATCGCTGACCCCTGCATATTATTTTTAACCCCTAATCTGCCGCTCCGTACATCGCTGCAACCTACATTATAGCTATGTACCCCTAATCTGCTGCCCCTAACACCACTGACCCCTAAATTATATTTATTAACCCCTAATCTGCCGCCCCCAATGTCGCCGCCACCTACCTACAATTATTAACCCCTAATCTGCCGACCGGACCTCACCGCTACTATAATAAATGTACTAACCCCTAATCCGCCTCACTCCCGCCTCAAAAACCCTATAATAAATAGTATTAACCCCTAATCTGCCCTCCCTAACATCGCCGACACCTAACTTCAAGTATTAACCCCTAATCTGCCGACCGGACCTCGCCGCTACTCTAATAAATGTATTAACCCCTAAAGCTAAGTCTAACCCTAACACTAACACCCCCCTAAGTTAAATATAATTTTATTCTAACGAAATAAATTAAATCTTATTAAATAAATTATTCCTATTTAAAGCTAAATACTTACCTGTAAAATAAATCCTAATATAGCTACAATATAACGAATAATTATATTGTAGCTATTTTAGGATAGGATTTTAGGATTAATATTTATTTTACAGGCAACTTTGTATTTATTTTAGCCAGGTACAATAGCTATTAAATAGTTAATAACTATTTAATAGTTACCTAGTTAAAATAAATACAAAATTACCTGTAAAATAAATCCTAACCTAAGTTACAATTAAACCTAACACTACACTAGCAATAAATAAATTAAATAAATTAAATACAAATACCTACAAATAAATACAAATAAATACACTAACTAAAGTACAAAAAATACAAAAAGAACTAAGTTACAAAAAATAAAAAAACAACTAAGTTACAAAAAATAAAAAAATAATTTACAAACATTATAAAAAGATTACAACAATTTTAAGCTAATTACACCTACTCTAAGCCCCCTAATAAAATAACAAAGCCCCCCAGAATAATAAAATTCCCTACCCTATTCTACATTTAAAAGATACCAGCTCTATTACCTTACCAGCCCTTAAAAGGGCCTTTTGCGAGGCATGCCCCAAAGAATTCTGCTCTTTTACCTGTAAAATAAAAATATAACCCCCCCCAACATTAAAACCCACCACCCACATACCCCTACTCTAACCCACCCAACCCCCCCTTAAAAAAACCTAACACTACCCCTGATCGGAACAGCCAATAGAATGCGAGCTCAATCTGATTGGATCAGCCAATCTGATTGAACTTGAATCTGAGTGGCTGATTCAATCAGCCAATCAGATTTTTCCTACCTTAATTCCGATTGGCTGATAGAATCCTATCAGCCAATCGGAATTGAAGGGACGCCATCTTGGATGACGTCCCTTAAAGGAACCTTCATTCGTCGGGAGTTCGTCGTGGAGGAAGGATTTTCCGCGTCGGCGGGATGAAGATGGAGCCGAAAGAAAGAAGATTGACGATGCCGCTTGATAGAAGACTTCAGCCGGAAAGAAGACCTCTTCAGCCCCCGCTTGGATGAAGACTTCAGCCGGATGATGGACCTCTTCAGCCCCCGCTTGGATGAAGAATTCGGCTCGGCTGAGTGAAGACGACTCAAGGTAGGAAGATCTTCAGGGGGTAGTGTTAGGTTTTTTTAAGGGGGTTTTGGGTGGGTTAGAGTAGGGGTATGTGGGTGGTGGGTTTTAATGTTGGGGGGGTTGTATTTTTATTTTACATGCAAAAGAGCAGAATTCTTTGGGGCATGCCCCGCAAAGGCCCATTTAAGGGCTGGTAAGGTAATAGAGCTGGTATCTTTTAAATGTAGAATAGGGTAGGGAATTTTATTATTTTGGGGGGCTTTGTTATTTTATTAGGGGGCTTAGAGTAGGTGTAATTAGCTTAAAATTGTTGTAATCTTTTTATAATGTTTGTAAAAATTTTTTTATTTTTTGCAACTTAGTTCTTTTTTTATTTTTTGTACTTTAGTTAGTATATTTATTTGTATTTATTTGTAGGTATTTGTATTTAATTTATTTAACTTATTTATTGCTAGTGTAGTGTTAGGTTTAATTGTAATTTAGGTTAGGAATTATTTTACAGGTAATTTTGTAATTATTTTAACTAGGTAGCTATTAAATAGTTATTAACTATTTAATAGCTATTGTACCTGGTTAAAATAAATACAAATTTGCCTGTAAAATAAATATTAATCCTAAAATAGCTACAATATAATTATTCGTTATATTGTAGCTATATTAGGATTTATTTTACAGGTAAGTATTTAGCTTTAAATAGGAATAATTTATTTAATAAGATTTAATTTATTTCGTTAGAATAAAATTATATTTAACTTAGGGGGGTGTTAGTGTTAGGGTTAGACTTAGCTTTAGGGGTTAATACATTTATTAGAGTAGCAGCGAGGTCCGGTCGGCAAATTAGGGGTTAATACTTGAAGTTAGGTGTCGGCGATGTAAGGGAGGGCAGATTAGGGGTTAATACTATTTATTATAGGGTTTTTGAGGCAGGAGTGAGGCGGATTAGGGGTTAATACATTTATTATAGTAGCGGTGAGGTCCAGTCGGCAGATTAGGGGTTAATAATTGTAGGTAGGTGGCGGCGACGTTGGGGGGGACAGATTAGGGGGTAATAAATATTATGTAGGTGTCGGCGATGTTAGGGGCAGCAGATTAGGGGTACATAGGGATAACGTAGGTGGCGGCAGTGTGCGGTCGGCAGATTAGGGGTTAAAAACATTTATTATAGTTGCGGCGATGTGGGGGGACCTCGGTTTAGGGGTACATAGGTAGTTTATGGGTGTTAGTGTACTTTAGAGCACAGTAGTTAAGAGCTTTATGAACCGGCGTTAGCCCAGAAAGCTCTTAACTCCTGACTTTTTTCTGCGGCTGGAGTCTTGTCGTTAGATTTCTAACGCTCACTTCAGCCAAGACTCTAAATACCGGCGTTAGGAAGATCCCATTGAAAAGATAGGCTGCGCAATTGGCGTAGGGGGACCTGTGGTATGGAAAAGTCGCGTCTGGAAAGTGAGCGTTAGACCCTTTCCTGACTGACTCTAAATACCAGCGGGCAGTAAAAACCAGCGTTAGGACCCCTTAACGCTGGTTTTGACGGCTAACGCAGAACTCTAAATCTAGGCATTAATTGTTTCCAGAGCTGTATAATATTTCAAGAAATAAACTGTAGGTAAACATAGGGATTTCAGGTATTTCTATTAAAAAATCCAAAAACATATTATAATTGATATTGCATATTTCAAGGTATTTGACTGTGAAGGGCTCAAAAGTGTATATATACTGTGTACACATACATATTTAGTCATATAAACACATATATACAAATATATACATACACATACAAATAGTTAGACATATACTTTTGAGCCCAGACAAACACCTTGCAATATACCATATCAATTTTTAAACCTTTATAAAAAAAATCAATATTAAACTGTATATTGAACCTTAATACTGTACTTCAGGTCTCAGGTCACGCTAATTCTTCTTGCGCTATATTTGCTTTTGCTCAATGCACTTGCACAGCCATAACTTTCAATTTGTAATATCAGCGATATTTACAGTGTACGCGATATCCATTGAAATGATAGAGCTCGATAAAGCGATTTCGGCTGTGCTAAGCCTTCTCTGATGAATCTGTTTTGCTATGGACTTCTAATACCAGTTTGCATGCTAATTTTAGTGCAGTCCAGTGAAACTAATATTGCGGTCTGCGCTAGCATTGGCGCTCTTCTTGTAATCTGGGCCAATGTCATTAACATTATATACAGTAAGTATGTTATTAACACCCAGAATAATACACTTTTCTCTATGCTTGTGTCATGCTTGTGCATGATTAATGTTTTGCTTTAGATAAAACATATCTTTTTATAAAAAAATTCTTCTAATATAAGCATGCTTCCATATTAATGATGCACACCTGTTGTAAGTGTACACTGGTCTATGGGCATTGGCCACTTATACATATGTAAATATACAATGCCTAAACACAATAATATCAGTGGCACCACTTGCAGCAGGAGAAAGTTACTTGTTGTACATTATAGTTGCACAATATTTTCAAAATGGCGGCTCACAGGCAGGAAAATAGTGACTCTGATGGGAGTAAGGAGCAAAATATATTATTGGTTAAGTGAAAAACCTGCATTCAATGTCAGACACATTAGTAAAAATCATCAATATTGAATTAATTTTCTGTCATCTGTCACATTTCTTTTGATTTTATAACGGTTTGTGAAAAATAATGCAAAAATCTACTTAGAAGGTCTACGCTACAACATGTGTGATTTTTGCAGTGGAATCACCCCCCGCCCAGCATAGTGGGTACCACCCTATGTGACCTCCAACGGTGTTCTTCCCTTCTATCAAGGTTTCCCATGACCATGGCATACCATGATTCCATATGACCCTGCCCATGCAGCATCTGACTCTGCAAGTGACACCCCCCCCATTGAGACTAACTAGATTTTGCTGTTAAATTATTTACTAATTGAAATAGCAGCTCTGCTATTGGATTACATTTAGTTGACTTATTCATGTGGTTACAAATAATACTCTTAAGGAGGGAAAGCCTTCAAAAAGTTGAAATTTATCTCTTAAATAACAATTAAATAATGTCCTTGTCAGTTGTTTTTTATTTCTGCGCTAGCCAATGGAAACTTCACTTTTCTTCTAGGCCAATGCAGAATCCATTAACAAAAGATATTATATTTTTGTGTGTGCTGCATCTGACTTGTAGCAGTAGCACTAGCTACAACTTTAACTTTAATTACTCTTAAGCTGCTGTCCTGCTGCTCCTCTGCAGACCCATAAGACATAGCACGCAGACAGTTTTTTTTTATTTTTATTAACAAGCGCATTCCGAACAACTCCATGAATAAATATTGGACAGAGCATAAGATTTTTATAAAAAATTTTTGTGGAACAAACAATTCATCAAAAACATTTTTTGTCTGTGCACATGTCTATTAAATATACATATTCATACTGTCTGGGAATGTATGCTTGCATGCATTTTTAAAATATATTTATTTTTGCATCGTAATGTAATATTGAGGAGTTAATGAGCATTTAATCAACTTGCTATAATGATAGACCATTCCAGGAATTGAAAAGGTTGATACAGCACAAGGGTTAACCTATTGGCTGCCATAGACATCTACAATGCATAGTGAAGTATCATCGCTCTTTTGGGCAGTCAAAGGATTAAAGTTGACAATTTTCAATATCCATGTTTGATTTTTTTTTTTTTATAGCCCTTTCCAAATAAAAACAAGCATGCATTTGATCTACCCCCTCCCTCCTGTTCTGAGTGAATAATTCAGGCATAATGTGGTGATACAGCATTAATAATCTTCAGACCGATGTTCTGTGGAAATGAAAATATAGCTAGACTAAAACAATACAGATTACAAGGAGGAGACTCTGAGGAAATTTTCCCAGTTATTAAACAGGGTGCTTACTCTGAAGTCTGTGCTGATCTTCCATCTCCTCTCTAGATTTGTAATAAAAGGAAATGTTTGTGCACTTATTTTCAAATGCATAATTTAGAGTTTGTTTGAAGGTGAGGTCAGGAGATGAGGAGAAAATCAGCATTTTTATAAACACCCCTTCACTGCCTGAGGGAGCTACTCTGCTTTTTATTGCTCTGCACTTTATCATATCTCTGCATGATATTGTATTGTACTATGTTTTATTTCACTCTGCAAATTGTTATTTATATCAGTGTATTATAGTGCTGTGCTTGTTATTATATATCTGCATGTTTTATAGTACTCTGCATATTGTTATTTAGATTACTGTATCATATTAATCTGCATTAGATCTCTGCATGTTTGTATAGCTTCCTGTTTAATATTGTCCTAACTTATCCATCAAGACAGTCTACAATTAAAAGATTACATTATAAAATCTATATTAAAAACTTTGCAGGTCTAGAGGCAGCACGCACCTCTCAATACACCCACCATGCACATGAAGAGTATTCATAGGTATCTTAGCCACTATTTTGTGTACCCTGGGATCTCTTGCTTTTGTTGTCCTACAGGATTTACAGTATCAAAAAAGGAAAGGACCCCTTGCTCAATAAAAAACAAAAACTTTATTCTTGTCATTACAAATTGGATAGCAATATTCCAAGTTGATGCAGAGAGAATAGCGCAGCACACAGGTTTATGCGTTTCGGCAAGCAGCCGTAGTCTTAGCCTAATGTGTACGTTATTCTGAGTTATTAAAAAGGGTAAAACAAATTCTCATTGGTTATCAGATTGTGTTAAACCTCATTCTAATGCTGTAGTTAAGGTAATATGAGACACCTGAGAGATCAATTGTCTTTCTAACAGCTACAAAAATATATGGAGCAGGGCGATTAATTTATGGTATGAATGAAGCAAAACCTTAAAAATATACAAATACAAGCACAAAATGGCAAAATGGCAAACTAGACACAAGAAGGCAAACAGATATCTCATCTTTACAGTAACAAGTCTAGTAATACAAACTCTCTATGTTAGATAGCCAACCGCTGTAAACTAATCAAAATAAAGCACATCTGTAGTATAATGCAATTTTAACTGACTACAAAATATTAGTGATAGTTAGTGATGTCGCGAATACTTCGCCGGCGAATTGTTCCCGGCGAACATAGCATGTTCGCGTTCACCTCGGCGGGCGAACATATGCGATGTTCGATCCGCCCCTTATTCGTCATCATTGAGTAAACTTGAGTAAACTTTGACACTGTATCTCACAGTCTGCAGACACATTTCAGCCAATCAGCAGCAGACACTCCCTCCCAGACCCTCCCAGCTCCTGGACAGCAGCCATTTTAGATTCATTCTGATACTGCATTCTTAGTGAGAGGAGGGATAGTGTAGCTGCTGCTGATTTTATAGGGAAATTGATAGCTAGGCTAGTGTATTCAGTGTCCACTACAGTCCTGAAGGACTCATCTGATCTCTGCTGTAAGCTTTTTTTTTTTTGCCTGTGTAATTTTGACTGTGAAACATCAGTCTGCTAGTGTAATCTAATTGCAGTTGCCTGCCTGCAGTGCCACCACTCATATCTGTTGTAACAGTAGTGTAAATTTTGTAAAAAAAAACTTTTTTTGACTGTGAAACATCAGTCTGCTAGTGTAATCTAATAGCAGTTGCCTGCCTGCCAGCGTGTGTGCCAGGCCCACTTGCCAACTAGTGCCACCACTCATATCTGTTGTAACAGTAGTGTAAATTTAAAAAAAAAAAAACTTTTTTGACTGTGAAACATCAGTCTGCTAGTGTAATCTAATTGCAGTTGCCTGCTTGCCTGCAGGCGTGTGTGCCAGGCCCACTTGCTAAGTGCCACCACTCATATCTGTTGTAACAGTAGTGTAAATTTTGTAAAAAAAAACTTTTTTGACTGTAAAACATCAGTCTGCTAGTGTAATCTAATTGCAGTTGCCTGCCTGCCAGCGTGTGTGCCAGGCCCACTTGCCAACTAGTGCCACCACTCATATCTGTTGTAAGCTTTTTTTTTTTTTTTTTTTGCCTGTGTAATTTTGACTGTGAAACATCAGTCTGCTAGTGTAATCTAATTGCAGTTGCCTGCCTGCAGTGCCACCACTCATATCTGTTGTAACAGTAGTGTAAATTTTGTAAAAAAAAACTTTTTTTGACTGTGAAACATCAGTCTGCTAGTGTAATCTAATTGCAGTTGCCTGCCTGCCAGCGTGTGTGCCAGGCCCACTTGCCAACTAGTGCCACCACTCATATTTGTTGTAAAAGTAGTGTAAATTTAAAAAAAACAAAAACTTTTTTGACTGTTAAACATCAGTCTGCTAGTGTAATCTAATTGCAGTTGCCTGCCTGCCAGCGTGTGTGCCAGGCCCACTTGTCAACTAGTGCCACCACTCATATCTGTTGTAACAGTAGTGTAAATTTAAAAAATAAAAAAAATTTTGACTGTGAAACATCAGTCTGCTAGTGTAATCTAATTGCAGTTGCCTGCCTGCCAGCGTGTGTGCCAGGCCCACTTGCCAACTAGTGCCACCACTCATATCTGTTGTAACAGTAGTGTAAATTTTTTGAAAAAAAACTTTTTTGACTGTGAAACATCAGTCTGCTAGTGTAATCTAATTGCAGTTGCCTGCCTGCCAGCCTGTGTGCCAGGCCCACTTGCCAACTAGTGCCACCACTCATATCTGTTGTAACAGTAGTGTAAATTTAAAAATAAAAACTTTTTTGACTGTGAAACATCAGTCTGCTAGTGTAATCTAATTGCAGTTGCCTGCCTGCCTGCGTGTGTGCCAGTCCCACTTGCCAACTAGTGCCACCATTCTTATCTGTTGTAACAGTAGTGTAAATTTAAAAAAAAAAAACTTTTTTGACTGTGAAACATCAGTCTGCTAGTGTAATCTAATTGCAGTTGCCTGCCTGCCAGCATGTGTGCCAGGCCCACTTGCCAACTAGTGCCACCACTCATATCTGTAGTAACAGTAGTGTAAATTTAAAAAAAAAAATAACTTTTTTGACTGTGAAACATTAGTCTGCTAGTGTAATCTAATAGCAGTTGCCTGCCTGCCAGCCTGTGTGCCAGGCCCACTTGCCAACTAGTGCCACCACTCATATCTGTTGTAACAGTAGTGTAAATTTAAAAAAAAGCCTTTTTTGACTGTGAAACATCAGTCTGCTAGTGTAATCTAATAGCAGTTGCCTGCCTGCCAGCGTGTGTGCCAGGCTCACTTGCCAACTAGTGCCACCACTCATATCTGTTGTAACAGTAGTGTAAATTTTGTAAAAAAAAACTTTTTTGACTGTGAAACATCAGTCTGCCAGTGTAATCTAATTGCAGTTGCCTGCCTGCCAGCGTGTGTGCCAGGCCCACTCGCTAAGTGCAACCACTCATATCTGTTGTAACAGTAGTGTAAATTTTTAAAAAAAAACTTTTTTGACTGTGAAACATCAGTCTGCTAGTGTAATCTAATTGCAGTTGCCTGCTAGCGTGTGTGCCAGGCCCACTTGCCAACTAGTGCCACCACTGCCAACTAGTGCCACCACTCATATCTGTTGTAACAGTAGTGTAAATTTAAAAAATAAAAAAAAATTTGACTGTGAAACATCAGTCTGCTAGTGTAATCTAATAGCAGTTGCCTGCCTGCCTGCCAGCGTGTGTGCCAGTCCCACTTGCCAACTAGTGCCACCACTCATATCTGTTGTAACAGTAGTGTAAATTAAAAAAAAAAAAAACTTTTTTGACTGTGAAACATCAGTCTGCTAGTGTAATCTAATTCTAGTTGCCTGCCTGCCAGCGTGTGTGCCAGGCCCACTTGCCAACTAGTGCCACCACTCATATCTGTTGTAACAGTAGTGTAAATTTAAAAAAAAAAAACTTTTTTGACTGTGAAACATCAGTCTGCTAGTGTAATCTAATTGCAGTTGCCTGCTAGCGTGTGTGCCAGGCCCACTTGCCAACTAGTGCCACCACTGCCAACTAGTGCCACCACTCATATCTGTTGTAACAGTAGTGTAAATTTAAAAAATAAAAAAAAATTTGACTGTGAAACATCAGTCTGCTAGTGTAATCTAATAGCAGTTGCCTGCCTGCCTGCCAGCGTGTGTGCCAGTCCCACTTGCCAACTAGTGCCACCACTCATATCTGTTGTAACAGTAGTGTAAATTAAAAAAAAAAAAAAACTTTTTTGACTGTGAAACATCAGTCTGCTAGTGTAATCTAATTCTAGTTGCCTGCCTGCCAGCGTGTGTGCCAGGCCCACTTGCCAACTAGTGCCACCACTCATATCTTTTGTAACAGTAGTGTAAATTTAAAAAAAATAACTTTTTTGACTGTGGAACATCAGTCTGCTAGTGTAATCTAATAGCAGTTGCCTGCCTGCCAGCGTATGTGCCAGGCCCACTTACCAACTAGTGCCACCACTCATATCTGTTGTAACAGTAGTGTAAATTTAAAAAAAAAAAAACTTTTTTGACTGTGAAACATCAGTCTGCTAGTGTAATCTAATAGCAGTGTCCTGCCTGCCAGCATGTGTGCCAGGCACACTTGCCAACTAGTGCCACCACGTATATCTGTTGTAACAGTAGTGTAAATTTTGTAAAAAAAAACTTTTTTGACTGTGAAACATCAGTCTGCTAGTGTAATCAAATTGCAGTTGCCTGCCTGCCAGCGTGTGTGCCAGGCCCACTTGCTAAGTGCCTCCACTCATATCTGTTGTAACAGTAGTGTAAATGTTTAAAAAAAAAACTTTTTTGACTGTGAAACATCAGTCTGCTAGTGCAATCTAATAGCAGTTGCCTGCCTGCCTGCGTGTGTGCCAGGCCCACTTGCCAACTAGTGCCACCACTCATATCTGTTGTAACAGTAGTGTAAATTTAAAAAAAGAAAACTTTTTTGACTGTGAAACATCAGTCTGCTAGTGTAATCTAATTGTAGTTGCCTGCCTGCCAGCGTGTGTGCCAGGCCCACTTGCCAACTAGTGCCACCACTCATATCTGTTGTAACATTAGTGTAAATTTAAAAAAAAAAAAAACTTTTTTGACTGTGAAACATCAGTCTGCTAGTGTAATCTAATTCTAGTTGCCTGCCTGCCAGCGTGTGTGCCAGGCCCACTTGCCAACTAGTGCCACCACTCATATCTGTTGTAACAGTAGTGTAAATTTAAAAAAAATAACTTTTTTGACTGTGAAACATCAGTCTGCTAGTGTAATCTAATTGCAGTTGCCTGCCTGCTAGCGTGTGTGCCAGGCCCACTTGCCCAGTGCCACCACTCATATCTGGTGTAACAGTAGCGTAAATAATTAAAAAAAAAAAACTTTTTTGACTGTGAAACATTAGTCTGCTAGTGTAATTCTAATTGCATTTGCCTGCCTGCCAACATGTGTGCCCGGCCCACTTGCCCAGTGCCACCACTCATATCTGTTGTAACAGTAGTGTAAATAATTAAAAAAAAAAAAATTTTGACTGTGAAACGTCAGTCTCCTAGTGTAATTCTAATTGCATTTGCCTGCCTGCCAACGTGTGTGCCCGGCCCACTTGCCCAGTGCCACCACTCATATCTGGTGTAACAATAGTGTAAATAATTAAAAAAAAAAACTTTTTTGACTGTGAAACATCAGTCTGCTAGTGTAATCTAATTGCAGTTGCCTGCCTGCCAGCGTGTGTGCCAGGCTCACAGCGTATACTGTGCCCACTTGCCCAGTGGCACCACTCATATCTTGTTTAATAGTAGTGTAAGTGTACAATTAAAAAAATAAAAACTTTTTTGACGGTGAAACATCAGTCTGCTAGTGTAATCTAATTGCAGTTGCCTGCCTGCCAGCGTGTGTGCCAGGCTCACAGCGTATACTGTGCCCACTTGCCCAGTGCCACCAGTCATATCTGTTGTAACAGTAGTGTAAATAATTAAAAAAAAAAATTTTTGACTGTGAAACGTCAGTCTGCTAGTGTAATTCTAATTGCATTTGCCTGCCTGCCAACGTGTGTGCCCGGCCCACTTGCCCAGTGCCACCACTCATATCTGGTGTAACAATAGTGTAAATAATTAAAAAAAAAACTTTTTTGACTGTGAAACATCAGTCTGCTAGTGTAATCTAATTGCAGTTGCCTGCCTGCCAGCGTGTGTGCCAGGCCCACTTGCCAACTAGTGCCACCACTCATATCTGTTGTAACAGTAGTGTAAATTTAAAAAAATAAACTTTTTTGACTGTGAAACATCAGTCTGCTAGTGTAATCTAATAGCAGTTGCCTGCCTGCCAGCGTATGTGCCAGGCCCACTTGCCAACTAGTGCCACCACTCATATCTGTTGTAACAGTAGTGTAAATTAAAAAAAAAAAAAACTTTTTTGACTGTGAAACATCAGTCTGCTAGTGTAATCTAATAGCAGTGTCCTGCCTGCCAGCGTGTGTGCCAGGCACACTTGCCAACTAGTGCCACCACGCATATCTGTTGTAACAGTAGTGTAAATTTTGTAAAAAAATACTTTTTTGACTGTGAAACATCAGTCTGCTAGTGTAATCTAATTGCAGTTGCCTGCCTGCCAGCGTGTGTGCCAGGCCCACTTGCTAAGTGCCTCCACTCATATCTGTTGTAACAGTAGTGTAAATGTTTAAAAAAAAAAACTTTTTTGACTGTGAAACATCAGTCTGCTAGTGTAATCTAATAGCAGTTGCCTGCCTGCCAGCGTGTGTGCCAGGCCCACTTGCCAACTAGTGCCACCACTCATATCTGTTGTAACAGTAGTGTAATTTAAAAAAAGAAAACTTTTTCTACTGTGAAACATCAGTCTGCTAGTGTAATCTAATTGTAGTTGCCTGCCTGCCAGTGTGTGTGCCAGGCCCACTTGCCAACTAGTGCCACCACTCATATCTGTTGTAACATTAGTGTAAATTTAAAAAAAAAAAAACTTTTTTGACTGTGAAACATCAGACTGCTAGTGTAATCTAATTCTAGTTGCCTGCCTGCCAGCGTGTGTGCCAGGCCCACTTGCCAACTAGTGCCACCACTCATATTTGTTGTAAAAGTAGTGTAAATTTTTTTTAAAAAAAACTTTTTTGACTGTTAAACATCAGTCTGCTAGTGTAATCTAATTGTAGTTGCCTGCCTGCCTTCCAGCGTGTGTGCCAGGCCCACTTGTCAACTAGTGCCACCACTCATATCTGTTGTAACAGTAGTGTAAATTTAAAAAATAAAAAAAAATTTGACTGTGAAACATCAGTCTGCTAGTGTAATCTAATTGCAGTTGCCTGCCTGCCAGCGTGTGTGCCAGGCCCACTTGCCAACTAGTGCCACCACTCATATCTGTTGTAACAGTAGTGTAAATTTTTTGAAAAAAAACTTTTTTGACTGTGAAACATCAGTCTGCTAGTGTAATCTAATTGTAGTTGCCTGCCTGCCAGCGTGTGTGCCAGGCCCACTTGCCAACTAGTGCCACCACTCATATCTGTTGTAACATTAGTGTAAATTTAAAAAAAACAAAACTTTTTTGACTGTGAAACATCAGTCTGCTAGTGTAATCTAATTCTAGTTGCCTGCCTGCCAGCGTGTGTGCCAGGCCCACTTGCCAACTAGTGCCACCACTCATATCTGTTGTAACAGTAGTGTAAATTTAAAAAAAATAACTTTTTTGACTGTGAAACATCAGTCTGCTAGTGTAATCTAATTGCAGTTGCCTGCCTGCTAGCGTGTGTGCCAGGCCCACTTGCCCAGTGCCACCACTCATATCTGGTGTAACAGTAGCGTAAATAATTAAAAAAAAGCCTTTTTTTCACTGTGAAACATCAGTCTGCTAGTGTAATCTAATAGCAGTTGCCTGCCTGCCAGCGTGTGTGCCAGGCCCACTTACCAACTAGTGCCACCACTCATATCTGTTGTAACAGTAGTGTAAATTTTGTAAAAAAAAACTTTTTTGACTGTGAAACATCAGTCTGCCAGTGTAATCTAATTGCAGTTGCCTGCCTGCCAGCGTGTGTGCCAGGCCCACTCGATAAGTGCCACCACTCATATCTGTTGTAACAGTAGTGTAAATTTTTTTAAAAAAACTTTTTTGACTGTGAAACATCAGTCTGCTAGTGTAATCTAATTGCAGTTGTCTGCCAGCGTGTGTGCCAGTCCCACTTGCCAACTAGTGCCACCACTCATATCTGTTGTAACAGTAGTGTAAATTAAAAAAAAAAAAAAACTTTTTTGACTGTGAAACATCAGTCTGCTAGTGTAATCTAATTGCAGTTGCCTGCCTGCCAGCGTGTGTGCCAGGCCCACTTGCCAACTAGTGCCACCACTCATATCTGTTGTAACAGTAGTGTAAATTAAAAAAAAACAACTTTTTTGACTGTGAAACATCAGTCTGCTAGTGTAATCTAATAGCAGTTGCCTGCCTGCCAGCGTATGTGCCAGGCCCCCTTGCCAACTAGTGCCACCACTCATATCTGTTGTAACAGTAGTGTAAATTTAAAAAAAACAACTTTTTTGACTGTGAAACATCAGTCTGCTAGTGTAATCTAATAGCAGTGTCCTGCCTGCCAGCGTGTGTGCCAGGCACACTTGCCAACTAGTGCCACCACGCATATCTGTTGTAACAGTAGTGTAAATTTTGCAAAAAAAACTTTTTTGACTGTGAAACATCAGTCTGCTAGTGTAATCTAATTGCAGTTGCCTGCCTGCCAGCGTGTGTGCCAGGCCCACTTGCTAAGTGCCTCCACTCATATCTGTTGTAACAGTAGTGTATATGTTTTTTAAAAAAACTTTTTTGACTGTGAAACATCAGTCTGCTAGTGTAATCTAATAGCAGTTGCCTGCCTGCCAGCGTGTGTGCCAGGCCCACTTGCCAACTAGTGCCACCACTCATATCTGTTGTAACAGTAGTGTAAATTTAAAAAAAGAAAACTTTTTTGACTGTGAAACATCAGTCTGCTAGTGTAATCTAATTGTAGTTGCCTGCCTGCCAGCGTGTGTGCCAGGCCCACTTGCCAACTAGTGCCACCACTCATATCTGTTGTAACATTAGTGTAAATTTAAAAAAAAAAACTTTTTTGACTGTGAAACATCAGTCTGCTAGTGTAATATAATTCTAGTTGCCTGTCTGCCAGCGTGTGTGCCAGGCCCACTTGCCAACTAGTGCCACCACTCATATCTGTTGTAACAGTAGTGTAAATTTAAAAAAAATAACTTTTTTGACTGTGAAACATCAGTCTGCTAGTGTAATCTAATTGCAGTTGCCTGCCTGCTAGCGTGTGTGCCAGGCCCACTTGCCCAGTGCCACCACTCATATCTGGTGTAACAGTAGCGTAAATAATTAAAAAAAAAAAACTTTTTTGACTGTGAAACATTAGTCTGCTAGTGTAATTCTAATTGCATTTGCCTGCCTGCCAACATGTGTGCCCGGCCCACTTGCCCAGTGCCACCACTCATATCTGTTGTAACAGTAGTGTAAATAATTAAAAAAAAAACTTTTTTGACTGTGAAACGTCAGTCTGCTAGTGTAATTCTAATTGCATTTGCCTGCCTGCCAATGTGTGTGCCCGGCCCACTTGCCCAGTGCCACCACTCATATCTGGTGTAACAATAGTGTAAATAATTAAAAAAAAAAACTTTTTTGACTGTGACACATCAGTCTGCTAGTGTAATCTAATTGCAGTTGCCTGCAAGCGTGTGTGCCAGGCTCACAGCGTATACTGTGCCCACTTGCCCAGTGGCACCACTCATATCTTGTTTAATAGTAGTGTAAGTGTACAATTAAAAAAATAAAAACTTTTTTGACTGTGAAACATCAGTCTGCTAGTGTAATCTAATTGCAGTTGCCTGCCTGCCAGCGTGTGTGCCAGGCCCACTTGCCAACTAGTGCCACCACTCATATCTGTTGTAACAGTAGTGTAAATTTAAAAAAAAAAACTTTTTTGACTGTGAAACATCAGTCTGCTAGTGTAATCTAATAGCAGTTGCCTGCCTGCCAGCGTATGTGCCAGGCCCACTTGCCAACTAGTCCCACCACTCATATCTGTTGTAACAGTAGTGTAAATTTAAAAAAAAAACAACTTTTTTGACTGTGAAACATCAGTCTGCTAGTGTAATCTAATAGCAGTGTCCTGCCTGCCAGCGTGTGTGCCAGGCACACTTGCCAACTAGTGCCACCACGCATATCTGTTGTAACAGTAGTGTAAATTTTGTAAAAAAAAACTTTTTTGACTGTGAAACATCAGTCTGCTAGTGTAATCTAATTGCAGTTGCCTGCCTGCCAGCGTGTGTGCCATGCCCACTTGCTAAGTGCCTCCACTCATATCTGTTGTAACAGTAGTGTAAATGTTTAAAAAAAAAACTTTTTTGACTGTGAAACATCAGTCTGCTAGTGTAATCTAATAGCAGTTGCCTGCCTGCCAGCGTGTGTGCCAGGCCCACTTGCCAACTAGTGCCACCACTCATATCTGTTGTAACAGTAGTGTCAATTTAAAAAAAGAAAACTTTTTTGACTGTGAAACATCAGTCTGCTAGTGTAATCTAATTGTAGTTGCCTGCCTGCCAGCGTGTGTGCCAGGCCCACTTGCCAACTAGTGCCACCACTCATATCTGTTGTAACAGTAGTGTAAATTTAAAAAAAATAACTTTTTTGACTGTGAAACATCAGTCTGCTAGTGTAATCTAATTGCAGTTGCCTGCCTGCTAGCGTGTGTGCCAGGCCCACTTGCCCAGTGCCACCACTCATATCTGGTGTAACAGTAGCGTAAATAATTAAAAAAAAAAAACTTTTTTGACTGTGAAACATTAGTCTGCTAGTGTAATTCTAATTGCATTTGCCTGCCTGCCAACATGTGTGCCCGGCCCACTTGCCCAGTGCCACCACTCATATCTGTTGTAACAGTAGTGTAAATAATTAAAAAAAAAACTTTTTTGACTGTGAAACGTCAGTCTGCTAGTGTAATTCTAATTGCATTTGCCTGCCTGCCAACGTGTGTGCCCGGCCCACTTGCCCAGTGCCACCACTCATATCTGGTGTAACAATAGTGTAAATAATTAAAAAAAAAAACTTTTTTGACTGTGACACATCAGTCTGCTAGTGTAATCTAATTGCAGTTGCCTGCCAGCGTGTGTGCCAGGCTCACAGCGTATACTGTGCCCACTTGCCCAGTGGCACCACTCATATCTTGTTTAATAGTAGTGTAAGTGTACAATTAAAAAAATAAAAACTTTTTTGACTGTGAAACATCAGTCTGCTAGTGTAATCTAATTGCAGTTGCCTGCCTGCCAGCGTGTGTGCCAGGCCCACTTGCCAACTAGTGCCACCACTCATATCTGTTGTAACAGTAGTGTAAATTTAAAAAAAAAAACTTTTTTGACTGTGAAACATCAGTCTGCTAGTGTAATCTAATAGCAGTTGCCTGCCTGCCAGCGTATGTGCCAGGCCCACTTGCCAACTAGTCCCACCACTCATATCTGTTGTAACAGTAGTGTAAATTTAAAAAAAAAAAAACTTTTTTGACTGTGAAACATCAGTCTGCTAGTGTAATCTAATAGCAGTGTCCTGCCTGCCAGCGTGTGTGCCAGGCACACTTGCCAACTAGTGCCACCACGCATATCTGTTGTAACAGTAGTGTAAATTTTGTAAAAAAAAACTTTTTTGACTGTGAAACATCAGTCTGCTAGTGTAATCTAATTGCAGTTGCCTGCCTGCCAGCGTGTGTGCCATGCCCACTTGCTAAGTGCCTCCACTCATATCTGTTGTAACAGTAGTGTAAATGTTTAAAAAAAAAACTTTTTTGACTGTGAAACATCAGTCTGCTAGTGTAATCTAATAGCAGTTGCCTGCCTGCCAGCGTGTGTGCCAGGCCCACTTGCCAACTAGTGCCACCACTCATATCTGTTGTAACAGTAGTGTCAATTTAAAAAAAGAAAACTTTTTTGACTGTGAAACATCAGTCTGCTAGTGTAATCTAATTGTAGTTGCCTGCCTGCCAGCGTGTGTGCCAGGCCCACTTGCCAACTAGTGCCACCACTCATATCTGTTGTAACAGTAGTGTAAATTTAAAAAAAATAACTTTTTTGACTGTGAAACATTAGTCTGCTAGTGTAATTCTAATTGCATTTGCCTGCCTGCCAACATGTGTGCCCGGCCCACTTGCCCAGTGCCACCACTCATATCTGTTGTAACAGTAGTGTAAATAATTTAAAAAAAAAAACTTTTTTGACTGTGAAACATCAGTCTACTAGTGTAATTCTAATTGCATTTGCCTGCCTGCCAACATGTGTGCCCGGCCCACTTGCCCAGTGCCACCACTCATATCTGGTGCAACAATAGTGTAAATAATTAAAAAAAAAACTTTTTCGACTGTGAAACATCAGTCTGCTAGTGTAATCTAATTGCAGTTGCCTGCCTGCCAGCGTGTGTGCCAGGCTCACAGCGTATACTGTGCCCACTTGCCCAGTGGCACCACTCATATCTTGTTTAATAGTAGTGTAAGTGTACAATTAAAAAAATAAAAACTTTTTGGACTATGAAACATCAGTCTCCTTTTTTGTGTCAGGCTCACAGCGTATACTGTGCCCACTTGCCCAGTGCCACCACTCATATCTTGTTTAATAGTAGTGTAAGTGTACATTTAAAAAAAAAATGACAGGCAGAGGCAGGCCATCCTGCAGGTGCCGTCGTGGTCGTGGTGCTGTGATTCCCTTTGGCCGTAGAATAATGCCCAGTGTTCAGAGGCCACGTCCCATGAACTCGAAAAGTTCTGAGGAGGACATAGTTGACTTTTTAACACAGGATACCCAATCTTCTATAGCTTCCGTACCGAACCTTGACGCACCATCCTCCTCCAGCTTATCTTCGGGCACCTCTCAAGTTACCACCACTCGCCCGCCTGCCGCCACCACCAACACTAGCACCACAGCCGCTTCACTTGATGTGTCAGAGGAGTTTTTTACACATCAGTTGGAGGAATTGAGTGATGCGCAACTATCATTGACAGAGGATGTAGATAACAGTGATATGTCTCAGTCAGGCAGCATTACAGACATGAACGTACGGTGTGATGATGATGATGTTGTACCCGCTGCTGCTTCCTTTGTTGATTTGTCAGATACAAGTGAAGCGGTTGATGATGACAATGCGTCCGTTGATGTCACGTGGGTGCCCGCTAGAAGAGAAGAAGAACAGGGGGAAAGTTCAGATGGGGAGACAGAGAGGAGAAGGAGACGAGTTGGAAGCAGGGGGAGGTCGTCGCAAGGAGCTAGTGGCACAGTCAGACAGCATGCATCGGCACCCGGGGTCAGCCAGACAGCACGCCAATCAACGCATGCTGTTGCCACCACCAGAATGCCGTCATTGCAGAGCTCAGCAGTGTGGCATTTTTTGTGTGTGTCTGCCTCTGACAACAGCGATGCCATTTGCAACCTGTGCCAAAAGAAACTGAGTTGTGGGAAGTGCAACACCCACCTAGGTACAACTGCTTTGCGAAGGCACATGATCGCACATCACAAATGCCTATGGGATCAACACATGAGTAGAAGCAGCACACAAACTCAAATCCGCCATCCTCCTCCTGGTTCAGCATCTTCAGCCACGTCAACCACTGCTGTCCTCCTTGCCCCCTCTCAACCATCCGCCACTCCGTCTCTCTTCCGGAGCAGTTCCTCATCTGCCCACAGTCAGGTGTCTGTCAAGGACATGTTTGAGCGTAAGAAGCCAATGTCACAAAGTCACCCCCTTGCCCGGCGTCTGACAGCTGGCTTGTCTGAACTCTTAGCCCGCCAGCTTTTACCATACAAGCTGGTGGAGTCTGAGGCGTTCAAAAAATTTGCAGCTATTGGGACACCGCAGTGGAAGGTACCCGGCCAAAATATCTTTGCACAAAAGGCAATCCCCAACCTGTACTCGATTGTGAAAAAGGAAGTAATGGCATGTCTGGCACACAGTGTTGGGGCAAGGGTCCATATGACCACTGATAGCTGGTCTGCAAAGCATGGTCAGGGCAGGTATATCACCTACACTGCGCATTGGGTAAACCTGCTGATGGCTGCCAAGCATGGAATGCGTGGCTCTGCAGAGGAGGAGTTGGTGACACTGCCACGACTTGCAGGCAGGCCTGCTGCCACCTCCTCTACTCCTCCTACTCCATCCTCTTCCAGCACTCCTGTCCGCCCTGAACGCACAGGTGGATCAGTGGCTGACTCCGCACCAACTGGAGATCGGCAAAGTGGTTTCTGACAACGGAAGTAATTTGGTGGCGGCATTGAAATTGGGCAAGTTGACACATGTGCCGTGCATGGCACATGTGTGTAATCTGATCGTACAACGCTTTGTGCATAAGTACCCAGGCTTACAGGATGTCCTGAAGCAGGCCAGGAAGGTGTGTGGCCATTTGAGGCGTTCCTACACAGCCATGGCGCACTTTTCCGATATTCAGCGGCGAAACAACATGCCAGTGAGGCGATTGATTTGCGACAGCCCGACACATTGGAATTCAACACTCCTAAGGTTCGACCGCCTGCTCCAACAAGAAAAAGCCGTTAACGAGTATTTGTATGACCGGGGTGCTAGGACAGCCTCTGCGGAGCTGGAAATTTTTTTGCCACGTTACTCGGCGCTCATGCGCAATGCCTGTAGGCTCATGCATCCTTTTGAGGAGGTAACAAACCTAGTCAGTCGCACCGAAGGCACCATCAGTGACATCATACCATTTGTTTTCTTCCTGGAGCGTGCCCTGCGAAGAGTGCTGGATCAAGCCGTAGATGAGCGTGAAGAGGAAGAGTTGTGGTCACCATCACCACCAGAAACAGTCTTATCAGCATCGCTTGCTGGACCTGTGGCAACACTGGAAGAGGATTGTGAGGAAGAGGAGTCAGAGGAGGAATGTGGCTTTGAGGAGGAGGAGGAGGAGGAGGAAGACCAACCACAACAGGCATCCCAGGGTGCTCGTTGTCACCTATCTGATACCCGTGGTGTACGTGGCTGGGGGGAAGAAGATACCTTCAGTGACATCACTGAGGATGAGGAACGGGACATGAGTAGCTCGGCATCCAACCTTGTGCAAATGGGGTCTTTCATGCTGTTGTGCCTGTTGAGGGACCCTCGTATAAAAAAGCTGAAGGAGAACGACCTGTACTGGGTGTCCACGCTACTAGACCCCCGGTATAAGCATAAAGTGCCAGAAATGTTACCGAATTACAACAAGTCGGAAAGGATGCAGCATTTCCAAAATAAATTCAAAAGTATGCTTTACACAGCGTATAAGGGTGATGTCACAGCACAACGTGAATCTAACAGGGGAAGAGCTGAAAGTAATCCTCCGACTCCCACGACCACGCCGGCAAGGACAGGACGCTTTACAGACGTGTTGTTGATGGAGGACATGCAGAACTTCTTAACTCCTATGCATCACCACAGACCTTCGGGGTCCACCCTCAGAGAACGACTCGACCGACAGGTAGCAGACTACCTCGCCTTAACTACAGATCTCGACAGTCTGAGGAGCGATGAACCCCTTGACTACTGGGTGTGCAGGCTTGACCTGTGGCCTGAGCTATCCCAATTTGCAATAGAACTTCTGGCCTGCCCCGCTTCAAGTGTCCTGTCAGAAAGGACCTTCAGTGCAGCAGGAGGTATTGTCACTGAGAAGAGAAGTCGCCTAGGTCAAAAAAGTCTAGATTACCTCACCTTTATTAAGATGAATGAGGGATGGATCCTGAAGGGACTGACATTGGGCGATACATTCGAGTAAAAAAGGCCTGATGAGATGAGCTGCCTTGGGCTAAAAATGGTCCACACGCTGCTGTATTTTATCTTCAAATGCCGGATGACTTGCGTGACTTATCCGCCACCAACTAGGGTTCAAGCCGAAATGTTTTAGGGCACTTTCTGCCTGGGAAACAAACATCAATTTTTCTGGCCGCTGCTACATTAGATTGCACGTGCAGTGCCCCAAATTTGAAGTAGGAGGACCGACCAAGCATCTTTTTCCATCTCCCGGTTCCTAAAATCCATGCCATATACACATCCCCTGATAGGGGACACCGCAGTGGAAGGTACCGGGCCAAAATTTCTTTGCACAAAAGGCAATCCCCAACCTGTAATCGATTGTGCAAAAGGAAGTAACCTTACCATGGGTCCCAGACCGCACGTCTTGTAATTCTCTGTCTGGGAAATTATATATCAAATCTATCTATTTATCTATCAAATCTATCTAACTATCTATCGTATTTATCAAATGTATATTGCATCTATTGATCTATGTAATGTATGTATCTATCTATCAAATCTATCTATCTCGTGGCCGGACGGTTTTGTGACAACCACTTGTGTTTCGGCCAAATGTCCGTCGGCCAAATGTCCGTCGGCTAAAAGTCCGGCCACGATTGCACGCGCAGTGCCCCAAATTTGAAGTAGGAGGGCCGACCAAGCATCTTTTTCCATCTCCCGGTTCCTAAAATCCATGCCATATACACGTCCCCTGGTGTCGCAACTGCCTCTGGGAACCTTACCATGGGTCCCAGACCGCACGTCTTGTATTTCTCTGTCTGGGAAATTATATATCTATCAAATCTATCTATTTATCTATCAAATCTATCTAACTATCTATCGTATCTATCAAATGTATATTGCATCTATTGATCTATGTAATCTATGTATCTATCTATCAAATCTATCTATCTCGTGGCCGGACTGTTTTGTGACAGCCACTTGTGTTTCGGCCAAATGTCCATCGGACAAATTTCCGTCGGCAAAATGTCCGTCGGCTAAAAGTCTGGCCACGATTGCACGCGCAGTGCCCCAAATTTGGAGTAGGAGGACCGACCAAGCATCTTTTCCCATCTCCCGGTTCCTAAAATCCATGCCATATACACCTCCCCCGATAGGGGGAGCAACAGGTATTAAACTGATCAGAATAGTACTACTTAACACACCACTCATATCTGGTGCCACAGTAGATTGCACGCTCAGTGCCCCAAATTTGAAGTAGGAGGACCGACCAAGCATCTTTTTCCATCTCCCGGTTCCTAAAATCCATGCCATATACACGTCCCCTGGCGCCGCAACTGCCTCTGGGAACCTTACCATGGGTCCCAGACCGCACGTCTTGTAATTCTCTGTCTGGGAAATTATATATCTATCAAATCTATCTATTTATCTATCTATCTATCTATCTATCTATCTATCAAATCTACCTAACTATCTATCGTATCTATCAAATGTATATTGCATCTATTGATCTATGTAATCTATGTATCTATCTATCAAATCTATCTATCTCGTGGCGGACTGTTTTGTTACAGCCACTTGTGTTTCGGCCAAATGTCCGTCGGACAAATGTCCATCGGCCAAATGGCCGTCGGCTAAAAGTCCGGCCACGATTGCACGCGCAGTGCCCCAAATTTGAAGTAGGAGGACCGACCAAGCATCTTTTTCGATCTCCCGGTTCCTAAAATCCATGCCATATACACCTCCCCCAATAGGGGGAGTAACAGGTATTAAACTGATCAGAATAGTACTACTTAACACACCACTCATATCTGGTGCCACAGTAGATTGCACGCGCAGTGCCCCAAATTTGAAGTAGGAGGACCGACCAAGCATCTTTTTCCATCTCCTGGTTCCTAAAATCCATGCCATATACACGTCCCCTGGCGCCGCAACTGCCTCTGGGAACCTTACCATGGGTCACAGACCGCACGTCTTGTAATTCTCTGTCTGGGAAATTATATATCTATCAAATCTATCTATTTATCTATAAAATCTATCTAACTATCTATTGTATCTATCAAATGTATATTGCATCTATTGATCTATGTAATCTATGTATCTATCTATCTATCAAATCTATCTATCTCATGGCCGGACTGTTTTGTGACAGCCACTTGTGTTTCGGCCAAATGTCCATCGGACAAATTTCCGTTTGCAAAATGTCCGTCGGCTAAAAGTCTGGCCACGATTGCACGCGCAGTGCCCCAAATTTGGAGTAGGAGGACCGACCAAGCATCTTTTTCCATCTCCCGGTTCCTAAAATCCATGCCATATACACCTCCCCCGATAGGGGGAGTAACAGGTATTAAACTGATCAGAATAGTACTACTTAACACACCACTCATATCTGGTGCCACAGTAGATTGCACGCGCAGTGCCCCAAATTTGAAGTAGGAGGATCGACCAAGCATCTTTTTCCATCTCCCAGTTCCTAAAATCCATGCCATATACACGTCCCCTGGCGCCGCAACTGCCTCTGGGAACCTTACCATGGGTCCCAGACCGCACGTCTTGTAATTCTCTGTCTGGGAAATTATATATCTATCAAATCTATCTATTTATCTATCTATCAAATCTACCTAACTATCTATCGTATCTATCAAATGTATATTGCATCTATTGATCTATGTAATCTATGTATCTATCTATCAAATCTATCTATCTCGTGGCCGGACTGTTTTGTTACAGCCACTTGTGTTTCGGCCAAATGTCCGTCGGACAAATTTCCGTCTGCAAAATGTCCGTCGGCTAAAAGTCCGGCCACGATTGCACGCGCAGTGCCCTAAATTTGAAGTAGGAGGACCGACCAAGCATCTTTTTCCATCTCCCGGTTCCTAAAATCCATGCCATATACACCTCCCCCGATAGGGGGAGTAACAGGTATTAAACTGATCAGAATAGTACTACTTAACACACCACTCATATCTGGTGCCACAGTAGATTGCACGCGCAGTGCCCCAAATTTGAAGTAGGAGGACCGACCAAGCATCTTTTTCCATCTCCCGGTTCCTAAAATCCATGCCATATACACGTCCCCTGGTGTCGCAACTGCCTCTGGGAACCTTACCATGGGTCTCAGCCCGCACGTCTTGTATTTCTCTGTCTGGGAAATTATATATCTATCAAATCTATCTATTTATCTATAAAATCTATCTAACTATCTATTGTATCTATCAAATGTATATTGCATCTATTGATCTATGTAATCTATGTATCTATCTATCTATCTATCTATCTATCTATCAAATCTATCTATCTCGTGGCCGGACTGTTTTGTGACAGCCACTTGTGTTTCGGCCAAATGTCCGTCAGCTAAAAGTCCGGCCACGATTGCACGCGCAGTGCCCCAAATTTGAAGTAGGAGGACTGACTAAGCATCTTTTTTCATCTCCCGGTTCCTAAAATCCATGCCATACACACCTCCCCCGATAGGGGGAGTAACAGGTATTAAACTGATCAGAATAGTACTACTTAACACACCACTCATATCTGGTGGCACAGTAGATTGCACGCGCAGGGCCCCAAATTTGAAGTAGGAGGACCGACCAAGCATCTTTTTCCATCTCCCGGTTCCTAAAATCCATGCCATATACACGTCCCCTGGTACAGCAACTGCCTCTGGGAACCTTACCATGGGTCCCAGACCACACGTCTTGTAATTCTCTGTCTGGGAAATTATATATCTATCAAATCTATCTATTTATCTATCAAATCTATCTATCTATCTATCGTATCTATCAAATGTATATTGCATCTATTGATCTATCTATCTAATCTATGTATCTATGTATCTATCAAATCTATCTCGTGGTTGTGCAAATGGACTGTTTGCGGTTGTTTGTGGTGCGTTAAACAGGGAGTTTGGTCCGTCACTGTGAAGCGGGCCTAACCCTTACACTACCTGATCGATACAACATCATACCTGATGTTTTAAAGCACGTTATTCCAAACAATTTAGGAATGTTAGGTGATTTATGCCCTTTATGGCTTAAAATCAGACTCTGCATCAACTATGTAATTTTCCGTGGGAGTTTTGCCATGGATCCCCCACTGGCATGCCACAGTCCAGGTGTTAGTCCCCTTGAAACAACTTTTCCATCACTATTGTGGCAAGAAAGAGTCCCTGTGGGTTTTAAAATTCGCCTGCCTATTGAAGTCAATGGCGGTTCGCATGGTTCGCCTGTTCGCGAACAGTTGCGGAAGTTCCAGTCCGCCGTTCGCGAACAGAAAATTTTAAGTTCGCGACATCACTAGTGATAGTCTGAATAATTCTTTAGGATCATAGTTAAAGATAGGAAAGAGACTAGAAATGCACATTTAATGTGCAAACGGTATATACATTTGTAATGTTGTAAGGCCTTACAATGTTGTATTCACACTCTTTATAGGAAATAAATTCAAGGGTTTTTAGTTATATTTTATGTTTACTAGTATTCTATAATAATATCTTGTTTATATGTAGTGATTTATAATGTGCATATCAAGATATTAAATTAGGTCTCATTATAAGACTATCAATGGAAGGACTTTTTGTAATACTGGTATTAAGAAGGATGTCTTATGATATTCTGCTGGTGTAGGCCAAAGGAAGTATATGACTCCCCAAGGGGGAAAACAGTGTGGATCTATTCAAAATATCTATTACTCCCAATAGTTAATTAAGTCAAATCTGGAATTGAGACCCTCTGGATGTCTAGTACGTAATTTAAACATCCAGAAGATCTCTCTTTTGGCCAGTAGTTTATCAATATTGCCACCTCTCTTAGGTAGTTTAACATGTTCAATAGCACACCATTTAGAGTGCATATTTTTCCATCATGTTTTTCCGCAAAGTGGCGTACTAAAGGGGTAGTGGATCTGCCATGCGTAATGGTTGAGATATGTTCTCGAATCCGAGACTTGATGTCTCTCGAAGTGAGTCCAATGTATTGGACCCCATATGTTTCAGATCTCAACATGTAAATGACCTGAGATGACATACAATTCATACAGGTTCTAATTTAAAATTCCTCCCCAGTTGTGAAAGTCTTTGTTTTTTCCAAGAATTCACATGGTCGACATTTTTTGTGGCCACAGCCGTACATGCCTCTAGTACTCATCCATGTGCTAGTACTTGACTGCTCATTTTTGAGAGAAGTGGGGGAGAGCATAGAGCCCAATGTTGGAAATTTCCTGGAAGTACATCTAACCCCTTCCTTTACCAAATCCGTTAGTTTGTCATCTGCTGCCAGAATTGGAAAATGTTTCAGAATTATGGCAGCAATCTGGGGAAATTGTGTGCTGTAACTGGTTATAAAGTTAACACCTTTGAAGGTTTTATTAGATTGTGATTTTTTTACTAGTAACGAGGTTCTGCGACGGCTGTCTACTTGGTTCCTCGCTTTGTTAATTATTTTACGGGAATAGTCCCTTTCTTTGAATCTGTTTTCCAGTTCTTTTGCTTCACGGCAGTAGTCATCATGTTGCGAGCAATTTCTCCTTAATCGGATAAATTCTCCTTTTGCCACTGCAGCCACTGTGTGATCTGGATGACAGCTCTTGCCGTGAAGCAATGAGTTACCGCTGATTTTCTGTAAACTCTAGTTTGGATGGTGCTTTCTGCAGAACCAACCAGAGTAAGATCTAAATAATTAATTTCTGTAGTATGATATTCAAATGTAAAACTCAGACCAATTGTATTTAAATTTAGATAATCCACAAAGTCCCTGATTCCAGTGTGAGGACCATCCCATATAAACAGGAGGTCATCAATGTACCTCCCGTATGAATAAATATTTATTTTGAATGGGTTTCTATCTCCAAAGATGTGGAAGAATTCCCACCAACCTAAAAATAGGTTGGCGTATGATGGGGCAAATTTGGCCCCTATCGCTGTTCCACATCTCTGGAGATAGAATACCCCCTGGAACTCGAAGAAATTGTGTGTAAACAAAAATTTTGTGATTCTGAGTATATACTTTTGAAAATCTCCTGAATATTCTGTGAGATGTCTAAGGAAAAAGGCAGTTGCTTTTAGGCCCTCCTCATGAGGAATAGAGGAGTAAAGCGAGACAGCATCTACTGTCACCCAGATATTTGTATTTTTCCACTCAAATTTCTCCATTATGTTAAGAACGTGTTTAGTGTCCCTAATATATGAGGGTAAAGAGACAACAAGAGGTTGGAGTATTGTATCCAACCATTGGGATAAGTGTTCCAGTAATGAGCCTATTCCGCTCACTATTGGATGACCTTGTATTTGGGTTAGAGTTTTGTGAACCTTTGGTAGGTGATGGAACAGGGGTATTCTTGGATTCTCCACATTAAGATATTCTGCTGTTTTAGCATCAAGGAACCCCTGTTCCATACCGTCATCCAAAATTTGGCACAACTGCTGTCTAAAATTATTCGTTGGGTCCCTAGATAATACAGTGTAATTGTTAGTATTAGAAAGTTGTCTCTGTGCTTCTTCCATATAGGTAGATTTGTTCAGAATAACTACTGTTCCCCCTTTATCTGCATACTTTATTACAATATTGGGGTCTTCCTGTAGTTGTTTTAGGGCTACCTTCTCTTTCCTATTTAGATTATGTTTTGTACAAACTTCTACAGATTTTAGGTCAATGAGATCTTTCGCTATTCGATTGAAGAACGTTTCTATTATCTCCCCTCTACTATGTATGGGATAAAACCTGGATGTTGGTTTAAGAGAGATACCCCTATTCTTGACTCCCTCCTCATCAGGATTATAAAATTGTAATTCCTGTAAGGAAACAGTATCACAGACTTCTCAGAAGGTCAGGGCAGTGTAGTCAGAATCAGTTGTTCCTGTAACATCATTATGTTGTTGTTGTTCATTGTCTTCCTGACCATGGAAATGTTTCCTTAAGGTTATATTTCTTATCTGACGATTTACGTCCACTATGGTCTGGAAGACATTGAAATCTGTGGTGGGGGCAAAGGAGAGACCATAATTAAGAACCTTGAATTGTTCTTCAGTTAGTTCTTTATTTGATAGGTTTATAACATTTCCTACTTGTACTTGCTTTGTCCCCTCGACCCTCTTAACTGGTACCTCTCCTGTGGTTTCTGATTTTCCATAGGAACTGACATTAATCCAGTATCCAACAGAAAAAAACCTCATCTAGGTCAGTTGCAACTGCCCCCTGTATGGTTCCCCTGGAAGTGTTCTTGGTGCCCCCTTGTTGATTTTTATTATCTTTTGGTCTAACTACTTGTGAATGCTCAACTGTGGTGTTCACTGTAGTGTTTTTCAGAATACCTGTGTGTGAACTTCATTCCCTGATGACTTTTCATCAGAGGAGTATTCTCCCTCACTCCCTGAAAAGGACACTGACTTACTCCCTGTCTTGCCTGCCTGGCCTTTCTTATTGTTTTTATTTTTATTTTTGTTTTTGTTCTTGTCGTTTGTTTTGTGTCTGTTGTATGTACTTTTTTTCCTGTTCCAAATATATACTGTTTTATTTTCATAATCTGACTTGTCTCTTAGATATTTTGTATGTTTATTTTCCATAACCAATTTCTTATTGTTTGCTAAGGTATCTCTAAATAGCAAATCAAATCTAGCAAAGTCATGATCATACTTTCTCTTATTCATTTCTAGCTGGGTGTCATCAATATCTTTTCTAATTTCTATGAGCTGTTTGTTTTGTAATCTATTAACATGAGCATAAGTCGCGAGGAACATTCAGAGAGAACCTCATTCCAGGCCTCTATGAATTCTGTGTCGCTGGTATCCACTGCAAAGGTTGGAAATTTAAAAATCCTTAGTCCTCTCGGTATCATGTTTGTTTTAATGTAACGGTCAAAAGTCCATAAATCCCATTGAACCTTAGTCTCTTTTATAAGAAGACGCTCCATTGTGTCAAAGAAATTACTGAGTGATAGGACTCCTTTATTGTTAGAAAAGATTATATCACAGTCCATAGGATTAGCATTCCTTGCCTTTACCGGCATTAGAGAAAAAAATTGTGGTTGGTCGCTATCCATAATTGAATTTATTTGCTCTCACTCCTTAAGTATTAATAACCAAGACACTGGTGTATGACCGGATAACACCTGTGTACGTAGTACAGAGTTCTGGAGAACTGTGGTTAATACTGAAAAAATTCTTAAAAGAATGTCGATCCTATCTTACGATCATTCATAGATATGGGCTAGTACAGTTCTTTCATACACACTCTATTTCAACCCCTGTCAATGATGTCATGTGCAATAATTGTCAAGCAAAAGTTCCTTCGCACGGGAGGTGTAACTAAACTAGCAAGCAAAATTACAAAAACAACATTCGCCAGGGACTTTATTACCCTTGTATAGCCTTGGCTAAAAAATAGCGACAGAGACCTTCCTCTGTGACTTGTAGTCACACTGATATAACTTGTTGTTAAACACTATTGCATGTTCATCAGTATACATGTGTATCTCCCAATGTAGCAATATACATTTGCCTGTTTAGCACGTACCTCCCTGGTATGGCGGATACCCTGTTGTACGATCCACTCATCTATCGACGCCTCTATCCTCTGTCCTCTAGCACCATCCGTGCCATCCTGGGACTCCTGGGAACTCATTCTGCTGCGTTTCCCGTATTACGGGTCTTCCCGGACGCTGGAGTATCCTGCCTCAGTATCTCCTTGTGTAGTCCTGACGTCTCCAGACATCAGCGGGGGTGAGTGTATGAGCCCAAATCGAGATTGGTAGATGAGAGCAAAGTATGGAGCATGGGGTTTACTGGCTGGGTAACACGGTATCAAAAAAGGAAAGGACCCCTTGCTCAATTAAACACAAAAACTTTATTCTTGTCATTAAAAATTGGATAGCAATATTCCAAGTTGATGCAGAGAGAATAGCGCAGCACACAGGCTTACGCGTGTCGGCAAGGAGCTGTAGTCTTAGCCTAATGTGTACGTTATTCTGAGTTATTTAAAAGGGTAAAACAAATTCTCATTGGTTATCAGATTGCGTTAAACCTCTTTCTAATGCTGTAGTTAAGGTAATTTGAGACACTTGAGAGATCAATTGTCTTTCTAACAGCTACAAAAATATATGGAGCAGGGCCATTAATTTATGGTATGAATGAAGCAAAACCTTAAAAATATACAAATACAAGCACAAAATGGCAAACTAGACACAAGAAGGCAAACAGATATCTCATTTTTACGGTAACAAGTCTAGTAATACTAGTAATCTTAAAATTAATATTTAAGAGTAAATTATATATCAGCAGTGCTGTTCAAGTACCTTAACATTTTAGTGCTCTATCTACTTATATTGTATATACGTCAGACTACAGGCTTCATTTATCAAGTTGCGAATACAGCTTTGGAGCCCCATTTGTTAAATTAATATGACACTGAAACCACCCCAAACACTGCAAAATTACAACTAAAAAGTTTCTGTACCCTCTACTCTACTCTACAGCGCCAAGTTGCGAGTCATAGGATCTATCTTGTAATTGTTTACTTCTCAGAGCATCACAAAAAATGCCTTTTAACCCTTACAGAACAAACAAATTAAAAAAAAGCTTGCTATAGAATAGTCCACTGTAATATAAAAAAACTTGCTATAGAATAGTCCACTGTAATATATGCAGTGTGCACTAAAGAAAATCTGAGAACAGTTAGAGCCTGACATTCAAAAGTTCTCCGCTTAGGTGAGATGATTTAAGACATCACCTCAGTATGGAGAGGTCCCTAAAAAATATGTTAGAAACACAAATTTTAATTTAAAATATATTTAACTCAATATGGGACAGAGTGGAGCGCTAATAATTGCTTAATCTCACACGCTAATTGCCCTCGATTTTAGCTTTTTTGCACAAGTCGGATACCACATGTTTTACAATTTCAAAGTAACAAGTTTTTGTTCATACGCTAACTCGAAGAAGTATACAACAATCCGAAGTTACAATATTGCGATCGCATTAACGTAATCTCCCATAGGCCACGATGTTCAAAACATTGACAGACTCTGGCCTTGTCGGCCACTTGTTTGGGGGTGCTACCTTCTTCGAGTAATGGGGGACCGGAATTGAAGTGTCCCCTATTCCTCCCAGAAAGTTGCACCCTAAAACAAGTGTTATTCTCAGGTGCCTCATCAAATTGCCGACAACATACGAAAAGTGCGACTTGATCCCCTGCACCCTGCTCGATCAACACCCCTTATTAGAAGCGCTGGACCGGAGCTCAATTCCAGTCTGGCGCAGTTCCATTAAACATTAAATACCTTTTATTCTATAGATATATACAATACTTTAAACAATTTGCATTGTATATGACTATGCATATTATTTAAACATTGACTCTTAAACTGCCATAACCTAATACTAACTGTAGAAGCTAAGTCCCTACACATAAATATTCAATAATTAATTGTTATGAGGAATGCATATTATTTACATTTTTGCATATAAATTAAAATGTAATTAATGTTGCTTGTTGTATTTATTATCTGTTATTAAAGACAGTATACTTAAAATTATAGCTCTACATCACTACATGTCTGTTCTGTAAAAATATAATTTAATGCTACTAACTAATATAACATAATCATATATTAACATATATATATATATATATATATATATATATATATATATATATATATATATATATATATATCTATGTTATCATTAATAAACTCCTCAAGCTAACATAAATACATTTTAATAATAGTGTAGTGTACTTGCGGTAAGCTAGTGGTGGTATAAGGGTTATTAGTTTAGATGGGTACTTGCAGTGGATATGTGGTGGTATAGGGGTTAACAGGATAAGTACTTGCAGTGGGTATGTGGCGGATGAGTTGTTAACAAGATTGTGGTTTAGATATTTATTAGTGTAATGTTAGTTTGCGATCATTTGGTACTTCGGCTTAGAGGTACATAGGATAAGTGGTTAGGCACTGCAGCTATATTCCCAAGGATCATTTACTATATATAACCAATATGGGTGGTGATGCTGGTTGTTATCTATAACCAGAATCACTGACTAATGGCATGCATAGTAAACTTCTCTCGGCGATGCTGCCTGCTAGCAGCTATGTCAGGAGCTTGGAATACTTCAACAGGCTCACTTGACATAGCGGCCGATCATTGGGAATATTTTGTTGCCTTGCACCACTTTCGCTTATCAGGGCCATAGACTTCATTGGAGGGCAAAAAGTGAAAAAAAAAAACAGATCACATTTTCTCAAGTGCGCTAACTCGACATAAAATATGAATATTTCACATTTCAATGTTCTTCACATAGCAGAATATGTTCTATTTATTCTTAAATACATATTTCAACATATATCTGATTTCTTTTTTTGGTAAACTTTATATCTATATCTATATATTTAGATGATTTTTATATATATATATATATATATATATATATATATATATATATATATATATATATACAGTATCTCACAAAAGTGAGTACACCCCTCACATTTGTGTAAATATTTTATTATCTTTTCATGTGATAGCACTGAAAAAATTACACTTTGCTACAATGTAAAGTAGTGAGTGTACAGCCTGGATAACAGTGTAATTTTGCTGTCCCCTCAACATAACTCAACACACAGCCATTAATGTCTAAATCGTTGGCAACAAAAGTGAGTACACCCTCAAGTGGAAATGTCCAAATTGGGCCCAAAGTGTTAATATTTTGTGTGGCCACCATTATTTTCGAGCACTGCCTTAACACCCTTGGGCATGGAGTTCACCAGAGCTTCACAGGTTGCCACTGGAGTCCTCTTCCCCTCCTCTATGACAACATCAAGGAGCTGGTGGATTTTAGAGACCTTGCGCTCCCCCACCTTCTGTTTGTTGATGCCCCACAGATGCTCAATAGGGTTTAGGTCTGGAGACATGCTTGGCCAGTCCATCACCTTTACCCTCAGCTTCTTTAGCAAGGCAGTGGTCGTCTTGGAGGTGTGTTTGGGGTTGTTATCATGTTGGAATACTGCCCTGCATCCCAGTCTTCGAAAGGAGGGGATCATGCTCTGCTTCAGTATGTCACAGTACATATTGGCATTCATGGTTCTCTCAATGAACTGTAGCTCCCCAGTGCCGGCTGCGCTTATGCAGGCCAAGACCATGACACTCCCACCACCATGCTTGACTGTTGGCAAGACACACTTGTCTTTGTACTCCACACACGCTTGACACCATCTGAACGAAATAAGTTTATCTTGGTCTCATTGGACCAAAGGACATGGTTCCAGTAATCATGGTCCTTAGTCTGCTTGTCTTCAGCAAACTGTTTGACACTAACGAGTCACATGACACCAGGGAGGGAAAATGGCTAATTGGGCCCAATTTGGGCATTTCCACTTAGGGGTGTACTCACTTTTGCTGCCAGCGGTTTAGACATTAATGGCTGTGTGTTGAGTTATTTTGAGGGGTCAGCAAATTTACACTGTTATACAGGCTGTACACTCATTACTATACATTGTAGCAAAGTGTCATTTCTTCAGTGTTTTATATATATATATATATATATATATATATATATACAGTATAATATAAATATATATTTAATAATAAAAAGTACATTATTTTCTATATGAAGAACATAGGAATGTAAAATATGCATTTTGTGCATCACTTTTCTCAATTTAGATTTTAACACGGTCGGGTTAGCGCACATGAAAGCCTAATATTCTTAAGGCGTGTTATTGAAATATTACATATAAAATATTAAAATAAATTAATAAAAATTATTAAAAATGATTGTAAAATATATAGATATATTCTATGTATTATTTATAATCTTTAACAGTATGTTTAATAATTTTTATTATGATTTTAAAATATTTTATATATAATATTTTAATAATGCACCTTAGAAATACTGTTTTAATGTGCGCTAACCCGACTGTGTTAAGATCTAAATTGAGAAATACGATGCGCAAAACACGGCATGGGAACTAGCGTAGTGGATGGGGGTAAGTTGCACAGCGATGGGCAGCAAATATAAATATGTATATGAATATATATTTATGTGTTAATATGCGTATATACACATATTAACACATAACTATATACGTATATAAGAACATACATATATATTTACTGGGAACACAGTCCCCACAGACTGCAATGTAAAGGCACTCTTCAATGCAATTTTTTTTAACACCCCACACCCGATAACTTTAGCCCATAAAAACTGCTTGGTGCAGTTTTTTTTTTTATTATTCTATAAAAAAAAATTCTAAAAAAGGGACATCACACATTTTTTTTTGGGGGGGGGGGGGCAATTGGGAGACATTTAAAAAAATACCCGAAGGTCTGACCTCTGGTTAATTTTTTTTTTAGCACTAATTATAATGGCTGGTTATTTATTGCACGCCCGTAAAATTTGCAGGCGCACAATAAATTAGTATTCCACTTGTAATCTAGCCCAAAATGCTTAAAAAGTTAGCTGAAGTGATGTAAAGGGAATTTTAAACATTATAGTGCATTAACAATGAAACCCCTCAGCAGGCCACTATTACAGGTGGCCCTCGTTTTACAACGGTTCAATTTACACCGTTTCAGAATGACAACCTTTTTTTCCAGTCATGTGACTGCTGTTGAAAAGCATTCAGAAGCAGTGCATTTATTAAAATAGCCAGTAGGTGGAGCTGTCCGCTTGTGTTGCAGCAAAGCCAAGCAAGCTGAAATTAATCAGTTCAACCAGACCTGAGGTATCGAGCAGATTTCAAAGGAACAAGATCTTCCCGTCTATAAATCAGTCCAGATTGGAATGCATAGAAAGAACTGTTTGCAGAAAAATGCAAGTGAAGTCTTTTTTGTGTTTAGGTTTATAATGCTGTTTAGCAAATGTTTTTGTTCATTTAACTTAGTTTAATTATATATTCTGTGTTGTGTGATTATTTTATTAGGTTTATAATGCTGTTTAGCATTTAAAGTCTTCATTTCAAAGCTTTAAAAATAATGTATTAGGTGTTACTTATGACAATTTTGAGCGGGCCTGGAACCTATCTCCCTCACTTCTCATTGACATACTATAAACTGGGTTTCAATTTACAATGGTTTCGATTTACAACCATTCCTTCTGGAACCTAACCCCGGCGTAAACTGAGGGCTACCTGTATATTATACTATTATATATTATACTATTATATTACACTGCATGTTATATCTCTGAATATTAAATCTTGCAGCAATTATGTCTTTCACTATGGTATTACTTGTCTCTGTAGGTTATATCATTTTCTGTGTAAAAGAGCCATAATAATGAAAAATCCATGCTCTAATTAGTTAATTTAACTCTAGCAACGTCCCAACTCTATGGGCTAGATTACAAGTGGAGTGCTAAATTTGCCCGTTTGCGGGCCACGCGATAAATAACCAGCCATTAATTTCCTAAATGTCCCCCAATTGCCCCCAAACTTAAAGAGACACTGAACCCAAATTTTTTCTTTCATAATTCAGATAGAGCATGCAATTTTAAGCAACTTTCTAATTTACTTCTATTATCAATTTTTCTTCATTCTCTTGCTATCTTTATTTGAAAAAGAAGGTATCTAAGCTAAGGAGCCAGTATTTTTTTGTTTCAGACCATGGACAGCACTTGTTTATTGGTGCTGTCCAATCAGCAAGGACAACCCAGGATGTTCCCCAAAAATGGGCCGACATCTAAACTTCCATTCTTGCTTTTCAAATAGACATATCAAGAGAATGAAGAAAATTTGATAATAGGTGTAAATTAGAAAGTTGCTTAAAATTGCATGCTCTATCTGAATCACGAAAGAAAAAATTGGGGTTCAGTGTTCCTTTAAGTGTTAGTTTTATTTTTATTTTTTTTAATGTAGCATTTTTTTTAATTAAAAACAAAACAAAATGGCACTTAGCAGTTTTTGGGGGCAAAAGTCGGTGGCATTGGGGTGTTATAAAAAAAAAAAAAAACGGCTCTGAAAAGTACCTTTACATAGCGGTCTATGGGAATGTGTATTCCCTGTAAATATATATGTGTATGCTTATATACATATATATTTATGCGTTAATATCTGTGTATACACATTTAAACACATAAATATAAATGTATATATTCATATACTGTACATATATATTTAACCTTTGCTGCCCATCGCTTCTCGACTTACCCCCTGCGCTGCGCTAGGTTCTCATGCAGGCATAAGAATGAGGCTCCCATTGGAGCCTATGGGAACTTGCTCTCATGAGCGCAATGATTCCATGCAGTGCAAGCGCGAGTACACATTGCACCTCAACTGTAACATCAAATTACAAAGTGGAGCGCAAATATTGCTTTAGCGAAAACGATATTTTGTGCACCACTTATAATCTGGCTCTATATGTTAAATAATCAAAGAAGAAGGGTAGGATCCAGCTTTATGCAAATAAAATCCATCTTTATTGGCAAGGTTAAAACGCCAAAAGTGGCTCAGTGAACAGCATACAGAGATAGTAAGCAAAACAGGTGTGTGAGCGTGACACCACGGCTTACATGTTTCGGCACTCAGCTGTAATCATAGCCATAGGTGTCATGCAGGTGAATGCAAGTTTAAAAAACTGTGTTACAATTGTGATTGGATAAAAACAATGAATACAAAACACGCCCACACACCAGGTAATGAGTAATTTTTAAACCCTTAGTACCCTAGTCATGCTACAGCAAGAGTGCACACACTATGGTTTATATATAGAGTATCCTCATAAACATAAACATATTTCTAGAATAGAAAACACATAAAGATAATATGATAACATAGAGGAAGAATGGCCAGAAATAAACTGGGCCAAAACTGGGTGTAAAGTATTTTACTATGATCACCATAGTTCTATCTACGATAAATTTTTGTGTGTTCTATAATTAGCAAGCACTAAAGCAAGATGTATATAGTTTACAAAATTCGCAAGTGGCATAATTTAGAATGAAATATTAATAATGATAATGCTGGTTAGCTGGAATATATTCCCATTACAAAATTATGTCTCAAAGGTGTATACCACTTAGAAAAAGTAAGCACATACACGTATACACAAGCATACACATACTAATGTATGCGATGTACATATATATACTCACACACATTACGGGGCAGACTAGTGTGTAACCAACCCTAAATGCGTATTAAAGTATAATTAAAGTTAAATGTTAAAAGTGCGGGACATATCTTAAAGTGTCAGAATGGGGAAGAGGGAGGGAGTATAACAAAGTGGACAATACCCACAAAAGAATTTAATATATAGAGATGTTTGAATGGTATGTATTTGTACCCTCAAATCATTCCCAGAAATTGATCAAATCGTATCTTGAGTTTAAATCCCAGCAAAAGTAGATACAGAGCACTGCTGGTCCCGAGCAAAAAATATTGGTCTCCTAATCAATAGCGATAGTCGCAACTTCAGAGCCATACTTTAAATATATGTTTAACCGCTTCAGAACCATACTTTAACTATATATTTAACCCCTTCTCAAACATTTTCATGCAAGAAATATTGGGTTTTCATGTTTGTTTGCGCAGAAGTTAAATTGCACTCATATTACAAGTTAAAAGTAAACATGATCGCTTGAGAGTAATCAAAATTAACGCACGGCCATTTAGCGTGTCCTCAGAGCTGTGGCTAACTGTTTCACAAAACAAAAAAGTGTTGCAAAATACATTACAAAGTACACTTAGACTCATTATACCACTATCTAATAAACATTATTTAAAAATAAATATTGCACAAAAAAGGGCTCAAAGATATGAGGTCTCAGGTGTTAGAAAAAAAAAGGCAGGCAAAGGGCTTTAACATAGAGATACATACTGTACATATACGTGTCTAAAGATGTATATATGTGTATGTATGTATGTATGTGTATATATATATATATATATATATATATATATATGTCTACATATGTATTTATATGTGTATATATGTATTTATAGACATATATACGCATATAAACAGATAAATACATATGTACATATATATAGAAGTGCATTGGAGCCCTTTGCAGTTGAAGGGATAGTAAAGTCTAAATTAAACTTTCATGATTCAGATAGGGCATATAATTTTAAACAACTTTCTAATTTACTTTTATCATCAAATTTGCCTTGTTCTCTTGTTATTCTTAGTTGAAAGCTAAAATCTAGGTAGGCTCATATGCTAATTTCTAAGTCTTTGAAGGCTGCCTCTTATCTGAAAGCATTTGACAGTTTTTCACAGCTAGAAGGCATTAGTTCATGTGTTTCATACACATAACATTGTGCTCATGCATGTGAAGTTATTTAAGAGTCAGCACTAATTGCCTTAAATGCAAGTCTGTCAAAAGATCTGAGATAAGGAGGCAGTCAGCAGAAGCTTAGATACAAGGTAATGACAGAGGTAAAAAGTATATTTCTATAACAGTGTTGGTTATGCAAAAGGGAATGGTAGTATCCCTTTAAGTAAATGAAAACATAAAAAAGCATATTTATGCAATTTTCATTTTTAATAAAGTGTTATTGTGTGTATTTACTGTACATATTTCACATTCAAATGGTTTGCACATAGCAAAATATGTTCTAAGTATTTAGAAATAGATATTCCTATATATATATATATATATATATATATATATATATATATATATATATATATATATATAGGTATAAATCTATATTGTACCAAAATACCATCAGCTATATGTCAAACATATTCTGCTATGGGAAGAACATTGCAATGTGAAATATTCATATTTTCATGTCGGGTTAGTGCACATGAGAATATGAAAATGGGTTTGGGCAAATAGGGTGTTAGGTTGTTTTTCCACTTTTTTTGCTCCATTAACTTCTATGGGGAAATAGTTTATTGTGCGCGGTATAACCTTTGGTTTGGCTTTCTTAGCGCAAGAGAGATCATTTTTTTACTTTTAGCTCATAATACGAGCGCAACCCGATGTGCGCAAAGTTTACTTGTAGCACAATTAGCACTCTAGGGAAAGCACTAAATAGCGCTTCACTTGTAATCTGGCCCAGAGTTGGGCCATCACTAGTGTTAAAATTAGAATATGTCGTTTTTTTTTTAATTATTATGGCCCTTTAAATAATTCTACTTGCTATTGTAGAACTTTGCATGTAATTTGCGCACTGGTGTATTAATTTGTATGTTATCATATTATTATTATATTATTATTATATGTGTTAATGTATCTGTATTTTGCTTACAATATTACCTGGCTATGCTTTGTCTGCTCCTTTAGCAGTTAAAAGGTTGCAATAATCACTGGCACACAGTACACAATCTATAGCGTTGGAGTGGTCATAAAGCACAAAGAGGAATCCTGAGCAGCGCATCAGAGTTTTCTCCATTAATCACTGATCTTTAATTAACAGCGCTGAGCTCAAAGGGAGCGTAGTGCAGGGGCATCAGGGTTTGGCAGGGCAAGTAGTCGGGGGGAATGTTACAGACACAGCACATGGTGGGAGGGCAGCACAAGGGGGGCAGAAATTACCTGACTTTCACCCTCAGCAGCACAGCACATACAGACTTGGATTTACCTCTGAGGAGCCTCTAGTGCCTTCCTCCAATGCCAGTGTGTGAGTGTCACGTTCAGCGGTGCACATGATAAATAACAGCGCATGAGTCATTATTTACAGAACACATTTTATTGACCCAGCTTTAGCAACAGTTCACCTTCCCAAAACACCAGCATTTAGGATTTTATACAAATAAAAACTAATATTAATTCAAATCAGAAGATAAAATCTATTATTTTAGTCCTATTGTACCATCTGTTAGTTTATGCAGAAAATATAGATCTAATATAACTAACCATAAAAATATAGATCTAATATATCTAACTATAAAAAATATAGATCTAATATAACTATCTATAAAAATAAAGATCTAATATAACTAACTATAAAAATATAGATCTAATATATCTAACTATAAAAATATATATCTAATGTATCTAACTATAAAAAAAATAGATCTAATATATCTAACTATAAAAATATAGATCTAATGTATCTAACTATAAAAATATAGATCTAATATATCTAACTATAAAAATATAGATCTAATATATCTAACTATAAAAATATAAGCTACACTTTAAAATTCTGATATCCCAGAAGGATGACTTTTCCTACTTTGACAGTGCATGCGTGCTCCTACCCCTGTCTAAACTCGCGCAGCAAAAAATATTTTGAGAAAAAAACAACTAAAACAACTAAAAAGCCTAAAATAGTTGTTTAAAAAAAACATCCTATATAGAAATTCACAAAATATCACTTTTTTTTTTTTTTACATTCGCTCAGTTCTCCGATTTATTTTGAGTCCTAATATTTTGTGTTAGTTCAGGGAAGCCTGGATCTTCAAACCCTCACATGATGACCAACAAAACAAAATGAGACTAGTGGTTACTGCCAGGTGAACTTTATTACTATGACGAAAACTTGATAGATTTAAGCTTAGGAAACTCCTTATTTGAATTGTGGGACCTCACTCTTTTAAATATGGCTCCTGAAAATTTGCCAGAACTCCCAAATTAGAACCAATGCCAAGAGGTATTTGTTGTTGTTATGACAATTAGCAGGTGGTAGGACACAGGACCAGTCATTTGAAAGAGCAAACTTGCTGCTTTAAAATAAGGGGTCTGACGTTTGCCTGTTAATTGTGGGGAGCTACATAGGGGATACCCCATCCCTTTGAGGTTGTTCCATATGCCAATGGTTCTGTCAAGTGATCACTGTTGCCATGGGCATCAGCTAATAGTACCTGGGAATGTGATGCATTCATCGAAAGATAGGCCACCCCTTTTCATATAGGGGTCACTTTCCCTGTTGTAGTACATATCTTTGGGTACAAGGGTGCATTTTATACGTCAGAACACTGTAAAAGGCACATAGTATACATGACAATTACCTGCTATCTAAAGGGGCACAAGACCCCTCATTTGGAAATAGGTAATCTCCTCTTTCATGTGAGGGTATTGTGTGTTTTGTATGCTATCTTAGGTGCTCATGTTGAACCAATGCACTCCATACAGCAACTACATTTGGTAGGTGATGGCTATTTTTATGAAAATCACCTACTTATTACAGGGCTCCCCTTTTTCATACTGGGGTCCCATAACCTCTGTGTTTTAATGGTGGTGTTAGGGGCTCTAAAAGTAACCACTCTATTTGTGTACTCGGGCAGATTGTCACCTAAATATTAGAGGGGTGTATCTCTCATTTAAAAGAGAGGCATAATAATGCTCTAATTAATTAAATCAGGAGGAGTTGAAGCTCTGTATTAGCCCCCTTTACCACTAGAAATCATCTATTTTCTATCAATGCAGGTGTTTTAACTGTGATAATGGTACATCCTAGAGGCACACAAGGGACCTCTCATTTTACAGGGACAATAAAGTCCACAGCTCCATCCACTTGCTCAGAAAGCATGTAGGCTGGAACTTATTCATCTTATGCCAATCAAATACTGAGCTGACCTCTCTATGCGAGTGCATGAGCCAGTAGTAGCTATAACTTTTTGTATAAAAGGAGCTGTAGTAAGTTAAATGTCTGCCTGTACATATACCTTGTGACACAGCCCATATCAATTATATATATATATATATATATCAGACAGATAATAGTGAAATAACAGCCTTCCAAACACCTGGAACATTCGACCCAAAGTCGCAAAACCCATCCATTACTGCATACACGAACTATCTGAGTCATGTCTCCAAAGAAATTCCCAACAGGCGGAGAGTGGACAATTTGTCTAAGGAAGAGAGACAGGCATTAAAGACATTAGCAGAAGACACGACCATCATAATACGCCCGGCAGATAAGGGTGGGGAGGTGGTCGTGATGGATATGCAAGAATACAGATCAGAACTTCTGGGACAACTAACAGATAGAAAGACCTATAGGACCCTCCAAATGGATCCCACTCATCAATTGAAAAGACACATTGATGAAAAACTTGACAGGTGGTTTGTAATGGGATTTATAACCACACAGGAACATACATTTCTGAAAAGGGACTATCCTATAACACCCATTATCTACATGCTACCAAAAATCCATAAGGATCCCATACACCCCCCAGGAAGGCCTATCGTTTCAGCAAGGGGATCACTCCTCCAACCACTCGCTGAGTTTCTGGACTTTCATCTGCAGCCAATGGTTAAAAGAATGAAATCGTACACACAAGACTCAAATGCCTTCATCCGATCCATTACCCAAATAGATGATTTACAACCAACTGATCTACTTGTGACGATGGATGTCTGTAGTCTGTACACGGTAATTCCCCACAAATTGGGGATTGCAGCCGTGGTCAACCATCTACGAAAGAGTCCTTATGTGGGGCCCCCAGAGGATGTTCTGGTGGATCTCCTAAAGATGTGCTTGGAGAACAACTTTTTCCGGTTCGAGAACACTTTTTACTTACAAATTGAAGGGACCGCGATGGGGTCAAACATGGCACCATCGTTGGCCAACCTGTTTATGGCGGACTATGAGTCCATACAAATGAAGGTGTACGAAATGGATGCCATTCTATACTATTGTCGGTATATAGACGACGTCTTCTTGATATGGCGTGATGGCGAACAGGCCCTGAACGACTGGATCCTTACCTTAAACGGGATGGATAGTACTATTAAATTTCAACACTCGGTCAACAGTGTCACAGTTGATTTTCTAGACGTCAGGGTGTTCAAAACGTCCAATAAGCTGGGTACCACATTGCTTCGGAAGAAAACAGACCGTAACACACTACTACATGCCAGAAGTTGCCACCAGCCTGCACTCATACGGAACATTCCTAATACCAAAGGGTGATAAGAAACAACACAAACATAGAGCTGATGCAGACACAGATGTCAGAAATGACACAAAGATTCCTTCAACGTGGGTACAATAAAAGGAACTTAGAGCAACAACGGGAATCGGCTCTCCTAGCCCAACAAGAACAAAGTACCACAAACACTACATCAAATCGTCAACTCACGTTTGTGACCACGTATAATCCAGACCAACACCAGATTGCCAAAGCAATAAAGGAGGAATGGAAGATTCTCCAGAGTGACCCTACACTACCATTCACTGAATGGGCAGCACCACGACTGGCATATCGTAGGGGTAGGAGTCTAAGAGATCTTCTAGTAAAGACTGATATCCCTTTAAAAAATGAGAAACAAACCTGGCTGAAGAGAAAAGTTGGATGCTATAAATGCATTAGTTGTGTAACTTGCAACAGCATGCACACTGGCACGACATTTCAACATCCTGATTGTCGTAAAAGATATCAGATTAAATATTTCCTGACATGTACAACCCAATTCATCGTATACCTACTTAATTGCCCCTGTGGAAAATTCTATACTGGCAAGACGACTGACGACGCCAGAGTGAGGATGGCGAATCACCGCCTAAGTATCAGATCGGCAATTAACACGGGAAAGGCAGAACATCCGGTGGCCCGCCACTTCCTTGAAGCAGGACACACTGTGAGCGACTTACGCTTCAGAATTATTGATCATGTGCCAGTCCTACGAAGAGGAGGGAACCGAGCCAAGATCCTTCTGAGAAAAGAAGCACGCTGGATTCATGAACTATGCACATTGGCCCCGAGAGGTTTAAATATACAGACGGGGTGGCAGAACTTTCTTTAATGGATATGTGGTGTGAGAGTCCACTGATTCATTGATTCTATGCCCGTGGGGGCAGGCGACACTGTATGTATCGCTAATAATGAGAGTCTACTTCCCACTCTTGAGTTACTTTTCCTTTTTGGAGTTGAAATTATTTTACCTAATTATACCAGATATGGTGTACCATGATTTCCATCCGTTAGATGTTTAATTGTGAACATGTTAATATATGAGGTGGGCTATGTTTTTATTTGTTTTTAATCTTGCTTTATTACACTTGTCACACTTGCATGTTTTGGTGATGTCGGTGACTGGTATGCTTTCTATACATGCTCAATGGATTTGATAATAGTTGTTGTAGTTAACGAATGGTGCTTTATGTCTACCACTTTTGATGCCTGGATATGATTGGCAAGTTATTCTATATGATTTATATATGGTGATGTAAGATTATGGTTTGCTTGTGGTTAGTTTATGATATATATGGGTATACCCTGACTAATATGGTTATTCTCAAACAATTTGTGTATAGGTTTATACACATTTTTATTTTTTTTCACGATCGGTGGTAAGTTCTTTTATATAAGGAGTTTGGGATGAAGCCCCCTGTATGGGGTAGGTTCAACCCTGATGTTTCTGCAGAGGGTTTGATACCTAGGTGGTGAGTAGTTTTGATTTATATCACACAATGGAGTAGCATTATTTTAATTAATTATTTATTTTTCTAATTTTTCAATATTGTTTATTATGTATGTGGTCTAGAATGGGGTGATCTGGCGGCAAGCACCATCTGTTGCCAGATGACTGGTAGAATCATGCCACACTTTGTCTCTGTTTTGTCCTTTTGAATTTAAGTATTTTCGGTATAGGCATTTGCTGTTGTTCTCTTTGTGGCCTTTGATGTGGTCTAAAAGAACAGATGTTTATTCTGACTTTGATACCTAATTGGGTTAGATACTATATAATATTAGACAGACATGCATGTTACAAATATACAAGCATAAAGTTCTTTTTGTTCCCCCTTTTTCCATTTGTATATTTGGAGATCAACCTAGCCATTCCCTGTTAGAGGGTGGCTCCTAGTACCAGATCATGTACTCAGTTGGCACAATAGACAGCCACATTTGTGGCTGGTGTTTTATACAGGTTACCATAGTAACCGTGACATTAGGGTTATGGCGGCTTGAGATGTGAGTAAAGCCGTTTTTGATGTCATGGGTGTTGTGTCCAGTTGGCACAACACACAGCAACAATCGAGGTTTGTGCTTTGTATACGCGTTACCATAGCAACCGCGGTATTAGGCAATGGGGATCGCGGCGTGGTGTTTAAGCCATGAACAATGCCGTTTCTACGTCATGTGGTTTGTGTTGCACAGGGACTTGGAGCGTTGACAATTAGAGGTTTTTAGGACTATTGTGGATGTCCTGTTATGCGGCAGGGGGACCTGTTTGTTGTGGGAACCATGACAACCATTAGATCAGTAGTTCCGGCACCGCTATTGACAGTGAGTCTGTTAGGTCACATGTAGCCAATCAGGTCAGTTGTTTACATGTTTTGCTCTTGCAGTTGGCTTGCGATGCTTTGGAAGGTGTGGGCTTGTGAGACATATTTGCTGAGCCTATCACACAACAGGGGTGTGCGATCTCCGCCTATCAGGTTTTTGTTTTCTTTTTATTAGGATTAACGCACTATGGAAAGTATTGAGCATGTATATGATCGGATACAGTTTTTGAGAAATTAGCACCACACACACACAGTGATATTATTATATACACATAGACATGAATCAATGTACACTTTTCACAATATTAATTTGTATTTGAGTCTTTAACACTGAGATTAATGCCGGTTTTGCACACGGCTCATTTACCTTTGCACACGGCACATTTTGATTGGTAGGTCACTATGGGGAGTGGTTTAGGGGCCTTTAAATGTTTGCCTTTTTTTCACTTGTTGCTTGTCAGAAGAAGGGACGCTGTTGGTCCCGAAACGTCACAATAAAGGATATTTTATTGATACTGTTGTCCATAGTCCAGTGAGTGCTTTCATCTTTTCATATTCTAAATACCTGGCTACAGCACCCTGGCAAGTTGCGGTCTGTTGGTGAGAGTGCATATACCAATAACAAACTTCTATATATATATATATATATATATATATATATATATATATATATATATAGTCCAGAGCAAAGACAGCACTCACTGGATTTAACCCCTTAATGACCACAGCACTTTTCCATTTTCTGACCGTTTGGGACCAAGGCTATTTTTACATTTCTGCAGTGTTTGTGTTTAGCTGTAATTTTACTCTTACTCATTTACTGTACCCACACATATTATATACAGTTTTTCTCGCCATTAAATGGACTTTCTAAAGATACCATTATTTTCATCATATCTTATAATTTACTATAAAAAAAAAATATAAAATATGAGGAAAAAACTTTGACCCCCAAAATCTGTTACACATCTGCAACCACCAAAAAACACCCATGCTAAATAGTTTCCAATTTTTGTCCTGAGTTTAGAAATACCCAATGTTTACATGTTCTTTGCTTTTTTTGCAAGTTATAGGGCAATAAATACAAGAAGCACTTTGCTATTTCCAAACCACTTTTTTTCAAACTTAGCACTAGTTACATTGGAACACTGATATCTTCCAGGAATCCCCGAATATCCCTTGACATGTATATATTTTTTTTTAGAAGACATCCCAAAGTATTGATCTATGCCCATTTTGGTATATTTCATGCCACCATTTCACCACCAAATGCGATCAAATAAAAAAAATTGTTCACTTTTTCACACATTTTGTTACAAACTTTAGGTTTCTCACTGAATTCATTTACAAACAGAGTGTGCAATTATGGCACAAATGGTTGTAAATGCTTCTCTGGAATCCCCTTTTTTCATAAATAGCAGACATATATGGATTTGGTGTTGCTTTTTGGTAATTAGAAGGCCGCTAAATGCCACTGCGCACCACACGTGTATTATGCCCAGCAATGAAGGGGTTAATTAGGGAGCATGTAGGGAGCTTGTAGGGTTAATTTTAGCTTTATTGTAGTGTAGTAGACAACCCTAAGTATTGATCTAGGCCCATTTTGGTATATTTCATGCCACCATTTCACCGCCAAATGCGATTAAAGAAAAAAAAAAGTAAAATTTTTCACAATTTTAGGTTTCTCACTGAAATCATTTACAAACAGCTTGTGCAATTATGGCACAAATGGTTGTAAATGCTTCTCTGGGATCCCCTTTGTTGAGAAATAGCAGACATACATGGCTTTGGCGTTGCTTTTTGGAAATTAGAAGGCCGCTAAATGCCGCTGCGCATCACATGTGTATTATGGCTAGCAGTGAAGGGGTTAATTAGGTAGCATGTAGGGAGCTTGCAGGGTTAATTTTAGCTTTAGTGTAGAGATCAGCCTCCCACCTGACACATTACACCCCCTGATCCCTCCCAAACACCTCTCTTCCCTCCCCCACCCCACAATTGTCCCCGCCATGTTAAGTACTGGCAGAAAGTCTGCAAGTACTAAAAAAAAAAGATATCCTTGATAAAAAAATGTTTTAAAAAAAGGCATATTTACATATGCTGCTCTGGAGGATCCCCCCCTTAGCCCCCAACCTCCCTGATACCCCCCAAACAGCTCTTTACCCATCCCCCTCTAACTTATTAGTAGCCATCTTTGCTGCCAGTACCCAATTTATAGTAAAACATTTGTTATTATTCTTTTTTAAAATAATTTTCTGTAGCGTAGCTTGCCCCCCCCAAAAGACCAACCCCCCACCCCCTCCCAGATCTCTTAGATTGACATAATTTAGATATATGTGGCCCTCACTGCCACTTTTCTCCCATCATTTTTCTGTAGTGTAGCGGTTCCCACCCGCTCCCTACCCGTTCCCTACCTGCGCGCGCGCCCCCGGCATTCCCGCCCACGATCCCGCCCCCCTCCACATCATACGGCCCATCGATGGCCACCCACCCGCCTCCCAGACTAGCTCCCACCCACCAATGAAACCGGCCATCGATGTCCGGTGCAGAGAGGGCCACAGAGTGGCTCTCTCTGCATCGGATCGCCAAGGGGGGTTATTGCAGGATGCCTCGATGTTGAGGCATCACTGCAATAACCGGAAAGCAGCTGGAAGCGAGCAGGATCGCTTCCAGCTGCTTTCCACACAGAGGACGTACGCCATACGTCCTCAGGCGTTAAGTGTATTTTTTTTGAGGACGTATGGCGTACGTCCTTGGTCGTTAAGGGGTTAAGTAAAAAATAACTTTTATTGAAAAAAAGTTAAAAGCATAGTCCCATGACGTTTCAGTGTCCACAGACACCTTTGTCAAATGGCATCACCCAGCTTGAGGACCGTTGTATAATCCTGACATCAGAGTAACATATCTCCTATCAAGCAGTCTTATATACCCTCAAATGACTTGTCAAACAATCCAAATTGCAGGCATCTGTGAGGCCACGCCCCTTCCTGTTTTCTGCTCCTTTACAATTGGATGTAGACACGCTCACACCCCTCCAGTATTTGTTTTACATGCACATGGCTAATTAGCATATCCAGAACTGTGCAGGTCATCATCACAGCTCCTGGGTGTGAACACACGTAAATGCTGCTTGAAGGAAAAAAGAACAGTTTTTAAAAACGCAGCTGCTGATGTGTAAACACATTCAACATTGTCATGGTACAGCACATGGTATAGGAAAAGAAAGGCAGACACAATTATATGCTTAACCACATCCTTGTTATGCAGAGTGAGAGTTATAAAGATTGGCTTTAAATTCCTAAATCTTTGAATGTCCTTTGTTGAAAAGCACTTGTGTATATATTCAAATACCAGCAGTGTCCTTTTTGTGCGCAGGGATATTTACCAGAAATAGATATAGAGAGATGAGTATCAACAGATCAAGAACACTAGCCAATAAATTGTCCAAATTCCATCTTGAATGTCCTTTGTTGAAAAGCACATGTATGTATGCATAAATCCCAGCAATGTCCTTTTTTGTGTGCAGGGATAACTACCACAAATAGATGTAGAGAGATCAGTGTCAACAGATCAAAAACACTAACCAATAAATGATCCAAAGCCCATCTTGCTGTTAAGACCCCTTGGGACTACTGTATCCATGGTATAGATCCACTTGGTTTCAATCTGCAGTAGCCTTCTCCCTCTGTCTCCCCCTCTCTTCATGAGAGGCACATGATCAATGATCATAGTCTTCAGACTGGAGGCATTATGTTTGCAGAGAGCAAAGTGTCGGGCCACCGGCTGTTCAGAGGTGCCGCTCTTAATGGTCTCCCTAATAGCATGGCGATGGTTAGCCATCCTCTCCTTGAAAGTAGTAGTGGTCTTCCCAATATAAAAAAAGGACATTGCTGGTATTTGAATATATACACAAGTGATTTTCAACAAAGGACATTCAAAGATGTATTAATTTAAAGCCAATCTTTATAACTCTCACTCTGCATAACAAGGATGTGGTTAAGCATATAATTGTGTCTGCCTTTCTTTTCCTATACCATGTGCTGTACCATGACAGTGTTGAATGTGTTTACACATCAGCAGCTGCGTTTTTAAAACCTGTTCATTTTTCCTTCAAGCAGCATTTACGTGTGTTCACACCCAGGAGCTGTGATGATGACCTGCACAGTTCTGGATATGCTAATTAGCCATGTGCATGTAAAACAAATACTGGAGGGGTGTGAGCGTGTCTACATCCAATTGTAAAGGAGCAGAAAACAGGAAGGGGCGTGGCCTCACAGATGCCTGCAATTTGGATTGTTTGACAAGTCATTTAAGGGTATATAAGACTGCTTGATAGGAGATATGTTACTCTGATGTCAGGATTATACAACGGTCCTCAAGCTGGGTGATGCCATTTGACAAAGGTGTCTGTGGACACCGAAACGTCATGGGACTATGCTTTTAACTTTTTTTTCAATAAAAGTTATTTTTTACTTAAATCCAGTGAGTGCTGTCTTTGCTCTGGACTGTTTATATCTGACACATGCACCCTGGTATATGCTTACCCCAACCTGGGGTTAAAGAGTGCTTATCCTTTACTTGAGTTATATATATATATATATATATATATATATATATATATATATATATATATATATATATATATATATATATATATAAAATATACACTCACATACTGTATATAACTGGTATGTATATATATATATATATATATATATTTGAAATATTGTGCATTTTTATATAGTATAAATTGTGAAGCTTTAAAGAGACATTAAACCAAAAATGTTTTTTTTCCATGATTCAGATAGAACATGCAATTTTAAACAATTTTCCAGTTTAGTTTTAATTCGGGTGTAGACAGTCCCTTTAACTCTGTGTGGAGCAATATTTATTATTAGATCCTATGCATTGAGTTGTGACTGCCTTGAAGCTATAGTATAACTTCTAGAAGAGATTGCACATTAGCTTTAGGTACTACTAGCAAAAAGGGGGTTTGTGGTAGAACTGAAGTAAACTTGACTTAATTGTAATAGTCCCAAGACATTGTGGTTACTACCATAAAAAGTAACATTGGTTGCTAGTTCTTGGGTGCTGATACATTTCATAGACTGCTCCATTTGTATGGGGTTGTTACTAAACCTAGTCTGTGTCTAGATGTAACCTATCTATGTATACTTGTATTTAAGCTACTGCATTGAGTTTCTGATGTTGTCTTGTCTGTTAAGAAAGATGACACCAGGCTCCAGCTCTGCTCATATTACTAACTATGTGTAACAGGGAACAAGCTTCTTCCTGGATCTCCACCCTATTTTTAAAGATCTTTTGACAGACATATTGCTAGATTTATCAAGGACTAGGATAATTCTGCTTTGTATTCTCCTCCAAGTTCTCTACAGCTCGCCCTTGGAGAGGCACACCTGTGCGCAGAAACTTATCAAAAAATTGCACATAAGAATTTCTCCACGTGAAAAAAGCGAGTTCTTCTGATTTATCATTGGGCAAATCTGCGTATTAATTTTGGTGTGTTACCACAATACATTTTTACTTTAACTGTGTTATAATAATGACCCTATATAACAGTAACACATTCAAATTGTTAATACAATTTACGACCTTTGTGGGGCAATTTTACATTCCATATTTGACATATGTATCTAGCCAAAGATAGACCTGCTAGATTCAGAAAGTTCTACATCAGAAATAGATGTGAACATGACATGAGCTCAAAAACATAATGATAATCTAAAAATTATAAATTGGTAACTGGGTGTAATGTTATGGCGGACTCTAGGAAATGTGACTACAACTAGCCAATTTAACCATTTGTTTGAGCGCACACGAACAAAGTGAAAGGAATGTATAGTTAGACTTGCCCAATTTTAGGCGCACTTTGCATTAATAAATTAGGGGATTCAGTCATATGCGGATTTATGGACGCAAGTTTAAGAGAATTGCTTTGATAAATCCTGCTCTAATAGTCTACTTCTATAGTTCTGAAAGTTAAAGTACTTCACTAAAATGTTGATCTTCACAAGATAAAATTAGTATTATTTTTTTTCTCTTTTAAAATGGTTATTTATTAAGAAATGCACAATAATATTTTCCAAATGAGATTGCTATTTAACTTTTAAATATAAATTCTTTATTGACATTACTAGTTTTCAGTACTAGATCAGTTGTTTTATACTGAAATTGTAGATTGATTCAAATACAAATATAAATGTTGGGTTAAAAGTGTTTAATAGAAAGTTTCAGTACTTTTAAAATCCAGTAAATGAAAATATTATGATATGATAAATCCTTTCAATAGAAACTCGTAATCACCATCTTTTTTTAAGATCACCCCAAAACGGAAACAGTAATTTAACAAACATTTAAAATATTCTAAAATACAATAATTGTCAAAGATTAAAAGGGACAATGTAACAATTAAAAAATTGAGTACAGTTTGTCCATCATGCCAACATAAAATTGGCATTCAGATGGTTTAGCAGTGGTGCGGAGGGAAATGGATTGAAATAGGATCCTATGGAACTCACGACTGCGGAATCCCTTTTTAAAACCCAGTTATGAAGATGCCTGTACTGTTACTGACAAACACAACAGTGCGATTGTGACCTGGGGGCCAAATTATCAAGCTCCGAATGGAGCTCGATGCCCCTGTTTCCCCATGAGCTTTCAGGCTCGCTGGAAACAGCAGTTATGAAGCAGCGGTCTAAAGATCGGGCTGATCGACACCCCCTGCTAGCGGCCGATTGGCAGCGAATCTGCAGAGGGCAGCACTGCACAAGCAGTTCACAAGAACTACTTATGCAATGATAAATGCCAACAGTACTGAAGTACTGATGGACATTTGAAGAAACTTGCTGGACTTTCTAGATCTGGTTGCCTACACTATTGATCTGTACAACTCTTGACACTCAATCATAGCATTACTTACCTGAAATTTAATATACCGAATGTGTATATATGGTGTGTAATATTGTCATTTGCTCTACTGCTAGTCATCATCCCTCCACATTTCATATACTAGCACATACACCTTTATGTCGGCACCCTTTATATATATTTCTCGCAAGAGTTAAGCGCCTCCTATAGAAGTCTAGTGATAGTTTTATCACGGTGACTTCTGTTTAGTTTAAATGCCAACAGCGCATGCTATCGGCATTTATCGATGTGCGAAGGACATGATAAGCTACATCGTATCACGTCTGTCCACACTAATAAATCGGCCCCTTATAATCAAGCATTCACTTTAAGAGATTGCTCCATGAAATATGTAGACATTGGGGTCCTTATGTTGCTTTTATTGCAGATCCCCTTAGCTGTACAGGATATCACATACTCAACACATATACATGAACCTTGGACCCCCTTAGCATGTAATCCTATGAGCCCAGCTGCTTTGTAGCTCCCCTTCAGGATAGCTGATTTACAACAGTGAAACTCTTGGCAGGCCCCTTTATCCCTTTGTCTCCCATAATTGTTACCGTGCATATTAGACACATTTTTAGCACTGCGGAATCTGTAAGCGCTATATGCAAATAACTGATAATAATAATAAAAATAAATAATAATAAAATGTGTTCCTTATGCACTATATATAGCCTATACAATAGTGATGAACAGTGCTTTAATGAATCATTACCATGTATGTTAATACGCCCCTACAATGTCTCCTGTGGCCATTTCAGAGTGTTTTGCAGATGTGCAACATAGACTGTTTCCAAATAGTTTTTAAAAAGTTTCAAAGATGTCCAAAATGTTATTTCAAGGCTTTATCAAATTTGAATAGTCAAAAATGGCCTTGAAGAAGTGTTGAAAAGTCACTCAAAAACAGATTGTGATCGCTGAGAGCTTTTCGGCCCCATAGTAAAAATAAGGCTTTTAGCAAAGATCATAAAATAGCTAAAAAGGCCTCAGCCGATAGATTGTGATCGAGGTCTAAATTGGTTAAAATATACACCTGTTAACTATACATAATAAATTAGCCCAGAGTCAAGTTGTGTCATGTACTTTGGCTTATGATTCACAGTCTTCTGATATGATGGCACCCCTCAGCAGTTTGCAGCTATATGTCAGTTGACTGCTCTCTCCAGCTGAACGTTCACTCTAGCACATAAATTGCAAACAGCTATTTACACTGCACCTTTGACACCAGTCCTCTTGTCATCTCACACCCAATTCAGTAATGGGCTATAAATCCTGTTCATGGCATTACCACTTTAACCCTAAAGGTTAATAGCTAAAAATAACAGTTCACAGAAGGAGTTGGGATATTATTAACATATGGAAACATATGAACCCAGCACTGTATAAACCGGCCCTGATGCATCTGAAGTCAGCCGGCTGTGATAATCTGCAATAAGGATATACTCTGTTAGATACAAATACAGGTCTGTCAGAGCCTGTCCTGATATCATTTTCTAAGATGACACTCTTTAGCAGATAAAAAACACAGCACTGTCTAAGCCTGTCCTGATCTATAGTCATGCAACATTAGTACTGTCTGAACCTGTTCTAACAAACTACAGCTATATTTTTCTTCATTTCACTCTTTCCACAGCACAGAAGACAGTCTTAAAATTAACGGGGAAAGCAGCAATTAGTAAATTAGGTTAGCACAGTGTTGCAGAAGAAGGCAGTCCTGCCAGGTGCATGAGAATCTGAGGCAGGATATATATTATCTGCTGTCATGAATGTGACATTTTGATAAATGGTTTGGAGCTTTAGGAATGAGGACCAACCACTTCCCCGACCAGAGACCTAGAACATGCTAAACTGCAGAAAGAAGCCAAACAAAGCCTTAGTGAGCTTGCTAAACCCCTTATGTATCTGTCTGAGCCTGGAAGCCGCCAACACTTTAGGCTTAATTAATCCCAATTAGTCTAAATAAAAAGAAAGCGCTCAGCCCTCTAACCTCTTCTGATTGTACAAGTGTAACATTTAATCTTTTATAGCGTAAAAAGTTTAAAAATCTGCCTCACTGCACTTCCTGTGCCTTATACAGGTATACACTTTTATGTGTAGAAAGAGGTACATGTTACATAATGCTAGTATACTCTCCCATGGCTATGCACTTGTGTAGATACTGGGTTGGATCCTCTGCTCATCACAGCTGATAGCAACTGGGTCACAGCATAGCGGCACTTCTCATACTATTACTTTTTATGAGATCAAGCTACTGTCAGAAGTTAAAAAACAGCTGTATTGCAAAAACATCCAAGTAATAGCTACAACTTTTTATCTCTAAGGGACCCACTAAACAATAAAAGCAACATGATCACTGTGTTAATGACCATGCAAATCCCTTTTTCATTAACTCTGCTTTGATCTGGTATAAAGTGTAAAGTTCAATGCGAACAGATACTTTCATGATTCAAATAGGAAAATTAGTTGAAAGCTAATCCTAGATAGGTTTATATGCTAATTTCTTACACCTTAAAGGCCGCCTCTTATCTGCATGCATTTTGGCAGTTTTTCACCACTAGAGGGCGTTAGTTCATGTGTGTCATATAGATAACATTGAGCTCACGCACGTGAAGTTACCAGTACTGATTGGCTAAAATGCAAGTCTGTCAAAAGAACTAAAATAAGGGGGCAGTTTGCAGAGGCTTATATACAGGGTAATTGCAGAGGTAAACGTGTATTATTATAACTGTGTTGGTTATGCAAAACTCCCTTTAACCTCAATGTAGCCTGCAACCGCACAGTTATTAACCCTAACTTATCTCAGATCTTAAAGGGACATATCATGATTTTTGCAGAGTAAAAATAAATAAATAAAAAACTTTCCAATTTACTTCTATTCTCAAATTTGCTCTGTTCCTATTTTATTTTTTGTTGAAAAGCATACCTAGGTAGTGTGCACTTCTCTGGAGCACTACCTGGCAACAAACACTGCTGCCATCTAGTGCTATTGCAAATGTATAATATGGTTAAAAGTATTTTATCAAAACTGCTTTCATATGGTACTTCAGACATGAATGCTTCTGAGTCTACCAACCTGCTTTTCAACAAGGATACAAACAGAACAAGGTAAATTTGATAGTGGAAGTAAATTGGAAACTTTTTTTTACAATTGTATGCTCTGTCTGAATCAATCTGCAATTTATCCCTATCTGTGACCTCCCTACACCACAAAAACTGCTCTGCCCCTACTACCCTTCCCTAGCCCCAATACTGTATGTGACCTCTCAACCACTGCAAACACCTCAACACCAAATTGATCCCTACAAACCTGCCAAAACCCAAGATGACCCTCTGATGCATCTCCACTGCAATTCCCCCAACAATCACCTGCAAAACTCTCAACAAGGCCCTCATCCTCAATACCCACTAACATCTATGGACCTCCCCCTAACACACAGGGACCCAACACCATCTTAGAATCTTAGAATCTCCCATGTGATAGCTAAACCAGAAACAGTATGATTAATTCAGTACCTTACTGGGAACTTTATATATGACATTACTGTTAACACAAATAATTGTAAATGATTATTATTTATTTATATAGCTCCACAAAATTTGGTAGTGCTAAATTAATTCATTTATTAAAATAGGTATTGGCAAACTTTTATAAGCATTGTGCCAGAGTAATAGTATAAAATGCCCTAGAGTGCATATTTTTTTCCATAGAGAGCTCAGACTTGATCCCTTTGTCAGCCCCATAACTGTGTTAGACATCAGCTCAGACCTCTGGCCCTGAGTTCACTCTATAAGCCCCATGTCCACATCAGATCAGACCCCGGACTCTGTAACTCCTGTGTCAGATCCTAAACAGAACAAATATCTGAACCATGACCCTGCAATTCCTCTGCCAGACCTATACACAAAACAGACCACTGGCACTGCAATTGCTTTGTCAGCCCCATACCCACATTAAACACCTAATCCTGCACTCTCCCTTTCAACCCAATACCCACATCATAGCTTTCTAAGCCCCATGTCAATATCAGATCAGGCATCTGCCCCTGCAACCACATACACAAATTATGCCTCAGATCAGACTCCTGGAGGTGCAACCCCCTGCACCTACAGCCCCATTCTCATCTCCATGCCCACAATGACACTAATGGATCAGATCCTTGACCCTGAAACTCTTTTGTCAACCCTATACCCACTTTAGACCTTAGACTTGATCCCTGACCATACAATGTCATTCTGAAATGATGTGTTATATCATACTCCTGGATCTGCCTACCCACACCGGCATTAGGTGTTATAACTGAACCTTGACCCTGCCACTTACTCACTTCAGGCCAGGTAAGATCAGACCATTGAGCCTATAACCATTCTGCCAACCCCATTCCCACTATAAGTCTTGGACTAGACCCTTGATGATGCAATACCGAAATTAGACCCTAGATCAGAACCCTTGACCTACAGCCACATACCTGTGACCTATAGCCACATACCCACCAGACCTCAGATCATACCCATAGACCCAATAATCACTGTAAGATGTATGATGTGTCTTCTTGTTACTGTTACCTTACTTGCAAATTAAGTCTAACCTTTTTCTGTTTTTTTTTTTTCCGGTGGGGGGTTTATTAAGTCTAGCAACCATGAACTATGAAAATGCCCGGGTCTGTAGGTTGGTCTTGCAGCATGTTTGCAAATAATATAAAAGCATTACTCATGCTGCTAAGTAGTGATGTCGCAAACATAAAAATTTGGGTTCGCGAACGGCGAACGCGAACTTCCACAAAAGTTCGCAAACCGGCGAACCGGGCGAACCCCCATAGACTTCAATAGGCAGGCGAATTTTAAAACCCACAGGGACTCTTTCTGGTCACAATAGTGATGGAAAAGTTGTTTCAAGGGGACTAACACCTGGACTGTGGCATGCCGGAGGGGGATCCATGGCAAAACTCCCATGGAAAATTACATAGTTGATGCAGAGTCTGGTTTTAATCCATAAAGGGCATAAATCACCTAACATTCCTAAATTGTTTGGAATAATGTGCTTTAAAACATCAGGTAGGATGTTGTATCGATCAGGTAGTGTAAGGGTTACGCCCGCTTCACAGTGCGCAGTGTAGGTGATATACCTGCCCTGACCATGCTTTGCAGACCAGGTATCAGTGGTCAGATGGACCCTTGCCCCAACACTGTGTGCAAGACATGACATTATAGCAGACTTATATGGCTTTGGAGTTGCTTTTTAGTAATTAGAAGGCTGCTAAATGCCACTGCGCACCACACGTGTTTTATGCCCAGCGGTGAAGGGGTTAATTAGGGAGCATGTAGGCAGCTTGTAGAGTTAATTTTAGCTTAAGTGTAGTGTAGTAGACAACCCAAAGTATTGATCTAGGCCCATTTTGGTATATTTAATGCCACCATTTCACCGCCAAATGTAATCAAATAAAAAAAAATTGTTCACTTTTTCACAAACTTTAGGTTTCTCACAGAAATTATTTACAAACAACTTATGCAATTATGGCATAAATGATTGTAAATGCTTCTCTGGGATCCCCTTTGTTCAGAAATAGCAGACTTATATGGCTTTGGTGTTGCTTTTTGGTAATTAGAAGGCTGCTAAATGCCACTGCGCACCACACGTGTTTTATGCCCAGCAGTGAAGGGGTTAATTAGGGAGCATGTAGGCAGCTTGTAGAGTTAATTTTAGCTTAAGTGTAGTGTAGTAGACAACCCAAAGTATTGATCTAGGCCCATTTTGGTATATTTCATGCCACCATTTCACCGCCAAATGCGATCAAATTTAAAAAAAAACTTGAATTTTTTCGCAATTTTAGGTTTCTCACTGAAATTATTTACAAACAGCTTGTGCAATTATGGCACAAATGGTTGTAAATGCTTCTCTGGGATCCCCTTTCTTCAGAAATAGCAGACATGTATGGCTTTGGCGTTGATTTTTGGTAATTAGAAGGCCGCTAAATGCTGCTGCGCACCACACATGTATTATGCCCAGCAGTGAAGGGGTTAATTAGGGAGCTTGTAGGGAGTTTGTAGGGTTAATTTTAGCTTTAATTTAGTGTAGTAGACAACCCAAAGTATTGATCTAGGCCCATTTTGGTATATTTCATGCCACCATTTCACCGCCAAAAGCGAATTGTTCACTTTTTCACAAACTTTTTCACAAACTTTAGGTTTCTCACTGAAATTATTTACAAACAGCTTGTGCAATTATGGCAAAAATGGCTGTAAATGCTTCTCTGGGATCCCCTTTGTTCAGAAATAGCAGACATATATGGCTTTGGCATTGCTTTTTGGTAATTAAAAGGTCGCTAAATGATGCAGTGAAGGGGTTAATTAGGTAGTTTGTAGGGAGCTTGCAGGGTTAATTTTAGCTTTAGTGTAGAGATCAGCCTCCCACCTGACACATCAGACCCCCTGATCCCTCCAAAACAGCTCCCTTCCCTCCCCCACCCCACAATTGTCCCTGCCATCTTAAGTACTGGCAGAAAGTCTGCCAGTACTAAAATAAAAGGTTTTTAAATTTTTTATAGCATATTTACATATGCTGTGGTGTAGCATCCCCCCTTAGCCCCCAACCTTCCTGATCCCCCCCCCCCCCCAAAACAGCTCTCTAACCCTCCCCATCTGCCTTATTGGCGGCCATCTTGAGTACTGGCAGCTCTCTGCTATTATTTCACAGTCAAAAAAGTGTTTTTTTTTTTTTAAATGTACACTACTGTTACACCAGATATGAGTGGTGGCACTGGGCAAGTGGGCACAGTATACGCTGTGAGCCTGACACACACGCTGGCAGGCAGGCAGGCAACCGCAATTAGATTACACAGGAAAAAAGAAAAAGAAAACTGATGTTCTAGCCCTAAAAAGGGCTTTTTGGGGTGCTGTCCTTACAGCAGAGATCAGATGAGTCCTTCAGGACTGTAGTGGACACTGAATACACTAGCCTAGCTATCAATTTCCCTATTAAATCAGCAGCAGCTACACTGTCCCTCCTCTCACTAAGAATGCAGCTTCCGAATGAATCTAAAATGGATGCTGTCCAGGAGGTGGGAGGGTCTGGGAGGGAGGGTCTGCTGCTGATTGACTGTAATGTGTCTTCTGACTGTGAGATACAGAGTCAAAGTTTACTCAATGATGAGGAATAGGGGGCGGACCGAAAATCGCATATGTTCGCCGTCTGCGGCGAACGCGAACATGCTATGTTCGCCGGGAACTATTCGCCGGCGAACTATTCGCGACATCACTAATGCTAAGCATGGCATGTGTACCTTAAATTAGAAACCCTAAAAATAGTCCCTAACAGAACTACTGGTTTTGGAACAATAATTTAAAGTATGCACTCATTTGCTTATGTGATGATATATTTAGAAGTGTCACTTAATCAAAGGGGAGTTAATACATTTATATAGATATATCAAGTATATATAGTATATCTATCTATCTATCTATCTATCATCTATCTATCTATCTATCTATCTATCTATCTATCTATCATCTAGTTCAAAAGGTCAGCTTTGGGGTACAGGAATGTAATAATTCACAATACCATTGAAACTAGGTCTCACTATGCACTCTCCTATTTAAATAAAATGTAATGTGACTCTTTAGGGGAAAGGACAATTACATTATATTAATTAACATTCGTCTAGATTACGAGTTTTGCGTTATGAGGGGTGCGGTACTAACTTGCACGTTATTGTCACCGCTCACTTACCTACAGCGCTGGTATTACAGGTTTTTATAAACCCGGCGTTAAAAGACAAGAAGTGAGCGTAAAGCAAAATTGAGCTCCATACCGCACTCCAATACCAGCGCTGCTTAAGTCATCGGTGAGCTGGTTGTACGTGCTTGTGCACGATTTCCCCATAGACATCAATGGGGAGAGCTGGCTGAAAAAGTCTAACACTTGCAAAAAAGCAGCGTAAAGCTCCGTAACACAGCCCCATTGATTCCTATGGGGAAAGAAAATTTATGTTTACACCTAACACCCTAACATGAACCATGAGTCTAAACACCCCTAATCTTACACTTATTAACCCCTATTCTGCCGCCCCGACATCGCCGACACCTACATTATACTTATTAACCCCTAATCTGCCACTCAGGACATCGCCGCCACTATAAAAAACATATTAACCCCTAAACCGCCACTCTCCCGCATCTCAAACACTCTTTAAATATTATTAACCCCTAATCTGCAACCCCTAACATCGCTGCCACCTACTTAAATTTATTAACCCCTAATCTGCTGCGCCAAACGTCACCGCCACTATACTAAAGTTATTAACCACTAAACCTAAGTCTAAACATAACCCTAACACCCACTAATGTAAATATAATTAAAATAAATCTAAAGAAAACCTACTATTAATAACTAAATAATTCCTATTTAAAACTAAATACTTACCAATAAAATAAACCCTAAGCTAGCTACAATATAACTAATAGTTACATTGCATCTAGCTTAGGGTTTATTTTTATTTTACAGGCAAGTTTGTATTTATTTTAACTAGATAGAATAGTTACTAAATCGTTATTAACTATTTACTAACTACCTAGCTAAAATAAATACAAATTTACCTGTAAAATAAAACCTAACCTGTCTTACACTAACACCTAACCTTACACTACAATTAAATAAATTACCTAAATTAAATACAATTAACTAAATTAAATACAAATACCTAAATAAATAAAAAAAATCAAACACTAAATTACACAAAATAAAAAACAAATTACAAGATAGTTAAACTAATTACACCTAATCTAATAGCCATATTAAAATAAAAAAGCCCCCCCCCCCCAAATAAAAAAAACCCCTAGCCTAAATTAGACTACCAATAGCCCTTAAAAGGGCCTTTTGCGGGGCATTGCCCCAAATAAATCAGCTCTTTTACCTGTAAAAAAAATACAACCAACCCCCCCAAATAAAACCCTAACTAAAAAAAACCTAAGCTCCCCATTGCCCTGGAAAGGGAATTTGGATGGGCATTGCCCTTAAAAGGGCATTTAGCTCTATTGCTGCCCAAACCCTAATCTAAAACTAAAAAACACCCAATAAACCCTTAAAAAAACCTAACACTAACCCCCGAAGATCCACTCACAGTTTTGAAGAGCCGACATCCATCGTCAATGAAGCCGGGAGAAGTCCTCAACAAAGTGGCAAGAAGTTCTCAATGAAGCCGGGAGAAGTTTTCATCCACGCCGGGAGAAGTGGTCCTCCAGACGGGCAGAAGTCTTCATCCAGACAGCATCTTTTATCTTCATCCATCCGGCGCGGAGCGGGTCCATCTTCAAGACATCCGACGCGCAGCATCCTCTTCTTCCGACGACTCCTCGAAGAAGAGGATGCTCTGCGCCGGATGTCTTGAAGATGGACCCGCTCCGCGCTGGATGGATGAAGATAGAAGATGAAGACTTCTGCCCGTCTGGAGGACAACTTCTCCTGGCTTGGATGAAGACTTCTCCCGATTTAGTTGACGATGGATGACCGGTCTTCAAAACTGTAAGTGGATCTTCAAAGGATAGTGTTTTTTTAAGGGTTTATTGGTTGGCTTTTAGTTTTAGATTAGGGTTTGGGCAGCAATAGAGCTAAATGCCCTTTTAAGGGCAATACCCATCCAAATGCCCTTTTCAGAGCAATGGGGAGTTTAGGATTTTTTTGTTTGGGTTTTATTTGGGGGGTTGGTTGTGTGGGTGGTGGGTTTTACTGTTGGGGGGTTGTTTGTATTTTTTTTTACAGGTAAAAGAGCTGATTTCTCTGGGGCAATGCCCCGCAAAAGGACCTTTTAAGGGCTATTGGTAGTTTAGTTTAGGCTAGGGTTTTTTTTTTTTTTTTGGGGGAGCTTTTTTATTTTAATAGGGCTATTAGATTAGGTGTAATTAGTTTAAATATCTTGTAATTTGTTTTTTATTTTGTGTAATTTAGTGTTTTTTTTTTTGTAATTTAGGTGTTAGTGTAACTAAGGTTAGGTTTTATTTTACAGGTAAATTTGTATTTATTTTAGCTAGGTAGTTAGTAAATAGTTAATAACTATTTAGTAACTATTTTACCTAGTTAAAATAAATATAGACTTGCCTGTAAAATAAAAATAAACCCTAAGCTAGATACAATGTAACTATTAGTTATATTGTAGCTAGCTTAGGGTTTATTTTATAGGTAAGTATTTAGTTTTAAATAGGAATTATTTAGTTAATGATAGGAATTTTTAGTTAGATTTATTTTAATTATATTTACATTAGGGGGTGTTAGGGTTAGGGTTAGACTTAGGTTTAGGGGTTAATAAATTGAATATATAGTGGCGGCGACGTTGGGGGCAGCAAATTAGGGGTTAATAAATGTAGGTAGGTGGCGGCGATGTTAGGGGCTGCAGATTAGGGGTTAATAATATTTAACTAGTGTTTGCGATGCGGGAGTGCGGCGGTTTAGGGGTTAATATGTTTATTGTAGTGGCGGTGATGTCGGGAGTGGAAGATTAGGGGTTAATAATTTTATTTTAGTGTTTGCGATGTGGGAGGGCCTCGGTTTAGGGGTTAATAGGTAGTTTATGGGTTTTAGTGTACTTTTTAGCACTTTAGTTATGAGTTTTATGCTACAGCTTTGTAGTGTAAAACTCATAACTACTGACTTTAGAATGCGTTACGAATCTTGCGGGATAGGCTGTACCGCTCACTTTTTGGCCTAAAAAAAAAAAGCTTGTAATATCGGCGCAATGGAAGTCCCATTGAAAAAAGACTTGAGTAAGTTAATTTGCGGAACGACAAAAACGTGTGCGGGACAGCTATACCTACAAGACTCGTAATACCAGCGGTTGTGAAAAAAGCAGCGTTATGATCCTTAACGTTCCTTTTTTTTCATAAGGCAAAACTCGTAATCTAGCCGATTGGTACTATTATTTAGTGGCATAGTCAGGGGATTAACAATTTGAAGTGATAAAACTCAATAGTGAATTGTCAAAATAACATTATGATCCAGATTCTTCTCTTAAAGGGACATTAATCACTAAATAAATGCTAGATAGAATGAGGCATTCGAAGAAAAGATTAGTCTGAGATTAACATGTAGAGGTATTTTTTCAAGTTTTATGAGCTGTTTAAATATTGACAAAATAAGTGTAAATTTTTAGTGTCTATAAAACAATGGGAGCTGCCATGTTGTAACTTAGGTTAGTTTCTCTGCTGTGGCTAATTAGGGACAGTTATAAATAGGTCACTAGATTATGCAGCCAATGGCTGTGTGGAATATAACATTGTTCTGCACTTCCATTTCTATCAGGAATGGAATTACAGGAAAATGAGGCAAAGTAAATAATGTAAGTATATTGCAAAGTTTTTTCTATATATATGATTTATAATTTTATATAATCATCTCAAAGTGTTCAATGTCCCTTTAAATTCTTTAAAAAGGCTATCTTGTGTGAGAGATAAATGACCAGACACCCACCCCTGCTCTGATAGCTGATTAGCACTCCCTCTCCACTGCACTTCTATGTGTCCAGTACATGAACCAGAACCAGTGTTCTTTTATATTGAAGGAAGTGTATGGCAAATGAAAAGAATCACACACTATAACAGGGATAACTTAATCATTTTATTAAGAGATACTTACAATAAAAGAATGCTAAATGGATAATTTGTGTTTGTAACATATCATTAGTTTACAGTTACACAATAGTAGATCAGTATCAAAAGTCCACCAGACGTGTGTTTTAACAAACGTGTAGCACATTATAGCAAAATAATAAGCATGCACATTTCTAAAAGAATAAAAGATTTCCAGAAAACGATAACTGCATGCAAATGATACAAACCTTTTAAAAAATATTACGTATATAAGAGATACGTTTATAACTTATTTACGCTGGTTAAAGGGATAGTCAAGTCCAAAAAATACTTTCATGATGTAAATAGGGCATGTAATTTTAAACAACTTTCCAATTTACTTATATCACCAATTTTGCTTTGTTCTCTTGGTATTCTTAGTTGAAAGATAAACCTAGGAGGTTCATATGCTAATTTCTTAGACCTTGAAGGCCACCTCTAATCTAAATGCATTTTGAAAGTTTTTCACCACTAGAGGGCATTAGTTTATGTTTTTCATATAGATAACATTGACCTCATGCTCGTGAATTTACCATGGGTACAGCTCTGATTGGCTAAAATGCAAGTCTGTCAAAAGAACTGAAAAAAGCAGGCAGTCTGCTGAGGCTTAGATTCAAGGTTATTACAGAGGTAAAACTTGTATAATCATAACTGTGTTGGTTATGCAAAACTGGGGAATTGGTAATTAAGGGATTATCTATATTTTAAAACAACAAAAATTCTGGTCTTGACGTTCCCTTTAAGCTTGTGCAACAAGTGAAGCTCTCTGTACACTCTCACATGTCAACGGTTCTATGGATACCAAAGTTGTGACTGATTCCTTGTTACACCAGAATAGGCTATTTATCTATCCAGGGACTGGCTGTAGTAGGTGGAAATTTTCAAAAAAGCCACTCCGGTAACAATAACTATGTTGGGCAACAGGCAAAGTTTATTGCTCCCTCTTGCTATATAAACTTCAGCTTACTCTTTCAATTCATCCATATGTAACACTACCCTTCCTATTCCTCCTCATGTCCTAACCCCTGTCTATTTCTTTTTTGCATATCTTATCATTGTTTTCTTTTGTATCAAAGGCTTATCCTATCTTCTCTGTATCACTCTTTTTCATGCCTTCCCTCTTTATAGCTCCCTTTTTATATATCAGTTTTCAGTGTGGTGCACACAATTAGAGAGGCAGCTCATTACTCACTTGGGCATTCAGGCTCAATTCTTTTTCTTTTTTTTATAGACAACTGAGTGAGATCTTCCCATTCAGGCCCCTACTTATCAAGCCGTTGACTTTCTTGCATTCTACGGCACCAATACGCTCGCCTAACATCGCTGCCGCGGACCTGAATACGTTCGCCAAAATTATCAAGAAAGCTGTCAAAAAGCTGCGCACCAAGTACGGAGCGATGAGCAGCAGACTGTTGTTAACTAACAATCATCGATCTCGCTGCTCTTCGGCTTTTTTACAGCTTTCTTGGTACCCTGTCACTAAACACCCACACGATACAATACTGTTTTACCCCCTATACCGCCGCTCCCGGACCCCGCCACAACTAAATAAAGTTATTAGCCCCTAAACCGCCGCTCCCGGAGCCCACTGCAACTCTAATAAAGTGTTTAACCACCTACATTATAGTTCAAAGGAGTAATATAGCCGCACCACCAACTGTATTTAAAACATTATTGCTTTATTGTGCCAATTAAAACAGACAACGTTTCGAACCCATGTCCTTATTCATGTTGTCTAACATAAAACATTAAAATCAAGCCTTAAATAGGCTGAAGCTCCGCCTACCACATCTGTTTTCACCTGTGTTAACCTTTAGTTATCCTTTCTTGAACTTAATGCCATCTAGTGGCCAATTTCTGAATTTTTCAAAATACATTCAAGGTGACCTTCAACAAAGAATATATAAAGAAGTTAGTCAAATAAATTTCTCTGTAGCTTTACATTTTTAACATCCAATCCTTGAACAAAAGACACCTGATTTCACCTGTGTTAACCTTTAGTTATCCTTTCCTGAACCCAATGCCATCTAGCGGCCAATTTCTGAATTTCTCAAAATACATTCAAGGTGACCTTTAACAAAGGATATATAAAGAAGTTAGTCAAATCAATTTCTCTATATCTTTGCATTTTTAACATCAAGTTCTTGAACAAAAGACATTTTGTTGTTAAGTGTATAGTTATTAATATTAACTGGCATATACTCAAATTTTCCAAAATACATTCAAGGTGACCTTCAACAAAGGATATATAGAGAAGTCAGTCAAATACATTTCTTTGTAGCTTTGCATTTTTAACATCCAATCCTTGAACAAAAGACACCTGATTTCACCTGTGTTAACCTTTAGTTATCCTTTCCTGAACTCAATGCCATCTAGTGGCCAATTTCTGAATTTCTCAAAATACATTCAAGGTGACCTTCAACAAAGGATATATAAAGAAGTTAGTCAAATAAATTTCTCTATATCTTTGCATTTTTAACATAAAGTTCTTGAACAAAAAACATTTTGTTGTTAGGTGTATAATTATTAATATTAACAGGCATATGCCCAAATTTTCAAAATACATTCAAGGTCACCTTCAACAAAGGATATATAAAGAAGTTAGTCAAATACATTTCTTTGTATCTTTGCATTTTTGACATCCAATCTTTGAACAAAAGATATTTTGTTGTTAAGTGTATAGTTATTAATATTCCCTGGCGTATACTCCAATCCATTTCCCTGTTCATTCCATTAGGGGTCATAGTCCCTAACTCATGAATCCAGTACAATTCCCTGTACTTTAACATCTTTGTTCTATTCCCACCCCTCCTAGGTATTTTTATATGTTCAAGTACCTGGAATCTGAGCTGATTAATTTGATGTCCAGACATAATAAAATGGTTGGACACAGGAGCATCTAATTTACCTGTCCTGATATTGCTTTTATGTTGGTTAATGCGCTCCCGTACCTTCTGGGTGGTCTCGCCAACGTAACCCAAACCACATGGACACTTAATTAGGTATATCACAAACTTAGAATTACAGGTATAATAATCCTTCAACCTATATTTTTTACCTGTAGAGGGGTGAGTAAAGGTTGGGCCTTTGATGACATTATTGCAATTCTGGCAGTTGAGACATGAAAACATCCCAAGTTCTTATCCCCAATGTGCCCCTGATTTATATTTCTCTTTGGGCCCACATCAGCTTTAACTAATGTGTCTTTAAGGTTTTTACCCCTTCTAAATGCAGTCATGGGGGGGACTAGAAAACTCTTTTACATGTGGATTTGAGATCTGTAAAATATGCCAATGTTTTCTTAATACTTTCTGTATTTGATTTCTCCAAGGGGAGTATTCATTAACAAAGATCATTTTTGTATTATTTTTATTACTTCTTATCCTCTCTTTGAGTAAATCGGTCCTAGGGGTCTGTAATGCATCCCTAATTCCCTGCTGAATTAAATCTGTCGGATATCCTCTCTGTTTGAAGTGTTTACCCATTTCTGATAGCCTTTCTTTTACTAGATTTTCATCAGAGACAATCCGTCTCACACGCATGAATTGGCTCCGATTGGCTGATAGAATTCTATCAGCCAATCGGAATAAAGGTAGGAAAAATCCTATTGGCTAATGCAATCAGTCAATAGATGTTAGGAATTCCTTGTATCCTCCCACCTATGACAGAACCACCTACCTGTTGCCTTTAAATTCTAACCACACCCTGTTCCTAGTGCTTAGTTTTTTGTCTCCTAACTCAGGAAAGTTACTGTTAAGCTAAGCTCCTGCTGAAGTAAGCAAACCTATCATCTTCCACTCTCAAGTGGATATCACATGAAGTCTCAACTTCGAATTTCACAAGATCACTTCAACTTTTAACCTCCTTATGCAAAGAGGGATTCTCTCTCACAATCCCTGAAGCCCAGCACCGCTACGCTTCACATAACTGAACTCAATTGTATTCCAAGAATTTTCCTAACTTGATACAAGCATTCCTTCATTGACCCACCAACAACCAAGGGTATTTACAAACCGGGTTCACATTTACCGGAGATACGGTCTTTCTCAACATCCCGGTTTTCAGCCTAACAGCGGTAGTGTCTGACGTCAGCTGTCAGTCAAACCACCGCTAGCTAACGCCTCCCAGCAGATCCGCTCTCAGACGCTGACAGGAATCCGCAGCTCTTAGAATTGTTTGCTGCACACTCACTGCCAGGAAATCTCTGTGTGCTTTAACACATTGTGTTCCGCAACTTAGATCTGGGAAAGCTAATGCTCAGTCTATACCGCACTAACTATTTCAAACATTTCTTACCCTGCATTATTACTAACAAATCACCATTGCAATATTTATGTTAAGTAACGATCTTCATAACACAAGTAACAACTTGTAACTATCTCAGGATCATAATACGAATTCAAAGATAAATTCCACTTTCTACAAAAGCTACTAATTATAAGTATTAGTTGCAAAACTGAAAGTGGTACACACATTATTCCAGGTCTGCAGCTGAGATCACTTTATTAACTCTTTTAGAGGAAATACTCCTCACAATAGAATGCGAGCTCAATCCTATTGGCTGATTGGATCAGCCAATAGGATTGAACTTCAATCCTATTGGCTGATTTGATCAGCCAATAGGATTTTTCCTACCTGAATTCTATCAGCCAATCGGAATTCAAGGGATGCCATCTTGGATGACGTCATTTAAAGGAATATTCATTCATCGGGTAGTCATCGGTCTGGATGGATGCTCCGCGTCGTATGTCTTAAAGATGGACCCGCTCTGCTCCGGATGGATGAAAATAGAAGATGCCACCTGGATAAAGACTTCTGCCCGTCTGGAGGATCTCTTCTGCCCGGATAGGATGAAGACTTCGGACCATCTGGAGGACCACTTCTGCCCGGTTGGGTGAAGACGTCTCAAGGTAGGGTGATCTTCAAGGGGGTAGTGTTATGTTTTATTAAGGGGGGATTGAGTGGGTTTTAGAGTAGGGTTGGGTGTGTGGGTGGTGGGTTGTAATGTTGGGGTTATTGTATTTCTTTTTACAGGTAAAAGAGCTGATTACTGATTTACCTTTTAAGGGCTATTTGTAATTTAGTATAGGGTAGGGATTTTTTTTTATTTTGGGGGGCTTTTTTATTTTATTAGGGGGATTAGATTAGGTGTAATTAGTTTAAAATTCTTGTAATTATTTTTTTATTTTCTGTAATTTAGTGGGTTTTTTTTTGTACTTTTGTTTATTTAATTTAATTATATTTAATTGTAGTTAGTTTAGGTAATTAATTTAATGATAGTGTAGTGTTAGATGTAATTGTAACTTAGGTTAGGATTTATTTTACAGGTATATTTGTATTTATTTAAAATAAAATAAATACAAAGTTGCCTGTAAAATAAAAATAAACTCTAAGCTTGCTACAATGTAACTATTAGTTATATTGTAGCTATCTTGGGGTTTATTTTACATGTAAGTATTTAGTTTTAAATAGGAATAATTTATTTCATGATAGGAATATTTATTTAGAATAATTTAAATTATATTTAAGTTAGGGGGTGTTAGGGTTAGGGTTAGACTTAGGTTTAGGGGTTAATAAATTTAATATAGGTGGCGGCGGTGTATGGGGTGTCAGATTAGGGGTTAATAAATTTAATGTAGGTAGCGGCGGGGTCCGTGAGCGGCGGTTTAGGGCTTAAACATTTTATTTAGTTGCGGCGGGGTCCGGGATGGGCGGTTTAGGGGTTAAACACTTTATTTAGTTGTGGCGGTGTGGGGGGGGGGGGGGGCAGATTAGGGGTTAATAAGTATAATGTAGGTGGCAGCGGTGTAGGGGGGGCAGATTAGGGGTGTTTATACTCGGGGTACATGTTAGGGTGTTAGGTGTAGAAACTACCATGGGAATCAATGGGATATCGGGCAGCATAGAACATAAGCTTTCGCTGCTGTCAGACTCCCATTGATTCCTATGGTACCAGCGTACCTGGTTTTCATGGTATTGAAAACCAGGTACGCTGGGCCGGAAAAGTGCCGAGCGTACCTGCTAGTTATTTGATAACTAGCAAAAGTAGTCAGATTGTGCCAAACTTGCGTTCGGAACGTCTGTAGTGACGTAAGCATCGATTTGTGTCGGACTGAGTCCGGCGGATCGTAGCTTACGTCACTATATTCTACTTTTGCCGGTTTGTAGGGTTTGATAACTACGGCGAATCACGCTCAGCACAAATACGCTGTGGAATTCAAGCGTATTTGCGGTTGACAGCTTGATAAATAGAGGCCTCAGGCTCTTAGTGACCAACACTTCCTATCTGTTCTATAGCAACCTGCAGCCTTATTCTCTTTGTCAATTTAATGAAAGTCTATTGGAGTTGAGTGACAGTCTGACCATCATAGTTAAGGGAAAATTAGAACTATATGAGAGTGAGTTAAAATAAGAAGGGGAAGTTGAGATCAGGTAATAGTGGCAGTCATGTGATGGTAAATTGCAATCAGAATTCCTCCTCTTGTATCTTAACCTGGCTTATGTACGTCACAATTTGTCTGAGCATGACTTGTTTTATCTTAGCCCAGCTGCATCTGTCTATGACCTTGTACTGGCCTATCTACATGCTGCAGACCCAGTTTGTCTTACCAGTCTATAAGCTACTGACCTGCTCTGTAAATTGGTGTCTAGATTTGTTATAAACTACAATTACCAAGTCTAGCTCTGTTTTCATGGTTTTGCCCCAACAAGTGATTGACTAATTCCGTTCGGCTCTCACTTTGGTAACCCAGCCTATTCAGGTCTTATTATAACATAAAACCCTTGACATATCTTAAAAACATAGCAATTCCTGTATTGTCAAAGATGCTAAACCATGTCCACTTCTTAGTCTTGGTAGCTTCCAGCCCTTATAATGTACTGATTGTGGAATGACCTGGTTTACCTTTTCTAATATGCTGATACATTTCCTGAATATCAAGGTTTCTTGACATCAAAGGTTTAACTATTTTTTTGGACCACTGGTTGTGGACCACCTCCCATCTCCATGGTTGCTTTGGCTTCTGTGTTGGGGCAACTCCCATCTCAATGGTTGCTTTGGCTTCTGTGTTGGGGCAACTCCCATCTCAATGGTTGCTTTGGCTTCTGTGTTGGGGCAACTCCCATCTCGATGGTTGCTTTGGCTTCCATACCCATTTTGTTCTTCAACACAGTTTTTATAAACTTACGGAATATACTCGAGACCTCACATGTAACATCCTGCAATAATGAATTCTTGCAATCTGCAATTGAAACTAACTGCACAGGGGCAATAATTATGATGTTTCCATTTTTTAACAGTCAATAGATCAGCACCTCTTTTCACTGTACAATAATCTGTGGCTTTGTGGTTCTCTGTATACACCTTTTGCCAATACATTATGCTACAATAATGCATTATTAGCATAACAAAGAAATGCAAATATTGCCAAAGCTGGCTATAGGTAGTTTTTTTATGTCTGGGTCCCATAATAAATAAACATATTGCTATTAATACTTAGAGTCCATCTTGTGTTAGCGCCTCCTGTATTTATTAGGCTTAGGATGTCTTATACTGTACTATTAACTATCTGTCCAGTCAGTTTTACACAGAATTTGTACCTTGTCCATCACTTATTTGTGTTCTGTCCTTTATAGAACTGCAATGTGTGCTCTTGTAATTGATTTATGTGTAACTTATTTAGATACCAAATAAGAAATTTCTGCATTTAATAACACCCAATACTGATGCTGCAGATGTAACATTCAGAAACTGCGACAAATATTAGCTCTGCGGAATCTGTTGGCGCCCTACAAATAATAATAATAATAATCATGTTAATAATAATAACACAATAATCATACTGGCTAAATGCTAACAAGATTAAGGGGACGGCATTGCACCAGCAGCTCACAAGAGCTTCTGGTGCAATGCTGAATACGGAGAGCGTATTGCTCTCCGCATTCACCGAGGTCTGGCGGACCTGATCCGCACTGTCGGATCAGGTCTGCCAGACCTTTGATAAATATCCCCCTTAGGCCTCTATTTATCAAGCTGTCATCAAGCTGCAGAATTCCAGCGTATTTGTGGCGAGCCCGATTCGCCGTAGTTATCAAACCCTACAGACCGGCAAAAGTAGAATATAGTGACGTAACATACGATCCGGCGGACTCAGTCCGACACAGATCGATGCTTACGTCACTCTAGATGTTCCGAACGCAAGTTCGGCATAATCTGACTACTTTTGGAAGTTATCAAGATCCTACCAGGTACGCTCGCCACTTTTCCGGCCCAGCATACCTGGTTTTCAATCTGCCGCCCTGGAGGCGGCGGATGCCATAGAAATCAATAGGAGTCTGACAGCAGCGAAAGCTCATGTTCGCTGCTGCCCGATATCCCATTGATTTCTATGGATAAAGTCTACACCTAACACCCTAACATGTACCCCGAGTCTAAACACCCCTAATCTGCCCTCCTCTACACCGCCGCCACCCACATTATACTTATTAACCCCTAAACCGCCGCACCCGGACCCCGCCGCCACCTACATTATACCTATTAACCCCTAATCTGCCGCCCCCTATACCACCGCCACCTACATAAAGTTATTAACCCCTATCCTGCCGATCCCGTACCCCGCCGCAACTAAATAAATTGCTTAACCCCTAAACAGCCACTCCCGGAGCCCACCGCCACCTACATTATATTTATTAACTCCTAATCTGCCCCCCCTACACCGCCGCCACTATAATAAAGTAATTAACCCCTAAACCTAAGTCTAACCCTAACCCTAACACCCCCTAACTTAAATATAATTTAAATAAATCTAAATAAAATAACTACAATTAAATAAATAATTCCTATTTAAATCTAAATACTTACCTATAAAATAAACCCTAAGATAGCTAAAATATAATTACATTGTAGCTATTTTAGGATTTATTTTTATTTTACAGGCAACTTTGTATTTATTTTAACTAGGTACAATAGTTATTAAATAGTTATTACCTATTTAATAACTACCTAGCTAAAATAAATACAAAATTACCTGTAAAATAAATCCTAACCTAAGTTACAATTACACCTAACACTACACTATCATTAAAATAATTACATAAATTAACTACAATTAATTAAAACTAATTACAATTAAATAAAATTAACTAAAGTACAAAAAAAAACCAAACACTAAATTACAGAAAATAAAAAAAAGTACAAGAATTTTAAACTAATTACACCTAATCTAAGCCCCCAAATAAAATAAAAAAGCCCCCCAAAATAATAAAATTCCCTACCCTATACTAAATTACAAATAGCCCTTAAAAGGGCTTTTTGCGGGGCATTGCCCCAAAGTAATCAGCTCTTTTACCTGTAAAAAAAGAAATACACCCCCCCAACATTAAAACCCACCACCCACATACCCAACCCTACTCTAAAACCCACCCAAACCCCCCTTAAAAAACCTAACACTAACCCCCTGAAGATCACCCTACCTTGAGCCGTCTTCACCCAGCCGGGCACAAGTGGACCTCCAGACCGGCAGAAGTCTTCATCCTATTCGGGCAGAAGGGGACATCCAGACCGGCAGAAGTCTTCATCCTATCTGGGCAGAAGAGGACATCCAGATTGGCAGAAGTCTTCATCCAGGCGGCATCTTCTATCTTCTTCCATCCGGAGCGTTGCGGGTCCATCTTCAATCCATCCGACGCGGAGCATCCTCTTCCATCGACGTCCTAACACTGAATGAAGGTTCCTTTAAATGACGTCATCCAAGATGGCGTCCCTTGAATTCCAATTGGCTGATAGGATTCTATCAGTCAATCGGAATTAAGGTAGGAAAAATCCTATTGGCTGATGCAATCAGCCAATAGGATTGAGCTTGCATTCTATTGGCATTCTATTGGCTGATTTTTCCTACCTTAATTCCGATTGGCTGATAGAATCCTATCAGCCAATCGGAATTCAAGGGACGCCATCTTGGATGATGTCATTTAAAGGAACCTTCATTCAGTGTTAGGACGTCGATGGAAGAGGATGCTCCGCGTCGGATGGATTGAAGATGGACCCGCTCTGCTGCGGATGGAAGAAGATAGAAGATGCCGCCTGGATGAAGACTTCTGCCGGTCTGGATATCCTCTTCTACCCGGATAGGATGAAGACTTCTGCCGGTCTGGAGGTCCACTTGTGCCCGGCAGGGTGAAGATGGCTCAAGGTAGGGAGATCTTCAGGGGGTTAGTGTTAGTTTTTTTTAAGGGGGGTTTGGGTGGGTTTTAGAGTAGGGTTGGGTGTGTGGGTGGTGGGTTTTAATGTTGGGGGGTGTATTTCTTTTTTTACAGGTAAAAGAGCTGATTACTTTGGGGCAATGCCCCGCAAAAAGCCCTTTTAAGGGCTATTTGTAATTTAGTATAGGGTAGGGAATTTTATTATTTTGGGGGGCTTTTTTATTTTATTAGGGGGCTTAGATTAGGTGTAATTAGTTTAAAATTCTTGTTATTTTTTTATTTTCTGTACTTTAGTGGGGGGTTTTTTGTACTTTAGTTAATTTTATTGAAAATTAGTTTTATTTAATTGTAGTTAATTTATGTAATTATTTTAACGATAGTGTAGTGTTAGGTGTAATTGTAACTTAGGTTAGGTTTTATTTTACAGGTAAATTTGTATTTATTTTAACTAGGTAGTTATTAAATAGTTAATAACTATTTAATAACTATTGTACCTAGTTAAAATAAATACAAAGTTGCCTGTAAAATACAAATAAATCCTAAAATAGGTACAATGTAATTATTAATTATATTGTAGCTATCTTATGGTTTATTTTATAGGTAAGTATTTAGTTTTAAATAGGAATAATTTAGTTAATAACAGTAATATTTATTTAGATTTATTTAAATTATATTTGTTAGGGGGTGTTAGGGTTAGGGTTAGACTTAGGTTTAGGGGTTAATATGTTTATTATAGTGGCGGCGGTGTAGGGGGGGCAAGATAGGGGTTAATATGTATAATGTAGGTGGCGGTGGGCTCCGGGAGCGGCGGTTTAGGGTTAAACAATTTATTTAGTTGTGGCAGGGTCCAGGATCGGCAGGATAGGGGTTAATAACTTTATGTAGGTGGCGGCGGTATAGGGGGTGGCAGATTGGGGGTTAATAGGTATAATGTAGGTGGCGGCGGGGTCCGGGAGAGGCGGTTTAGGGGTTAATATATTTATTATAGTTGCGGCGGGGTCCGGGAGCGGCGGTTTAGGGGTTAATAACTTTATTTAGTTGCGGGGGGCTCCGGGAGCGGCGGTATAGGGGGTATTTTTTATGGGCTTAAAAAGCTTATAAATTCTTGATAACACACAGATTAGAACATAGGCTGTTCTGTGGAGCTCACTCACACTATCCCTTTGTTATACTTCTAGTAATTGACTAGCTCTTAAATCATTTTAGAGTTCTTGAAAAACAACTGCAATTTTCCCCCTTTTCTCTTATTTGTAGATGTAGATCTAGAGCCCCTTATGTGAGTCTAGTGAAGGAAGGGCAACCATCTTTAGATCAATGAACTCCTGGTTGATTTGGTACACGGCAGCAGTTTTGTGGGAATACCTCTTTATTGTCAACCAGGTGAGTTAAAAGAAACAACAGGCAACTCTCTGGGCATATTCTAAAATCATGTTGAAATAATCATATTTTGTTCCATATTCTTCTTCAAACCTCTAATCTAAAAGTACAAGTAGTGTGTCAGGTCACTATTATTTGGTTCCAATTGGTTTATAATAAATGCCGTGAATATTAGTTGATGGACAAACCAACAGATTGAACTGAACTGGATAAACATTCATAAGAGTTCCTTAATGATACAGAAAAATGCAGGTATCTTGTATTTTAAGTAATTTTCTGCCTGACAGTTTAATTTAGCAGTCACTAGCTACAATTAACTTTATTTCATCCAGAGCCAATATGGTATATTGTACTCTGAGCTATACCTGTGGGTGCAACATAAATATTTGCAGACAAGGCCAAACTAGGCCCCCAGTGCAGACACAGTACTGGGCAGCTGTCCCCCAGCCAGCCTAGAGCAGCAGCCCTAATTACTACACTGCAGTCAGCAGCAGCAGCAGTTTTTCTTGCCAAACACGCATTCTACGCAGTTAATTGTGATCCAGGAGCACCTGCTAGTTCCCTTCGCACCCGGCCAGACAGAACAGGACTGGATTTGTAACCATTTTACTGCCGGAAACATTGGAATGCAGTGACTGCAGTATGAAGTCTGTTACTAGTGATTATGCTTGTTTACCTTTTTATCTGTTAATCTGCAATAGATTTTCTAGCGTTTGTAGCTACTGTGTATCAATGACTCCAATACATTAGAGTCTGCTACGGGAAAACTTTCTATTTAACTTCCATTTATATTTAATTCTATTATTAGTGTGGCCATTTTAATTAGTTAAAGATAGATACAAGTGCAAAACGAAAATGCATAGTGAGAGTCAGCCCCATAGCTGCAATGCACTACTGGGATCTAGTTGAGCCAATGACAAGAGCCATATGTGTGCAGCCACGAATTACTAGCTGCTCCCAGAAGTACATTCCTGATACTTAGCCCAACTATGTATATTTTTTATCAAGATAATTAATTTAATTGTTAATACAAGCACTTTGAAAAAGTCTCTAGACATTACATGCTTTATCAGAATCATGAAAGTATAATTTTGACTTTCAAAATTATTTTATTTTAAATCTAACAGAAAGTTCATGTTTATGTTCAACTGTTCCTTAAATGGACATTAAACACTAAATACATCTCATGCACCACTCTCTAATTATGGGTGCTGTCATTTTGGAAAATAGGTCTCACAAACGGTATCTGAAGGAGAGTTGCTGCACATGCGCAAACAATTCAGCACTGGAGTGTAATGAAAGCTAGATTACATCTTGGTGGCACTGACTAAAGGGTTACGTGAAATAACTTTAATACTATTTGCTTGTAAAATGTATTTAGTGTCTCTTAAAGAACTAATTGCTCCCTGGCAGATAAGGATAAATAGACCCCCCTGCTTGTGTTACACTCACTTTCTCACATTAAAAAAAATACTGTGTCCATTTTTGCGAAGATGTATCCCTCAGTATATTATATAAACAATATGCACATCCTGTCATGTTACTGGTTTAGAAACCACTACATTCATTTTCTAGCAGCACTGTTATCAGTTATATGTACATCCTGGTGTATATCTTGGTGCCAGGATTTTCTTTGCTCTAGAGCAGATGAGTTAATTGTGCTGATCCATTGCTCAACACCAAAATTGTTATTGTTTAAAAAGATAGATAATGCCTTTACTACCCATTCCCCAGCTTTGCACAACCAACAGTGTTATATTAATATACTTTATAACATTTAAACCGCTAAATTTCTGCCTGTTTCTAAGCCACTACAGACAGCCTCTTATCACATGACTTTTTATTTGCTTTTCACAACAGGAAACTGCTAGTTCATGTGGGCCATATAGATAACATTGTACTCACACCTGTGGGTTGTGGAGGACACTGCACTAATTGGTTAAAATGCAAGTCAATAGATAATAAATAAATAGTCATGTGATCGGGGAGCTGTCAAAAGATGCTTATATACAAGGCAATCACAGAGCTTAAAAATATATTAATATAACTATGTTGGCTGGGCAAAACTGGGGAATGAGTGCTAAAGGGATTATCTATCTTTTTAAACAATAAACATTTTGGAGTTGACTGTCCATTTAAGTGGCTTAGCTGGAATCCTTGTGTGCCAAGAGCAAAGTTTTGAGTTAGGCATTTCACATTAGACCTGACCTTACTGACCTTTTGGAATATTTTATATGTGGAGCTGTCATTGTCTCTAGTGCTATAACTGTGAGTCAATATCAGTAGGTGGATTTACATAATGTAAAAAATATAAGTATTCTAAGGATTCATAAATAAAAGTGCAAAGTAAATCTACATTATAAAATGATACAAAAAGGCTTTGGTTTTATGGGGCTTTATAAAAGTTGTGTGAACATATTCATTACCCTTATATATCTTCACAAAAGTGACAATATTTTAAACAATGCAGGTTATAGAAATCACAGTTTGTGAAATAATTTCTCTCTCACAAACCTTCGTCTTCACCCGTGAGCGCAAAAATATCGCTCCACTCGTAATCTAGCCCATAGTTAGGAGTGAGGCTGTTTAGTGCTTTATAGGTTAGGGTTGGGGTTAATACTGTAAATTCTATTCTAGACTGTATGATGAGCCAATCTAGAGACTGGCAGAGTGAGGCATCTGATGTAGATCGATGACTTCGGTCGAGCTGAAGCGTTCATGATAGGTTGGATGGGGAAGAGTTGAAATTTGGGACGGACATTTAGAAATAGGTTGCAGTAGTCAACGCATGACAAAAATTAAGGAATTGATTAGTACTTTTGTAGTTTCTTGAGTGAGGAAAGGGGGAATTCTGGAAATATTGCATAGATGTGCATGGCAGGATTTGGTAAGAGCCTGTATATGTGGAGTGAATGTGAGTTCAGAGTCAAGTGTGATATACTATGCATGCACACAACACATACTACACACTATACACACACACACTTACTATGCACCCAACACATACTAAACATTATACACACACACTATACACACACATACTATGTACACAACACACACACATACTATACACACACACATACTATGCACACAACACACACACACTATACACACACACATACTATGCACACAACACATACTACACACTATACACACACACATAGGCCTCTAGTTATCAAGGTCTGTCGGACCTGATCCGACAGTGCGGATCAGGTCCGACAGACCTCACTGAATACGGCGGCAATACGCTCGCTGTATTCAGCATTGCACCAGCAGCTCACAAGAGCAGCTGCTGGTGCAACGCCGCCCCCTGCAGACTCGCGGCCAATGGGCTGCCAGCAGGGGGTGTCAATCAACCCGATCGTACTCGATCGGGTTGATTTCCGGCGATGTCTGTCCGCCTGCTCAGAGCAGGCGGACAGGTTATGGAGCAGCGGTCTTTGTGACCGCTGCTTCATAACTGCTGTTTCTGGCGATTCTGCAGGCTCGCCAGAAACACGGGGCTTGATACATATGCCCCATACTATGCACACAACACATACTAAACATTATACACACACACTATACACACACATACTATGTACACAACAAACACACACACTATACACACAACACATACTAAACATTATACACACACACTATACACACACATACTATGTACACAACACACACACTATACACACACACATACTATGCACACAACACATACTAAACATTATACACACACACTATACACACACATACTATGTACACAACAAACACACACACTATACACACAACACATACTAAACATTATACACACACACTATACACACACATACTATGTACACAACACACACACTATACACACACACATACTATGCACACAACACATACTAAACATTACACACACACACACACACTATACACACACTATACACACACACATACAATGCACTCAACACATGCATACTACACACTACACACTATACACACAACACACACACACTATTCACACACACATACTATGCACACAACACATACTACACACTATATACACACACATACTATGCACACAACACATACTAAACATTATGAACACACACACACTATACACACACTATACACACATACTAGCACACACATCACACGCACACACTATACACACACACATACTATGCCCACAACACACACACACTAATACACACAAACACCACGAAAGTTAAGAACCAGTAGTCATCAGACCGCTGCTTCTGAAACTTTACTCCAGCTATTAGCTGGTTGATTAAAATCACCCTGGACATGTTCGCCCGGTTTGATTGACAGGTGGCATTGCACCAGCAGACGCATATTGCTGCCCGCTTTCTGCGATCTCAGGCAGACAATTGTCCATCCAGGCTTTGTTAAATCTGCCCCTTAGTGTACAGGCATGTTAAAACAGTAGGAGATAATAAGATATCCAAAATAAAGCTTTTCTAGCTCTAACAAGCAGATCCAGATTATAGGGTAGATTTACCAAGCAGCGGATGCTGCAATCAACCACCGAAGTTTCCGACTTGCCGGAATCTTAAATTAAGAAGCAGCGGTAGTAAGGCCGTTGCTTCTTAACTCGTCCGCCACCTCTGAGGTTGCGGACTGCAATCATCCCAATCAGATATGATTGGGATGAGTCACACCCCCTGCTAGCGGCCAAATGGCCATGAAAGTGCAGGGGTGGCATTGCACAAGCATTTCACCAGAAATCCTTGTGCAATGTTAAATGCCGACAGCGAATGCTGTTGGCATTTAGCGATGTCAGGCGGACAAGATTCGCCACAGCGAATCATGTCCTTCTGCCGCTTGATAATTCGGCCCCAAAGAGTCTAATTACATCATAAACTAAACTGCAAACTGGTCACCGTTAACGTATAGACAGCATTCATAGCTCTCAGCACTGCTCCCTGTAAACATGCCATGTAATTTGGTGGCCAACATGAAGTGCACAAATCATTCCATATATAAAGACGACTTACTGGCTGCTAAGGACAACTCCTTAGCTCTTAGTGGACAGTGACCATAGAAACATTTTTTTTTTTAACATTTGAACATCCATTACAAAAAAAATGTTGAGATCTTTTAGATGCAACAAGAAAAAAAAAAAAACTTTGTAGTTCCTTTGGTTAGCTGATCTTGGCCAGGATATAGAAACAAGGAGCAGGTCCAGGAACATTTAGATTTTAATCAGGTACCATTTTAACATATATTAAAGTGGGCTCCCAGATGTGCCAATGAATTGCCTTGGGTAAATCATTTTTAATAAGGCTCTATTTACCCTCCCTTGTAGCCATCTATAAGATTTAACCTGCCAGAAATGTACAAATATTTATGCATTCATAGGCTTTTTTATTTGTGCAAATGAGAGATGTTACAACAATTTTGCTAAATATATATATATATATACACACAGCAGACGCACATATACATACACGCACATGAGATATATATAGCTCTGCAGTCTTCCCTGTGTCCCCATCATAAATCAAACACCAAATCTAAACCCACAGCCCCCGGGCGTCTGTATCATCTTATAACAACTTCCAGAGGGACCCCAGTTCCATCAGCCCTCACGTCAGAGGGTATGTGTGTATGATTAATACTTACCCTCTCACCCTCTTCCTTCATCATTCATCCATCTTCATTGTAGGGGCTGAGGGCTCCTGACAAGGAGGAGGGAGGGAGGGAAGAAAGGTGGGACTGGGAATAGTCTGGAGGGGGCAGTTGAATCCTACTGCAGCTGCAGAGAGAACATACCATTATTAACAGTAAAGAAGAATAGAGATATATTCATTAAAATTATTATTTGACATTAAAACACTAATTGCCTTTGCGCAAAAATTGTGCTTGTCTCATGGTCCCTAGGGAGTCCATAAAGTTCTATAACTAGGTTTTCTTCAAATTGCAGCAAATTGCCAGCTATCTGACTTGCAGGGCTTTGAAGAAAACCTAGTTATAGAACCTGATGTTTGGCCTCTCTAATGTCCCTTTAAACTTTCATTTGAACTTAAATTAATAAGCGTATTTTATTGTGTAGCCAGACAGTCATTTTATAAAGTCTTTGCAACTATTTATATCCAACACAGCTCGCTGAGCGTATTTTTAGAGGGACATGAAACCCAAAATGTTTTTGTGATTAAGATAGAGAATACAATTTTAAACAACTTTCCAATGTACTTATATTATCTGATTTGCCTAATTTTCTTGGTATCCTTTGTTGAAGAAGCAGCAGTGCACTACTGGGAACTAGCTGAATGCATTGGGTGAGCCAATAACAAGAGGCATATTTGTGCAGCTGCCAATCAGCAGCTCCTGAGATTACCTAGATATGATTTTAAAAGAAGGATTTCAAGAGAACAAGACAAATTAGATAATAGAAGTAAATTGAAAAGTTATTTAAAATCACATGCTCTATCTGAATCATGAAAGAAAAAATTGGGTTTCTTGTCCTTTTAATACACTGCTTGAGGTCAGAAGAGGGACATTATAGATTACAAGTGGAGCACAGGGTGTGTTATCTTTTGCTCAGCCTCAAGCAAAGAATAACACACAATCTGGTATTACAAGTGGGTGGTTACATTTTCTAACCAAAGCATCTTAACAGGTCCGAAACTTTTTAGTGCACCCTGTACTTTCAATGGATGGCGCAGGGAACTCTATTAGCGCAGTCATTACGCTCGTATAACAAGTGGTGAGATAAGTGTTGTACTTGAGTGCAATCCAAAATAGTCTAAAGACCTAGGGGCATATTTATGATTGTGCGAGCAGACATGATCCGATATTGCGGATCATGTCCGCAGCACATCGATAAATTCCGACAGCATACGCTCTTTGCATTTATCAGTGCACCAGCAGTTCTTGTAAACTGCTGGTGCAATGCCGCCGCCTGCAGATTCGCGGCCAATCGGCCGCTAGCAGGGGGTGTAAATCAACCCGATTGAATTCGATAGGGTTGATTTCTGGCGATTTCTGTCCACCACCTCAGAGCAGGTAGACAGGTTATGGAGCAGCGGTCTTTAGATTCAGAGCCCTGACCCTAATACATGCTGCACAGTAATCGCTTGATATGTGCAGGAGGTTATGTATATCTGCCCCAAACTGGTCACAATAAACAAAATAACATAAATCATACTTAGGAGGATTTTCAAAGGGTGTGTCCCTAGATTGCAAACAATACAAATTTTGGTAACAAAATGTCAGTTTTACATTGTTTTAAAATGTTTATTGTATATGCTCTGGAACCACTAATGTAGGTGAAATCCCTTGCTTAGTTTTTGATCTCTTTTTTTCCGTAGAGCAGGTCCCTTGTCCTTGTGCATTAATCTGTTTAAGTCTGTTTTTGATTTAATTTAAATAAAAGGTAATAAATAAAGGATGAATTTTGTTGTTACTTAGATTGGAGCAGTCTTTTCCTGCAATTGTGTAATAGTTGTATTCACTAAAGAATGAAAACCTATAAAACTACTGGAACTGGGGAGGCTAGACTAAGTAGAGCAACAATAATTTGGAATACAAGACAAAACTTGTGCAAATGCAGTTAAAGGGATATTCCAGCCAATATTGTAATTCACATGAATGCATTTCTGTTTTGAATAGCAGCATTTTTGTATTATACATGTATTAGCGTAAATGCTTCTAATTAAAGCTATACAGGTATACCTCACTTTACAGCGCTTCACTTTACAGCGCTTCGCTAATACAGCGCTCTGTGGAGCTGAAGTTCAACCTCCAAGAATTTTGAAACAGTGCTGTAATCATTGTGATATTGCAAGAAAGGTGACTGGCTCCATTTTGTTATGCTAAGTTCACTTTGTTTACAGCATTACAGTGCAATTGGCAAATTGTACTACAGTAATTGTCACAATTTTACAGGTACAGTATTTATTGAATACTAATTGAATACTGTGCTGTGCTAGTGTTAAACTAAACGTAGCACTATTGCACACCTAATATATGTTAGTTCAAACATGTTTTCAAGTTTTTTAAACACACTGGGAAGTGAAAAGAAAGCTAAAACTGCCTTGTTTCACTATAAGGCGGTTTTCACTTTACAGCGGGGCTCTGGTCCCTAACCCGCTGTATGAGCGGGGTATACCTGTAGCTGTTTCCAAAGTGTATTTAAGTATGCATCGTGCACCAGCATTTTTAAAACATCACTTGCTTAGAGAGCCTAAGGTGCTTGTACCATCTGGCAATGACTCAATTTGTTAATTGCTGACATGATACATGCCCCACTTGTGCTCTGAGCAGCTGCAGTATTTAAACTTCTGGTACACTGAGAATATCTAGCTATACTTCACATGCACATGCAGAGAAAAATACCAACACTAAAACAGTTATAACACTTACTAGAAGCATCTTTGCCAATGCATGTATATTGCAAATATGTTTCTACTCAAAGATGTAATTTATCTATGTGCATTTAAATTTTGACCGGAATGTCCCTTTAAAGGGACAGTATACACCAGTTTTCATATAACGGCATGTAATAGACACTAATATAAAGAAGAATATGCACAAATACTGATCTAAACATCCAGTATAAAACCTTTTAAGCACTTACTTAGAAGCTCACAATTTAGCACTGCTGATGAAGTTAAGCAGGGACACCCACTGAAAAGGGCTGTGAATCACCCCCTCTCCTGCATATGAAAATGACCCTTTATACAAACAGAAGCAATCTGAAGTCTGTAGACATCAGTATACATTTAAAACTTTGGGGCTTGATTATGAGTCTTAAAATCAGCACAATGTTATTTAAAAATAAGCAAAACTATACAGTGTTACAAAAACAATCCAAGATAGGCTATATAAATGAATAATCTACAAAACATTTATGCAAAGAAAAATCTAGTGTACAATGTCCCTTATATGAGCAAAAGGAAATATTTTAGATTCTATTTTTAAATGCGACAACTGTCAGGAACAGCAACAATTTCCAACTTTAATGGTGATTTTTGTTGTTGCTTCAATTTGTTTACATTACAACTAGAATGTGATCTAGCTTATGACAGTATACAATTAATGCAACCGTGTCTGGTATTAGATCTAATGCTTGAATGTTAATCAGAAGCTTTATGTGATAATGAAAAAAACATTCTTGGAGAGCTATTTGTTCATGTGCTTAAAATAATGTAGAAAAACTGTAGCATTTCCAAGAAACATAAATAGTAACAGATAATACATATGAGATCATGTATATAATTCCAGATGTTCAGTGCTGCAACTTCACAACCAATAATAAAACCTCAAACAATAAGCAAAAGTGAGCTCCCTTACTTAACCCTGCAGACCCATAACAAGACATTAACCTTAGAACCACTGTTCACTGCATTATACATACATCAATAGTTATGTTGATTTTACCAGTTGACCCAGTCATGTTGAAGTGACTGTTATGAACTCAAAAATCTCAGATCAATCAAATACTATTCTTGGAAAAACAACCGTAAAAAAATCCATTTGGAATTTAGGAAATTAGGACATTCTAGGGTAAAAATAAAATGTTTTACTTTATTACAGCATTTTATTGAATCAAATTCCTTTTTTTTATTATGAGTTCCACTCCAGTTGATTGGGAGAGTTGTGTAGTGCTTTGCATGGTTAGGTATGGAGTTTTCAAATTCAAGGCCATTCCAATGTGTTAGAAATACATTATCCAGTTTACAGAAGTGCAGCTATTCTTGAGAATTCTCTGCTTCGGCCACAAAGCTTGCCCCTGGTGCTCTTCATGGATGCATGCAACCTACATTAACCATTTCCTCTGATTTCTCACCTAAAATCCAGAGGCAATTCTAGTTCCCTAATGCAGCAGCTCAGTACCTTTTTCACATGCCCAGTGCTCCAGATAGAACATGAGAAAAATAAAAAAGAAATAAAGGGGAGTTAAACTAAATAAAAAAAAGTTAAAAAAAACAGTAATTGGTAACACAGGATGAGGCTTCCCACCAGTACCACCTACACCCCTGAAATTAGCCTTGGGGTTTACAATCTTTTATTTTGCACCCCCATTGGGTTGAGGAATAAGGTAAAAAAGTAAAAATGACTCGCCCCTGTCCTTTGAGGCCGTCCAGATCCTTCAACTTCCTAAACACATCCCCAGACGACCTCTCTGGTCCCAGAACACCTATGACTCCTGCTGCCCATGGAACAAATAATAAGGTTTCTGGAGCCACCAATGTCTAAAACCACCCATACTCACTTTTTATTACCTGTTAGCTAGTACCTTTTTGAACTTACACTTCCTTAGGATTGTAAGATAACAAACCCACCTATCTTGGATAGCTATACCACCATAGGGGAAAACCAGAGGGAGAAATTGCTTTCATTAATATCTTTATATAGTATATATAAAACAGGCAGCTTAACTAATTCAAAGCAAACCATTCAAACTGATTGAGATAGCTAGAAAAGAAAGCCAAATCACCTGAGATATGATATATTATGTATTTATTAAATATAAAATATTATATTTAATAAATATAAAATATTGATATAATAATAAGTGTTAATAATTATACTACAAATGGTCCATAGACTATATATATATATATATATATATATATATATATATATATATATATATATATTACAGTATCTATAATAATATTTTAACAATATTTTATATTTATACAAAAATGTAATTTGTATTATTAAATATATATTTCTATATAAATCTGATAATATTAATGCAAAATATATATCTATACCTATATATCTATAGAAATAGATATACACTTATATATATATATATATATATATATATATATATATATATATATAGATATATATAGAAATGTGTATTTAAAATAAAAATAACATTTTCCTGTATGTGAAGAACATTGTAATGTGAAATATTTACAATAAATACACAGTATAACACATTATTTAATATTATTATAGAATTATTATTTATACATATATATATATATATATATATATATATATATATATATATATATTATAGCCATTTGCAGTTAAATACATGGCCATATACCATATACCTTTGAACCCTTATAAATATATTTTATTAATACGTATATGAATAATTTTTCTCAGATTTAGCTTTTTTTAATGCATTTATGCTATATTTTTTTTTATCCCTAACCCTTTACCTCGTTTTTTCAGTTGCGCTAACCCGATGCACTTTAAATTCGATTGCACCCAAAAAAAGTGTTTACTTTCAACTTGTAATACGCCAGCAAATTAACGTGCCTGCAATATTCTTATATCACTCGCACGCAAATGTTAGCACGCCACTTTTAATCTAGGTCTAAATACATTTCATGCACCTCCCTCTAATCATAGGTGCTACCATTATGGAACCTAGGTTACACTGCAGGTATCTGAAAGAGAGTTGTTGTACATGTACAAATAGGTCAGCACTGGACTGTAGTGAAAGCTAGATATCAACATTGTAGCACCCATGACTAGAGGGAGGCGGTGAATACCTCAGTACTCTGCTTATAAAATGTATTTAGTGTTTGTCCCTTTAAGTTCAAATAAAGGTTTGTATGTATTTCCTAGAGGAGCTACATTTTGGTTGTACCTCCTCACAGATATGGGTATATGTACAAAATGTGTCCTAAGGTTCACTGGAGTAAAAATGAATTTATGGGAGCCCTTCCTTTAGTGATACAATTTACTGATGAAGCAAATGCTTATCACTGATATGTGTGCTCATCTCCTTGTGCTTAATCCTCAAGTGCCAGTAATGGGAAGGGTAATCCTCATTTTATCTCTCTAATGAGAAATTCAGTTTCTGTCGTGAAAAACAGGATAAATACCCACCTGCCCTATCACCCTCAAGTAGACCCTATTGTATTAGCACCCCTTTAACTGCAATCAGGTGCATTTATTACAATTTCACATTTTTTACGTCAATTCCTCCTCATCCAAAGCCCTTTATAACCTCATTCAATTATTTTATACTTATTTTTGCATTTTTACATTCTTAGAAAGCTACATTTAGCCTCCCATCTTAGATTCACATACATCCCAATCCTGCGGAATTGTCACAGGTTGGGAGTTATGTCCGCTGTCTGGTTTTAAGTGACTGACCAATCCCTGCTCAAGCTCTGCCCAGACACACCCAATGACCTCCAGACACACCCACAGCCTACCTGTATCTCAACCCATCTGCAAATAACTCCACCCATTTGCAGCCCTACCCACAAATTACAGGTTCGCCACAACCCACAAGCTTTTAACCTCCAAATTCCTAGAAATCATCTGGAAGATGTTGTGAGGTATGGATTATAACTCATAGTGACCATACTGATGTTTACCCATTATATTATCCTGGCACTGGGCTGTGCATTGCTATAACAACATATGTTCACATTTTCAAAGTGAACATTTTATAAGTGAGGCATTAACAATAGAATTATACAAGAATTATACTCAGTACTCACCAGAGTGCTGCTTATTAAGACACCATACTGCCTATTGACATCTGCTGAAGAAATGCACACTACATCAAGCTAACCCTACTCTCTCTTCTAATTTTAGGTATATGAATATATTCCTTGTCACTCTGCAAAGTATTCACTGCACTCTGGTGTTTTTCCTCTCCTGTAACTCTATTTTGGTATGTGAACATATTCCTTGTCACTTTGCAAAGTATTCACTGCACTCTGGTGTTTTTCCTCTCCTGTAACTCTATTTTGTTATGTGAATATATTCCTTGTCACTCTGCAAAGTATTCACTGCACTCTGGTGTTTTTCCTCTCCTGTAACTCTATTTTGCTATGTGAATACATTCCTTGTCACTCTGCAAAGTATTCACTGTAATCTGGTGTTTTTCCTCTCCTAACTCTATTTTGATATGTGAATATATTCCTTGTCACTCTGCAAAGTATTCACTGCACTCTGGTGTTTTTCCTCTCATGTAATTCTATTTTGTTATGTGAAGATATTCCTTGTCACTCTGCAAAGTATTCACTGCACTCTGGTGATATTCCTCTCCTGTAACTCTATTTTGGTATGTTAATATATTCCTTGTCACTCTGCAAAGTATTCACTGCACTCTGGTGTTTTTCCTCTCCTGTAACTCTATTTTGGTATGTGAATATTTACATAGAGCAAATGATTTTAGTTTGTTAATTTAGTCCTACATTTGTTGTACTATTATCCAATGTCTTACTTCTAATGTTTTGTTAATTGCCATGTGATGCTCAATCCTTATCAATACTTGCTATTATTTTAAAATTTATAGCTGTCTTATGCCACAGTTTTAACCCCCTCCAAATTTTATTGTCTGTTTACTTAACATCTCACCCTGACCAGACCAGAATCTAACCTTCCAATTGGCCTTTCCAATAGTCTTTGATTAGCAATCAACTAAATTTAGTGGACTTAGCTGACTGCCCTGCCTGCATATATTGACATCTGCTGAAGAAATGCACACTACATCAAGCTAACCCTACTCTCTCTTCTAATTTTAGGTATATGAATATATTCCTTGTCACTCTGCAAAGTATTCACTGCACTCTGGTGTTTTTCCTCTCCTGTAACTCTATTTTGGTATGTGAACATATTCCTTGTCACTTTGCAAAGTTTTAACTGCACTCTGGTGTTTTTCCTCTCTTGTAACTCTATTTTGTTATGTGAATATATTCCTTGTCACTCTGCAAAGTATTCACTGCACTCTGGTGTTTTTCCTCTCCTGTAACTCTATTTTGCTATGTGAATACATTCCTTGTCACTCTGCAAAGTATTCACTGTACTCTGGTGTTTTTCCTCTCCTAACTCTATTTTGATATGTGAATATATTCCTTGTCACTCTGCAAAGTATTCACTGCACTCTGGTGTTTTTCCTCTCATGTAATTCTATTTTGTTATGTGAAGATATTCCTTGTCACTCTGCAAAGTATTCACTGCACTCTGGTGATATTCCTCTCCTGTAACTCTATTTTGGTATGTTAATATATTCCTTGTCACTCTGCAAAGTATTCACTGCACTCTGGTGTTTTTCCTCTCCTGTAACTCTATTTTGGTATGTGAATATTTACATAGAGCAAATGATTTTAGTTTGTTAATTTAGTCCTACATTTGTTGTACTATTATCCAATGTCTTACTTCTAATGTTTTGTTAATTGCCATGTGATGCTCAATCCTTATCAATACTTGCTATTATTTTAAAATTTATAGCTGTCTTATGCCACAGTTTTAACCCCCTCCAAATTTTATTGTCTGTTTACTTAACATCTCACCCTGACCAGACCAGAATCTAACTTTCCAATTGGCCTTTCCAATAGTCTTTGATTAGCAATCAACTAAATTTAGTGGACTTAGCTGACTGCCCTGCCTGCATATATTTCACACTAGTTTGGGCTGTGCATTGCTATAACAACATATGTTCACATTTTCAAAGTGAACATTTTATAAGTGAGGCATTAACAATAGAATTATACAAGAATTGAACAAGGATTGGGCAAGGGGCAAGACACAAGGCAAGTACTTTTGTAAAGTTATGTTTCATATACCTTTTTGTTTTCTTATGCAATTGCTACTGTGATTCTGTGTCTTATGTGCTTAACTGGTTCCCACTTTTGTAAAAATGCTCAATATATTCAGAATAATTTTTTCTACCTCTTGTCTCTATAACAAACTACATTATTCAATTACTCCTTCTCCCTCTCCAACTGCACTGTTCATTAGCCCATCTCTCTTAAACTCACCTTACTTTTGTACTTATGAACTTTACCTATTCCTAAACACTATCTCTCCCCCCTGCATCTCGTCTCAAAAGCAGTCTCACCACTGCAAATCCGTATCTCATCTCATGTCACTCTCCCTCTTGCTTTTACTTACTTCTGGTCACATCTCACCTAATCCTGGTCCCCAACCACTGCCTAGCCATGCACATCCATGTGTATCGTCCCATAAACTCAGAAAACAAAACTCTGCAAAGCTTACTCACATTGCATCAAAAGCCACTACCCCTTTCACTTGCGCACTCTGGAACTCTTGCTCTGTTTACAACAAGCTAACTTCTATACATGACCTCTTTATCTCATCCCATCTTCATCCCTCAACCTTCTAGCCCTAACAGAAACCTGGCTCTCTCCCCTAGACACAGCATCCACTGCTGCTCTGTCACATGGGGGTCTCCACTTCAGCCACACTCCTAGGTCTAGTAATAGACAAGGAGGTGGTGTAGGTATTTTACTTTCCTCTCGTTGCACCTTTCAACAAATACATCCCATCTCTTCCCTCACATTCCCCTCATTCGAAACCCACATGATTTGCTTATTCTCCCCTCTCTCTGTACGTGTTGCAGTCATATACCGACCCCCTGGCTCCTCAACTCAATTTCTAGATCACTTGGCTGCCTGGCTACCTTATTTCCTTTCCTCAGACACCCCTGTCCTCATTCTTGGCGACTTCAACATTCCTCTTGATAATCCCACTGCCTCATCTGCAAAACAACTTCTGCAACTCAATTCCTCTTTCGGTCTGTCACAATGGACTTATTCTCCCACTCACAAAGACGGTCACTCTCTTGACCTGATCTTTAGCTATCGATGCACTCTCTCAAACTTCACAAACTCCCCCTTTCCTCTTTCTGACCACCATCTCCTTACTTGCAACATATCATCCCTCCCTACAACTCTCCCTCCTTCTACTCCTCACACCAAACTTCACAGAAGCATTATGTCATTAGATCAGCAACAGCTTGCTAATTCCCTCAAACCTCTCCTCTCATCCTTCTCCTCCTTTTCCTGCCCTGAACAATCTATCTGCCAATATAATTCCACCCTTATATTTATCCTTGACAATCTCGCTCCTCTTACCATAGCTCTGAAATCAAACATTCATCCTCAGCCCTGGCATACTCCTCTGACACGTTACCTACGCAGATGTTCCCGTACTGCTGAGCAGCACTGGAGAAAATCTCGGAGTTCAGCTGATTTTCTTCATTACAAATTCATCTTGAACTCCTACTATTCTGCCCTTAATCTCCATAAGCAACACTACTTCTCTACTCATCTCTAATCTTTCTTCAAACCCAAAACGTCTGTTCTCCACTTTCAATACTCTCCTCCACCCTCCCACACCCCCTAATACAACTTCTCTGTCAGCTCAATACTTTGCCAGCCACTTCAATAACAAAATCGACTCCATCAGAAATTAAATCAGCTCTCAAAATAATTCCATTCTCTCCCCCCTCAAATGCTCTCACTCAACCACAACCCAAATAACCTTAAACTTAGCTCATTCTCCCCTGTTACTGAGGAAGAAGTTTCGGCACTTATACTGTGCTCTCACCTCACTACCTGTCCCCTTGACCCTATCCCCTCACAGCTACTCTCTTCCCTCTCTGCTACCCTTACCCCTATACTAACACACATTTTCAACCTCTTCCTCAGCACCGGTATATTTCCCTCATCGCTGAAACATGCACTGGTCACACCTATCCTCAAAAAAACTTCCCTTGATCCACCTCCCTATCCAACTACCGCCCTATTTCCCTCCTCCCTCTAGCCTTAAAGCTTCTAAAAAAACTAGTATATGCACGCCTATCCAATTTCCTTACATTAAAATCCCTTCTTGACCCACTGCAATCTGGATTTCGTCCCCATCACTCCACAGAGACGGCTATTGTTAAGGTTACCAATGACCTACTTACAGCAAAATCAAAAGGCCACTTCTCTCTGCTTATCCTCCTTTATCTGTCTGCAGTCTTTGACACTGTTTACCACCCTCTTTTGCTCCAAAACCTCCAACTCTTGGGCATCTGTGACAAAGCCCTTTCGTGGCTCTCTTCCTACCTGTCAAACCATACCTTTAGTGTAGCCTTCTCTGGGGCCTCCTCTGCCCCGTCACCACTTTCTGTCAGAGTACCGCAAGGCTCTGTCCTCGGTCCCCTTCTCTTCTCAATCTACATGTCATCACTAGGTTCCCTAATAAAGTCCCACGGTTTCCAATATCAATTGTATGCCGACGACACCAAAATCTACTTCTCTGCACCAGACCTATCTCCTTCCTTGCTAACCCGTGTCACTAACTGTCTTTCTCACATCTCTTCCTGGATGTCCTCTCACTACCTCAAGCTAAATCTCTCCAAAACTGAGCTCCTCATTTTCTCCCCTTCTTCCCAAATCTCCACCCCCAATCTCTCTATAACTGTCGACAACTCCATCATTACCCCTACCCTGCATGCCCGATGTCTCTAGGTCACATTTGACTCAGATCTTTCTTTCACTCCTCACATTCAGTCCTTGGCTAAAGCCTGCCGCTTCCACCTTAAAAACATATTGAAAATTAGACACTTCTTACACAAGACACAACTAAGATTTTAATCCACTCTCTCATTCTTTCCTGCCTTGATCACTGCAACTCTGTCCTCTCTGGTCTCCCCAGCTGCCGCCTAGCTCCTTTACATAATGAATGCCTCTGCCAGACTCATCTTCCTTACATGTCGCTTTTCCTCTGCTGCACCTCTCTGCCAATCCCTTCACTTGCTTCCTCTAGGATCAAACACAAAATTCTCACTCTGACATACAAAGCCCTCAACTGCACTGCTCCTCCCTATATCTCAGACCTTGTCTCTAGATACTCTCCCTCCCGTCCCCTTCGTTCTGCTCATGATCTCTTACTCTCCTCCTCTCTGGTTACCTCATCGCACTCCCATTTACAGGACTTCTCCAGACTGGCTCCCATCTTGTGGAACTCTCTGTCTCCCTCCACAAGACTCTCCTCTAGTTTTGAAAGCTTCAAGCGCTCCCTAAAGACTCTACTGTTCAGGGATGCTTACAACCTATGCTAACCTTACTTTATACCAGTTCCACTCCTCTATTGCTATCCCCTGAACCCCCTTAGCATGTAAGTCTAAGAGTCCAGCAGTTTGTAGATCACCTTCTTAAGAGCTGACTACAACAGTGCGACTCTTGGCAGGGCCCTCTACCCATTTGATCTTTATAATTGTTTTGTTGTACTCCGCCTATGTTTATAGCGCTGCGGAATCTGTTGGCGCTCTACAAATAACCGATAATAATAATAATAATCCTGTGTGTTATTTACTGCAATTTAAATTGTAAGCTTCAGAGCTTCTCTAACTGCAGTGTAATTCTGTAAAAATGCGCTTCTACTGCTGATTGTGCTTAATGTTAGGACACTCCTTGCCTTTTTGTTTAAGGGGACAGTCAACACCAGAATTTTTGTTGTTTTAAAAGATAGATAATCCCTTTATTACCCATTCCCCAGTTTTGCATAACCAATACTGTTATATTAATATACTTTTTACCTCTGTGATTACCTTGTATCTAAGCATCTTCTGACAGCTCCCTGATCACATGACATTTTATTTATTATCTATTGACTTTTTGATTTTAGCAAATTAGTGCAGTGTACGCCATGTTATCTATATGGTTTACATGAACTAGCTCTCCCCTGTTGTGAAAAGCAAATAAAAAAGCATGTGATAAGAGGGGCTTTCAAGGGCTTAGAAATTATCATACGAGCCTTCCTAGTTTTAGCTTTCAACTAAGAATGTCAAGAGAGCAAATCAAAATTGGTGATAAAAGTAAATTGCAAAGTTGTTTAAAATTTCATGCCCTATTTGAAACATGAAAGTTTTTTTTTGGACTTGACTGTCCCTTTAAGTTTAGTAATATAAGGGCCAGATTACAAGTTGAGTGCTAAAGATTGCTTACGCTAAAGCGATATTTGTGCTCAACTGAGTTATACCAGCATTTGCATTGCAAGGAAGCATTGTGCTTACGAGAGCGCGCTTCCATAGGCTCCAATGGGAGCCTCGTTCTCATGCCCCGAGACATGGCATGAGAACTAGCGCAGCGAAAGGTGTAAGTCACGCAGCGATGGGCAGCAGATTTTAAATATGTATGTATGTGTATGTATATATATATATATATATATATATATATATATAGGAATCACAGGGAGTGAAGATAAGCGCACTATCACTGATTGCACAGATATTCCTCTGAAAGTTAAGTCCAAACGACAAAATCCAGGCAAACTCCAGGCAGGGTAAGATAAAAGAGTAACAACATTTTTTATTAAAGTTAAAAGCGGATGCCACTAACAGTGGCAAACATGTAGCAGAGCCAGCAGTAACAACAGTCAGGTGTAAGGGCCGGTCTCCACGCAGATGCGTTTCGTGCCCATGCGCACTTGTTCACTGCATACCCGGAGACCGGTCCAGCACCCTTTTATGGCTATGTGATAAGAAAATTAAGAACACCTGACTTTACAAAGATCGGAAAAAAGGGAAGCCCCTCCTAACTGGTACACAAACGACATCTATTAAACACACATTTTTCAAAGGAGCACACATGGTAATGTAGTTACTTAGATAGATATTAATACACAGATGGCTATGCAAGAAAAAAAGCTCCAAACAGATTTACATTGCATGCTTAAAGAAGAAAGTTTTCCCTTTGACAAATTAGTATATATTAGTTAGTAATCCATATTGGGTAAAAAGTTACCTAAACGGGAAAATTAGTTTATAGTCTCCTATTGAATCACCCATCTGATACCTAAAATTTCTAAGTGAACAACCACATTGAAAACTTAAGATCAGTGATATACATAATATGTACATTTAGCATAATGTTAATACTGCACAAGAGACCAAAAAGCAAATATATCTAAAGCTGAGCAGATATCTTCTATATGGTGATTCCTAAGCATGAGTTATTGTTTCCAATAGAGGTAAAAAAAAGGGGAAATGATACAAGATAGATAAGGAAGATCAATACTATATATGAACATGCCTGAAAGGCTCAGTGCCCTATGTGAATACATCTAGATCCCTTCTAATGTTTAGGCCATCAGGTTCACTAGTTTTTAATGAAAACATCCAAAATATTTCTTTTTTGTTTAGCACCTTTTCCCTATTTCCACCTCTCTTCCATTTCGTGGTATGGTCAATGCCTTGTATTTTTAAGGATGCTGTCTCTGATTTATGAAATAACTTAAAGTGCCTAGATACCGGGGTATCACTCTCCTCATCCTCAATAGACTTCAGATGTTGAAGGAATCTGTCTTTTAAAGATCTTTTTGTTTTGCCTGTGTATTGTTTCTTGCAAATATCACAGGTGAGCAAATAGACAACATGAGTTGTCACGCAATTCATGAAATATTTGATGTTATACTCTTTATTTGTCGTACTGGATCTGAATGTATTCCCCTCAATGACATGATTGCAGGTCTTACATATAGGGCGTCTGCATTTATGAAATCCTTCCTTCCTCGTAAGCCAGCATTTGTTTTTAATGGGCTTCAGATCAGAGGGGGATAGATAATTGGCCAAAGTTTTTGCCCTTTTGGGGATAAACTCACATCCAGAGGACAATATTTCCTTAGTGATTGGATCGGAATACAATATGGGAAGACAATCTCTTATTATGGAGCATACTTTATTGTATTCAGTGCTGTATGTGGTAATGAACTTTAGTCTTTCATCTCTCTCTCTTTGTTGTTTAGATTTATATTGGAGAAGATTTTGCCTAGGAATAATGTCTCTCTCCCCCCCCTCTCTCTCTCTCTCCCCCTCTCTCTCCCCTCTATCTCTCTCTCTCTCCCCTCTATCTCTCTCTCTCCCCTCTATCTCTCTCTCTCTCCCCTCTATATCTCTCTCTCTCCCCTCTATCTCTCCCCTCTATCTCTCTCTCTCCCCCCTCTCTCTCTCTCTTCCCCCTCTCTCTCTCTCCCCCACTCTCTCTTCCCCTCTCTCCCCTCTCTCTTTCTCCCCCTCTCTCTCCTCTCTCTCCCCTCTCTATCTCCCCCCCTCTCTCTCTCCCCCTCTCTCTCTCCCTCCCCCTCCCCTCTCTCTCTCCCTTCTCTCTCTCTCCCCTCTCTCTCTCTCCCCTCTCTCTCTCCCTCCCCTCCCTCTCTCTCTCTCTCTCTCACTCCCCCTCCCCCTCTCTCTCCCTCCCCTCTCTCTCTCCCTCCCCTCTCTCTCTCCCTCCCCTCTCTCTCTCCCCCTCCCCTCTCTCTCTCCCTCCCCTCTCTCACTCCCCTCTCTCTCTCTCACTCCCCCTCCCCTCTCTCTCTCACTCCCCCTCTCTCTCTCACTCCCCCTACCCCTCTCTCCCTCCCCTCTCTCTCTCCCTCCCCTCTCTCTCTCCCTCCCTTCTCTCTCTCCCTCCCCTCTCTCTCTCCCCTCTCTCTCTCTCCTCCTCCCCCCCCTCTCTCTCTCCTCCCCCCTCTCTCTCTCCTCCCCTCTCTCTCTCTCCTCCCCTCTCTCTCTCTCCTCCCCCTCTCTCTCTCTCCTCCCCCTCTCTCTCTCTCCCCCCTTCCCCCTCTCTTCCCCCCCTTTCTTTTGATCTCTCTGTCCCCTTTCTTTTGCTCTCCCTCCACTCTCTTTTGCTGTCTCTCCCCCTCTCTTTTGCTCCCTCTCTTGTGCTCTTTTTATCTCCCCTCTTGATCTCTCTCTCCCCTCTTGATCTCTCTCTCACCTTTCTTATCTTTTCCCTACCCCATCTCTCCCCTCTTTTGAGCTGTTTTGAGCTCTCAAACGGCACAGCCTTTCATGGCCCGTCTGGCCCCGCCCCTTCATGCTCGGCCACGCCCCCTCGTGACCCTCACGCTCGGCCACGCCCCCTTCACGCTCGGTCACGCCCCCGGCCACGCATACTTCTGCTCGCACTGCAGATCAGAGACTTAGGGACTCTCAAAGGCCAGGTGTGTTTGTCCTCGTGTGGTGCTTTCTACTGCGCATGACAGCTTCGGACAAACACACTTGGCCTTTTATTATTATAAATTAGGAGATCAATTAATGCAAAAGAGCAGGCATCTAATATGGCATTCCATTTCTCAATAAATGAAGGGTCAGACACAATAAAAGAAGGAAACTTCTTCTTTATATATAAAACACAAGAAGAAGTGATAGATCTGAGGGTGCACTTGACTATCACCAAACTATTAAAATTAAAATTGGAATTTTAGCTTGGAATTTTAACTAGAACAAAAACACCTAGAAATCTGGTGCAATACATTTTGAGATACAGTGAAACAAAACAAAACAAAAGAAATATGCTGTAGAAGATTTAGATTAAAAACCACTTTACAGAAAGTACAGCAGGTCTCATATATTGAATCCAAGAGACAAATAAATTAATTACTCCAAAGTGTCAGGAAAGAGAAAAGAACCCCGCAGGGTATCTACTTACACTCCTTACCCCCAATCAATATGAGGTAAGTGTCACACAGTGTTGGGAGAGTCTTTCCAAAACACCCAGGACAGTTAATTCCGGATGATGAGTCCAGCTGCAATATCCAATCATATGGCAGTCCTCATGCAAAACAGAAGATAGAGCAATAAAAGTGCAACACTGAATATACGTATTAATCACAACTATTTATTAAGATTTTAGGTGCTCACATTACAAAACCTCAATGGCATATGAGGTAATCAAAAGACAAGTAGGTATGTGGGTATATCCAGTTGATACACTGACCAATAACCTGGTTCACGAGAAAAAAGTCCATTACAGATTTTAGTATACAGTCTGAAAACGAGTTCTGTGTGTTCCATATCAGTAGACAGGTGTATCGTGACGCGTTTTGAAGGTATATCAAATCAAAACCTTCTTCCTCAGAGGATCCTCACTGTATATTATATTTAAATGTATAGCCTACAGTATATGAAATATATTTAATGTCATATCCTATTTGAATGTATGATACTTGTTGCATTCTATTTTGTTTTTAGACTAAATTGCACTTTTTTATATGAATTGGTAAATATAGCTTTCTTATAGATAAGCGGCCCGTTAAAAATACTTAAAAACAACGAAATAATCTACTGTATCAATAATAAGGCTTTCAATATAGTGAATACATAACCAACATCTCAAAATGTATTTCAATCAGTTTATTTTTCACACCAGATTTCTAGGTGTTTTTGTTCTAGTTAAAATTTCAAGTTAAAATTCCAGTTTGAATTTTAATAGTTTGGTGATAGTCAAGTGCGCCCTCAGATCTATCACTTCTTTTATATCTATACCTTGTCAAACCAGGAGTATATGGGGATACCCCAGGTTTGACAGATAGACGAGGGCGGCATACGACTAATTTTGTTCCTGAGGTCCTCTCTGCGCCTAATCTCATAATTCTTTATTTATATATATATATATATATATATATATATATATATATATATATATATATATATATATATATATGCATAAGAGGTTCCAGTGAACAGAGGCACTCGCCGTTATAGTGAACAAAAGTGTTTTTATTCTATCACATCAGAATAAACGTTTTCGGGCGATAATGCCCGTCATCAGACTCCTGTGAATACAAACAGTACACTGTTTGCATTCACAGGAGTCTGATGATGGGCATTATCGCCCGAAAACGTTTATTCTGATGTGATAGAATAAAAACACTTTTGTTCACTATAACGGCGAGTGCCTCTGTTCACTGGAACCTCTTATGCATACCTAATACTTGGGAGCACCCCGACGCTGCAATTTAATAGCGAGTGCTGGTACCATTGGATTTATATATATATATATATATATATATATATACATATATACAGTATATATATATCATATATAAAAGAAAGTGGAAGCTGTGGGAAGGGCTAAATAAGGTAACACTATGTTATATGAGGAGGGCTTATAGATAAATGCACTGTATAGAATAGGACCCACAATACAATGTGTAGTAGGAGATACAATCAAAATAAACACACATTAACATCTATAGGGCTCAAAATCTCACAATAAACAGGTATTATAAGTGTAGAGACACATAGTACACATGAAATTAATGGGGAATAAGGTGGTAAAGTTCAGAAATAACACCACAATAACCCAATAAACATATATATATATATATATATATATATATTTCATGTAATTAGCAAGAGTCCATGAGCTAGTGACGTATGGGATATACATTCCTACCAGGAGGGGCAAAGTTTCCCAAACCTCAAATGCCTATAAATACACCCCTCACCACACCCACAAATCAGTTTTACAAACTTTGCCTCCTATGGAGGTGGTGAAGTAAGTTTGTGCTAGATTCTACGTTGATATGCGCTCCGCAGCAGGTTGGAGCCTGATTTTCCTCTCAGCGTGCAGTGAATGTCAGAGGGATGTGAGGAGAGTATTGCCTGTTTGAATTCAATGATCTCCTTCTACGGGGTCTATTTCATAGGTTCTCTGTTATCAGTCGTAGAGATTCATCTCTTACCTCCTTTTTCAGATCGACGATATACTCTTATATATACCATTACCTCTACTGATTCTCGTTTCAGTACTGGTTTGGCTTTCTACTACATGTAGATGAGTGTCCTGGGGTAAGTAAGTCTTATTTTCTGTGACACTCTAAGCTATGGTTGGGCACTTTTATATAAAGTTCTAAATATATGTGTTCAAACATTTATTTGCCTTGACTCAGGATGTTCAACGTTCCTTATTTCAGACAGTCAGTTTCATATTTGGGATAATGCATATGAATTAATCATTTTTTTCTTACCTTAAAATTTGACTTTTTCCCTGTGGGCTATTAGGCTCGCGGGGGCTGAAAATGCTTCATTTTATTGCGTCATTCTTGGCGCGGACTTTTTTGGCGCAAATTTTTTTTTCTGTTTCCGGCGTCATACGTGTCGCCGGAAGTTGCGTCATTTTTTTGACGTTTTTTGCGCCAAAAGTGTCGGCGTTCCGGATGTGGCGTCATTTTTTGCGCCAAAAGCATTTAGGCGCCAAATAATGTGGGTGTCTTTTTTGGCGCTAAAAAATATGGGCGTCACTATTGTCTCCACATTATTTAAGTCTCATTAATTATTGCTTCTGGTTGCTAGAAGCTTGTTCACTAGCATTTTTTCCCATTCCTGAAACTGTCATTTAAGGAATTTGATCAATTTTGCTTTATATGTTGTTTTTTCTATTACATATTGCAAGATGTCTGCGAGTAACCCTGAGTCAGAATCCACTTCTGGAAAAATGCTTTACTGAGTTTCAGATCTACCAAAGCTAAGTTCATTTATTTTAAATGTTATAAATGTTTATCTTTAGCTATGGTTTGTAATAAGTTATTATGATATACTTTTACATGCAGATTCCATTAGTACTTATGCTTTATACATTTCCATTCTTAAGTACAAGAAATGTTTAGAAGATTTATAAGAAATATTTTTTCTGATTAAGGCTTTGTCTGACTTCGTGCCTTCTAATACAATTTTTAGGTCTTTTTTCACTTCTTTTTTAATTATTGAAGTTTCAAATGACCAACAACATACTGATTTGTCCTTCTCTGATGACGTTTTTTTCTCTTTCAGAAATTCTCTTCATCAGATATTGACACTAACAAATCTACTTTTTTATATTTTTTTTATTAAAGTACATTTGTTCTTTGTTGAAGAGGTGTTGATTATTTTGGATATTAAGGTAACTAGTTCTTTAAGACTAGCTGACACTATTTCTGCCTTTTTTTTTTTTCTTCTGTGATTTCAGAGGTTTTCTTTCCAATTCCCCATACTAGGGAATGGAATAGGCTGAGAATTCTTTTTTATTCCTTCTTCAAGGTTTTAAACTATATTCTTTGCCAGCAGTTAAATTCAATTTGGAGGGTTCTCCAATTTATTGGGGCTATCTCTACTCCTACTAATTATGCTATTGTTTCTATAGCAAAATAATATTTATTTTCCTTTATATAGTTGTATCTTTTTTATGGAAAATTATTTAGTTTCAGGTACTTTTCTTGGTCCTGTGATATTGCAATTGCTTCATTTTTTCTGTTTACTTTAAGATCAAGTATCAGATTATGATTTATTTTAGCATTGTTAAAGGGACAACATTTACTAGACTAGGTGCTGTTGCATTTTGTCTTGTTGTTTTGCATTTTGCAAGTCCTCTGTTTTGACTGGTCCTTTAAACTGGACTATCATGCTAATGATTTCATTTGTGTCTTCATTTTATTGAATATATTCGCAAATGAGGGTTAATCTATGTCTTTAGCTATTTTAGCTAGAAGAATTTTGTGTTTTTTAAAAAAAAAAAAAAAAAAAAAAAGAAAATCCATATTTCTTTTGTTCTAAGATAAATCAATTATTTGTTTTATAATTGGATTCAATTCTTAACTGTTACTATGGGCTTCAAGATTGAGTTCTAAGACTAAAACTTTAAGCTTATACTAGTTTGGTTGTTCTTATTAAGGAACAAATTCCTGAGTTCTTTCCCAAGTAACATGTTTATAATTGGGGTTCGAAATCAGCTCCCTAATATTGCGATGTACGTGCCGTATTCCAGCTTGGCTGGTAAGGGGCAGGTTAAGACTTCTTTGAAATTTATTTGGTTCTATTTTGTCCAAATTTCTTTGATTTTATTCCAGTAAGGCTAACACTTTCTTTAAGTGTGTTTCTGTCCTATATATTTTGGATACTGTTGTAGCATGGCTGGGTACCCATGGGGTTCAAGCGCTGCTCAGACCTGGAATCTTCTGGGGTATTTCTTCCAGTTCCTTTTTTAAGGAACTGGGTTTTGGAGTTTTATTCAAACTATTCTGCCTTTTTATGGTCACTGATAGCATTATTTGTTTTCATTAGATACAATAAATGCATCCATATATCCATATATATATCCATATATCCATATATCCCCTGACTGAGACCTGCTTCTGCCATCCCACACGAGGGGAACATATTTGTTCTGTTACAGACCCGGAGGAGAGTTTCTATCACATTCCAAATACGGATCCATGCCAGACTCTTACCTCATTTTGATTGAGGTAGCTTTCTGTGAGTAAATACCTTAAGGGGTCCTGTGTGATGTCTTCACAGTGAAAATTCAAGTGAACACTTGCAGGCCCATTTATCAAGCTCCGTACAGAGCTTGAAGGGCCGTGTTTCTGGCGAGTCTTCAGACTCGCCAGAAACACAACTTATGAAGCAGCTGTCACAAAGAATCACCAGAAATCAACCCGATCGAGTACGATCGGTTTGATTGACACCCCCCTGCTTGCGGCCGATTGGCCGTGAGTCAGCAGGAATCGCCGGAAATCAACCTGATTGAGTACGATCGGGTTGATTGACACCCCCTGCTGGCGGCCGATTGGCCGCGAGTCAGCAGGGGGCGGCGTTGCACCAGCAGCTCTTGTGAGCTGCTGGTACAATGTTAAATGCGGAGAGCGTATTGCTCTCCGCATTTAGCGAGGTCTTGCGGACCTGATCCGCAGTGTCGGATCAGGTCTGCAAGCCCTTTGATAAATGGGCCTGCATGTGTCTTCACTCTGTATACCACATACCACGTATAGACACTTTTTTCTTGCACTTTATCTTCCAGTGAACAAGGCACCAGTGGGTGCTGAAACGTTTTGGGATTTCTTATCTTTGTATCAATAAAGGATGTTTTATTCAATGAAAATCCGGTGAGTGCATTGCTTCTGTTTTGGATGAATGGATTCTAACCTGGCTATTTTCTACACAGCACCCCGGTACTGAATATACAGGATTGGTGAGTGCATTCGTTTGGACTATGCTTTATATATATATTTTATATATATATATATATATATATATATATATATATGTGCGTGTGTGGTTTATTGGGTTATTGTGGTGTTATTTCTGGACTTTACCACCTTATTCCCCATTAATTTAATTTGGACTATGTGTCTTTACACTTATAATACCTGTTTATTGTGAGATTTTGAGCCCTATAGATTTTAATGTGTGTTTATTTTGATTGTATCTCCTACTACATATTGTATTGTGGGTCCTATTCTATACAGTGCATTTATCTATAAGCCCTCCTCATATAACATAGTGTTACCTTATTTAGCCCTTCCCACAGCTTCCACTTTCTTGCATATATATCTTTTGTTTTAGGAATATCTTGGGAAAGGTTATTCTGATCTTGTGGTTGTTCTGTGGTTAGCTGCTTATAGGGTGCACTATCTTATCTTATTTTAGGGACAGTGAGCCTGGCCCAGATAGAGATGTGCCTTCCTTCTGGAGTATATACATATTTGTCCATCATATTGGAACATTGATTACTATCATTCTATATTGTATCTTATTATTTGTTTATTTATATTATCTGGTCCCGATATCCACTGCAGCTGCGCTCTTGTCTTCAAAGCCTATATCATTGCTTGTCAGTGATATATTCTACTTTTTATACATATATATATATATATATATATATATATATATATATATATATATATATGTGTGTGTTAATATGTGTATATACGCATATTAACACATAACTACCGTATATATGTATAGAAGCATATACATATATATTTACTGGGAGCACACAGTTCCCATAGACAGCAAAGTAAAGGCAGTTTTCAGTACAGTTGTTTTTTTACTTACAACCCACACCCGTCACTTTTAACCCCTAGAAACTGCTCTGCGCAGTATTTTTTATGAAAAAAAAATCTAAATTTTTCCCCTCCCAAAAATAAAAGACTCTTTATTTTGGGGGCAATTGGGACACTGTTAGAAAATTAACCAGAGATCTGATTTCTGGTTAATTTTCTGAGCACTAATTGGTACCGCAAGCTTGCAGTAGCAATAACCAGCCAATGGCTAATTTGTCCGTTAGCGGGCAGGCACAATAAATTAGCGCTCAACTTGTGATCTAGCCCATAAGTGTTTTAGCATTTGTAATGTATGCTCCTGACTGTATTCAACTTGTTTACAGTTATGTAATATCTTGGTGCTTTACAAATAATAATAATAATAATAATTACTGTAAAATGCATACAGATCATAATAGACAGATCAAAATATTTTATTTAACAAGGCTAGATCTCTAGTTGTTTACCTATGTCAGTAAAGGAGAAAAAAGTAAAAACAAGGTTATCTAACATACAAACAGTTTCATTACAATATAAAACATCTATTTTGGTGGCGGAGCTTAGCCACGCAGGCGGATGACTGGGTTTTGAGAAAGCTCCTGAATCCCTAGACAGTACACTAAATATATATGGCATTCCCCTAACCCAATGCCTTTTACCTTAGTGGGAAAACTTTGTCTACCTCACTGCCTGCTTGGAACTAAACAAAACGTATTGCCTGCTTTGTCAACTACCGCAGAGTGGCCAGAGACGCTTGGAGCTACTAGATCAGGCGAGGCCTGAAGCCTACTGACCCGGGAAGGATCATTTGGGCACTACGCATCACTGCTCAGAAGTGCCGTGGATTCGGCTTTGCTTCTCTTACCGGAAACAGAGGGAGACACTTGCGGACCGCACCTGTAGGTAAAGTTGACCTTACACAAAAGCATTGATGTGATCGGCTCCCACGTGTATTGCTCTCCCCTCCTTGCCCTCCCGGTCAGTGAAAGACGCTGAAAATTAGTTCCACTCGTAACAGCAGCCACTTAAGAGCTGATCAGTGAAATTGCTCTGTTTCTATACTTAGTTATAGGAAAGTACAGCACCTGGTGTTTCTATACCCTTAATGTGTAACGTGGGGCGCTAATATGTATTTAGTTTTAAATAGGTATTATTCAGTTAATAATTGTAAATTTAATTTAGATCTAATTTAATTATGTTAAAGTTAGGGGGGGTTATGGTTAGGTGTAGGGTTAGGTTTAGGGGATAATATAGTTTAATTTAACTTGTTGCGATGTGGGGGGCTGGGGGTTTAGGGGTTAATACGTTTATTTAGTTAATAATTGTAAATTAAATTTAGCTATATTTTTATTATGTTAAAGGGACACTGAACCCATATTTTTTCTTTTGTGATTCAGATAGAGCATGCAATTTTAAGCAACTTTCTATTTGACTCCTATTATCAAATTGTCTTCATTCTCTTGGTATCTTTATTTGAAATGAAAGAATTTAAGTTTAGATGCCGGCCTATTTTTGGTGAACAAACTGGGTTGTTCTTGCTGATTGGTGGATAAATTCACCCACCAATAAACAAGTGCTCTCCATGGTTCTGAACCAAAAAAATTGCTTAGATGCCTTCTTTTTCAAATAAAGAAAGCAAGAGAACGAAGAAAAATTGATAATAGGTGTAAATTAGAAAGTTGCTTAAAATTGCATGTTCTATCTGAATCACAAAAGAAAAAATGTGGGTTCAGTGTCCCTTTAAAGTTAGGGGGTGTTAGGGTTAGGTTTAGGGTAAGTTAGGGATAGGGTTACATTAGGGTTAGGGACCGGGTTACATTAGGGTTAGGTTTAGGGGTTAATATAGTTTAATTTAGCTTGTTGCGATGTGGGGGGCTGGTGATTTAGGGGTTAATAAATGTAGGATAGTGGCGGTGATATCGGGAGCGGCAGATTAGGGGTTAATAATTTCATTTAGGTAGCGGAGCATCCTCTTCTTTCGACGACTCCCGACGAATGAAGGTTCCTTTAAATGACGTCATCCAAGATGGTGTCCCTTGAATTCCGATTGGCTGATAGGATTCTATCAGCCAATCAGAATTAAGGTAGGAAGAATCCTATTGGCTGATGCAATCAGCCAATAGAATTGAACTTGCATTCCATTGGCTGATTGGATCAGCCAATAGGATTGAACTTCAATTCTATTGGCTGATTGGATCAGCCAATAGGATTTTTCCTACCTTAATTCCGATTGGCTGATAGAATCTTATCAGCCAATCGAAATTCAAGGGACCCCATCTTGGATGACATCATTTAAAGGAACCTTCATTGCAATCAGCCAATAAAATCGAGCTTGCATTCTATTGGCTGATTGGAACAGCCAATAGAATGTGAGCTCAATCCTATTGGCTGATTGGATCAGCCAATAGGATTGAACTTCAATTCTATTGGCTGATTGGATCAGCCAATAGGATTTTTCCTACCTTAATTCTGATTGGCTGATAGAATCCTATCAGACAATCGGAATTCAAGGGATGCCATCTTGGATGACGTCATTTAAAGGAACCTTCATTCGTCGGGAGTAGTCGGAAGAAGAGGATGCTCCGTGTCAGCTGGCTTCAAGATGGACCCGCTCCGCTCCGGATGGATTAAGATAGAAGATGCCACCTGGATGAAGACTTCTGCCCCTCTGGAGGTCCTCTTCTGGCCGGATCGGATGAAGACTTCTGCCCCTCTGCAGGACCACTTGTGCCCGGCTGGGTGAAGACAGCTCAAGATAGGGTGATCTTCAAGGGGTTAGTGTTAGGTTTTATTAAGGGGGGATTGGGTGGGTTTTAGAGTAGGGTTGGGTGTGTGGGTGGTGGTTTTTAATGTTGGGGGGGTATTGTGTTTTTTTTTACAGGTAAAAGAGCTGATTACTTTGGGGCAATGCCCCGCAAAAAGCCCTTTTAAGGGCTATTTGTAATTTAGTATAGGGTATGGCTTTTTATTATTTTGGGGGGCTTTTTTATTTTATTAGGGGGATTAGATTAGGTGTAATTAGTTTAAAATTCTTGTAATTATTTTTTTATTTTCTGTAATTTAGTGTTTTTTTTGTACTTTAGTTTATTTAATTTAATTATATTTAATTGTAGTTAGTTTAGGTAATTAATTTAATGATAGTGTAGTGTTAGATGTAATTGTAACTTAGGTTAGGATTTATTTTACAGGTATATTTGTATTTATTTTAACTAGGTAGTTATTATATAGTTAATAACTATTTAATAACTATTGTAACTAATTAAAATAAATACAAAGTTGCCTGTAAAATAAATATAAACCCTAAGATAGATACAAATGTAACTATTAGTTATATTGTAGCTATCTTAGGGTTTATTTTACAGGTAAGTATTTAGTTTTAAATAGGATTAATTTATTTAATTGTAGTAATTTTATTTCGTTTTATTTAAATTATATTTAAGTTAGGGGGTGTTAGACTTAGGTTTAGGGGTTAATAAATTTAATATAGTAGCGGCGACGTTGGGGTCGGCAGATTAGGGGTTAATAAATGTAGGTAGGGGTCGGCGATGTTAGGAACAGCAGATTAGGGGTTAATAAAATTTAACTAGTGTTTGCGAGGTGGGAGTGCGGCAGTTTATGGGTTAATATATTTATTAAAGTGGCGGCGATGACCGGTCGGCAGATTAGGGGTTAAAAACTTTATTTTAGTGTTTGCGATGTGGGGGGGGGGCCTCGGTTTAGGGGTTAATAGGTAGTTTATGGGTGTTAGTGTACTTTTTAGCACTTTAGTTAAGAGTTTTATGTTACAGTGTTAGCCCATAAAACTCTTAACTAATGACTTTTAAATGCGGTAGGAGTCTTGACAGGAGAGGGTCTACCGCTCACTTCTTCCAAGACTCGTAATACCGGCGTTAGGCAAATCCAATTAAAAAGATAGGCTACGCAATTGACGTAAGGGGATTTGTGGTAAGCTCGAGTCGCGGAAAAAAAGTGAGCGATACACCTGTTCCTGCCAGACTCGTAATACCAGCGGGCATTAAAAAGCAGCGTTTGGACCTCTCAACGCTGCTTTTTACGGCTAACGCAAGACTCGTAATCTAGCCGATTGCTTTTTGACTATGATTTAGGAGAGATTGTTGTAAGTTATTGCAAAAAAAACCTCCAGGTTGTTTTCTGCAAGACCTCCTGACTGAGTACACATATGTCCCCCATGCATAGGTTTGCCAGGATTTTGGGAAGGTTCTGTTACAATTTTATGACTTGTAAATTAAGTTAAAAGTGAGAGTATTTCTTTTGATAGGCCTATTATTAGTTTGGAGCCTATCGCATACCCCATTTTTATTAATTGCCATGAAAGTGTATATTTTTGAAATGTTGACACCCCAAGGTATTGTATATGGAGTGCTTTGATGCCTTTGATGCAACCGTTTTAGACAAACAAAATTGGAAAAAGTGTATGGTGGTAATTTTTCAATTTTAATTTTTACACACACATTGCTTTTTGACTATGATTTAGGAGAGACTGTTGTAAGCTATTGCAAGAAAACACTCCAGGTTGCTTTCTGCAAGACCTCTTGAGTACACCTATGCCCCCCATGCATAGGTTTGCCAGGATTTTGGGAAGGTTATGTTACAATTTTATGACTTGTAATTGTAGTTATTAAAAGTGAGAGTATTTCTTCTGATAGGCCTATCATTAGTTTGGAGCCTATCACATACCCCATTTGTATTTATTGCCATGAAAGTGTATATTTTTGAAATGTTGACACCCCAAGGTATTGTATATGGTGTGCTTTGATGCCTTTGATGCAACCGTTTTAGCCAAAAAAAATGGAGAAAGTGTATGGTGGTTATTTTTTAATTTTCATTTTTACACACATATTACTTTTTGACTATGATTTAGGAGAGACTGTTGTAAGTTAGTGCAAAAAAAACACTCCAGATTGTTTTCTGCAAGGCACCCTGAGTACACCTATGCCCTGCAGGGGTTTTGGTAAAAAAAACAAAAAAAGCAGCCCCAATTTTAGAACTTATAAAAAATAGAGTAGTGAAATGTAAAATCTGGCACAGTAAAAGTAAAAAACAAAAAAAACTCTAACAGTGAATATAACCAAAAAAAGAATAACAGCAATTTTTTTTTTAAATTGACCATTGTATGATACAGCTTGAAGCAGTCCCCAATGCAGAGTCCAGGGCAATCAGGACAGTAATATATGGTGTCCCTTCTCTGCCCCCTCTTGGTACAGACTCTGCTTTTTTTTTGTGGTTTCTGCTTTGCAGCAGTAGGGGGGATTTTAAAAATAAAATGGGTAGCCCCAACTCTGCTCTCTCCCATCACTGTCTGGGGAGCAGGTGCATCTTGGTACAAAATCCCCAAAATGATCTGGAGCCCAAACTGTTAAAAAGTCAGTTTCATTCTGGGGTTTGCTTTTTTAAACAACAAATAATTGTAGTGCATTGCAATCTGCATTAAGTAAATTGCAACTTTTTTGTACCTGGCCCTTGTCCTCCACATAATTAGGCAGGGCTGCAGCAGCTGATTTGCCTGATCAACCACACCCATATGCCGGTTATAAGACTTGATGCACACTGGCTTCCTTATGATCTCAGCTCTGCCACGTACAGAGACCTCCACTATCCTCTCATTTTGGATGAGGTATACATCCTTCGTGTCTCTGTACTTAAGTGCAAACAGCTCCTCTTGGCGCAGAGCTGAGGTCTCCCCCCTTTGTAGCCGGGTGTATGCAAGTTGTCCTGGGAAACCTGGTTCTTTTTAATTGTACCGCAAGTTACTGTATCAAAGCAATACAGTAGTTTGAACAAAAGGACACTTGTATAATAATTATCTAAGTACAAGTGTTACCCTTTGTTCATTAGGGGTAATATTAGGTCCCAGACAATCTTGCCAGTGGTTCCCATATGTTCTGGGCAACCTGGAGGGTCAAGGTGGCTATCCTTTTCCTCATACACCCGGAAGGCCTGAGTATACCCAGTCTCACTCTCACAGAGCTTATACACCTTTACCCCATACCTGGAGCACTTGGAAGGAATATACTGCTTGATTCCCAGCCTTCCCTTATACTTCATCAGGGATTCATCCATGCATATATTCCTTCCAGGTGTAAAAGCCTCTGCAAACCTAGCAGCAAAGTGGGTAATCAGGGGGCGGATTTTATACAGCCTGTCAATTTGGGGATGCTCCCTAGGGAGGCACAGGATGTTGTCACTGAAGTGCATGAAACATAGAATCATTTCATACCTCTTCCTCAACATACTCTGGAAGAAAATGGGGTAGAGCAGATGAGGCTACTGCACCTGTAGGAGTGAATGGCGGGTTTCTTTATGATGCCCATCAGCATTGTCAAAGTCTAGAATTTTTAAAATTCTGGCACATTGATGGGGGCCCATTGCTGCTTTGCCAAATATGTTTCAGGCTTTATAGCACGGAACTGATGGGCATATAAATTAGTTTGGGCGACAATGTTCCCCAATATATCATCGCCCAGAAACACCTCCAGAAACTGTTGGGGGCTAAATCTGGCAACATTCATATTGATGCCAGGATTTGCTGTGAAGGGTGGGATATCTGGTCTCTGGAGATGAGGCGTTACCCACTCTTCAGCGGCAATGGCAGCAACACGCCTCCTTCTGGCAGGGGGGCTAGCAGCCACAGATACATCACTATCAGTTGAGACTGCATCTAATGATGTATCTGAGTATATGGCAGGGTCAAAATTGGGGTCTGAGTCAGACATAGAGGCATCTGACTCTGATGCAAGGATTGCATATGCCTCCTCAGCACTATATATTCTCTGTGACATTATTTTATCTGTCACAGAAAAAAAAATTACTAAAAAAAAAAATCCACACAAAATTTAAATTAACTAAATGGCTCTGAAAAGAGCCTTTGGTTCTCACAAAAAAAATACTAAAAAAAAATTAACCCCTAAAAATTTACAAATATTGACATGATCAGACAAATGAAATATTTTATTATCATTTTTTTTTATTGTGGCAAGCTCAGATTGGATGACCCTAGCCTGCCCCTATGATGAGGCAGGCTAGGGACACCCCCAGAGGCCCCATGATGCACTGGGCATTGCCATCTTTGAAGCCTCCATCTTTAAAGCCTCATGGGGGTGGGGGAGGGTGGCTATATGGGGCTTTTATTTTATATTAAAACCTATTTTTAAATTAAAAAAAAAAAAAAATGTATTACTAACTAAGTGCCTCAACCCACAAAAAAAAAGCAGAGCATCGGAAGCCTGTCCGATCGCTTCTGATGCTCTGCTAGACTGCCGGGCTCCACGTGAAGCGAAACCAGAAGTGATCACTCGTGGGGAAGTGATCAATCCGGGTCCCAGCAGTCGGGAACAGTATTGCAGGATGATTCGACATGTGAAGTAACAGTCACACCTGAGCAGCGAGAGGATAGTTATCTGGGCAGTTATTAATAGTCCAAAGTGCATCTGTGGCACTTCTCAAGTGCCTTACATCTTGTAAGTACAACCTGTACGTGTGTGTGATCACTCAACACCACTGATTTTGCACTATTGTGGCGCATTCTTCTTTTTTTCCACTACAATACTGTTAGAGTGGCTGGAAGCGATCTCGATCGCGTCCAGTGCTCAGATTAGCCGACGACGTGCAGGGTACGTCCTTGGTCGTTAAGGACCGTTTTTTGCAGGATGTACCCTATACGTCGTTGGTCCTTAAGGGGTTAAAAAGATAGATAATCCCTTTTATTACCCATTCCCCAGTTTTGTATAACCAACACTGTTATATTAATATACTTTTTACCTCTATGATTATCTTTTATCTAAGCCTCTCCAGTCTTCCCCCTTATTTCAGTTCTTTTGAAAGATTTGTATTTTAGCCAATCAGTGCCCTCTCATAAGTAACTACACGGAATTGAGCACAATGTTATCCATATGGCATACATGAGCTAATAATGCCCTCTAGCTGTGAAAAACTGCCAGATGCATTGAGATAAGAGGTGGCCATCAAGGTGTGATTAATTAACTTTTATATATCATTAGGAAGTTATTGTGTTTCTTAATACGTGAACTAAAAATACATATGATTGACAGCCCAAAGAAAGCATCAACATTTGTTTTAAAAAGGAGAAGTCTTGAACTAAATTTAAAAAACAAAAACAAAACAACAATCATGTAAAACTGGATTTGCAAACTGCTGTTTAGTCTCCTCAATGCAAAGTATTTTCTCATAGCAAAACAATTAAAAACCATTATAAAATTGTGTATTCTTAGGCAGTGGGACAGGACGGACATTCACTTTGCTAAGTGGCAAGCATTTATTATACACTTCAGTGACAGCATGGGTATTATTTGTTTATTTTCTGAGATACATTTTATGTGTATAGGTCATATGTATTCATATACAAACTGCAGATTTGCTTGCCACATCCTATGATTAGGAGGCTGGCCAGATTAGGGAGCTTTCAGAGCTGCGTCTGTTTTTTTGCCATTAGTCTTTAGTACTCTGTAGCAGGGTGACGTTGTAGTGCTAATGTCATGCAGATGTCTTTCTTTCTACAGGCACAGATTAATTAATGCATTGGTGTCAAGTGTTTGATGCATGTATTGGTGTCAGGTGTCTGATGCATACATTGGTGTCAGGTGTGTCTGATGTATGCATTGGTGTCAGGTGTTTGATGCATGCATTGGTGTCAGGTGTTTGATGCATGCACTGTGTCAGGTGTTTGATGCATGCATTGTGTCAGGTGTTTAATGCATGCATTGGTGTCAGGTTTTTGATGCATGCATTGTGTCAGGTGTTTGATGCATGCATTGGTGTCAGTTGTTTGATGCATGCACTGTGTCAGGTGTTTGATGCATGCATTGGTGTCAGGTGTTTGATGCATGCATTGTGTCAGGTGTTCGATGCATGCATTGGTGTCAGGTGTTTGATGCAGACATTGTTGTCAGGTGTGTTTGACACATGCATTGGTGTCAGGTGTTTGATGCATGCATTGGTGTTATGTGTTTGATGCATGCATTGGTGTCAGGTGTTTGATGCATGGATTGGTGTCAGGTGTTTGATGCATGCATTGGTGTCTGGTATTTGGTGCATGCATTAGTGTCAGGTGTTTGATGCATGCATTGGTGTCAGGTATTTGGTGCATGCATTAGTGTCAGGTGTTTGATGCATGCATTGGTGTCAGGTGTTTGATACATGTATTGGTGTTAGATGTTTGATGCATGTATTGGTGTCAGGTGTTTGATGCATGCATTGGTGTCAGATGTTTGATGCATGTATTGGTGTCAGGTGTTTGATGCATGCATTGGTGTCAGGTGTGTCTGATGTATGCATTGGTGTCAGGTGTTTGATGCATGCATTGGTGTCAGGTGTTTGATGCATGCACTGTGTCAGGTGTTTGATGCATGCATTGTGTCAGGTGTTTAATGCATGCATTGGTGTCAGGTGTTTAAAGCATGCATTGTGTCAGGTGTTTGATGCATGCATTGGTGTCAGTTGTTTGATGCATGCACTGTGTCAGGTGTTTGATGCATGCATTGGTGTCAGGTGTTTGATGCATGCATTGTGTCAGGTGTTCGATGCATGCATTGGTGTCAGGTGTTTAGTGCATGCATTGGTGTCAGGTGTTTAATGCATGCATTGGTGTCAGGTGTTTGATGCATGCATTGGTGTCAGTTGTTTGATGCATGCACTGTGTCAGGTGTTTGATGCATGAATTGGTGTCAGGTGTTTGATGCATGCATTGTGTCAGGTGTTTGATGCATGCATTGGTGTCAGGTGTTTAGTGCATGCATTGTTGTCAGGTGTTTAATGCATGCATTGGTGTCAGGTGTTTGATGCATGCATTGGTATCAGGTGTCTGATGCATGCATTGGTGTCAGGTTTCTGATGCATACATTGGTGTCAGGTGTTTAATGTATGCATTGGTGTCAGGTGTTTGATGCATGCATTGTGTCAGGTGTTTGATGCATGTATCGTGTCAGGTGCTTGATTCATGCACTGTGTCAGGTGTTTGATGTATGCATTGGTGTCAGGTGTTTGATGCATGCATTGGTGTCAGGTGTTTGATGCATGTATTGTGTCAGGTGTTTGATTCATGCACTGTGTCAGCTGTTTGATGCATGCTTTGGTGTCAGGTATTTGATGCATGCATTGATGTCAGGTGTTTGATGCATGCATTGGTTTTTGATTAATGCACTGTGTCAGGTATTTGTGTGCATTGGTGTCAGGTATTTGATGCATGTATTGGTGTCAGGTGTTTGATGCATGCATTGGTATCAGGTGTATGATACACGCATTGGTGTCAGGTGTTTGATGCAGCATTGGTGTCAGGTGTTTGATGAATGCACTGTGTCAGGTATTTGATGTGTGCATTGGTGTCAGGTGTTTGATGCTTGCATTGGTGTCAGGTGTATTATGCATGCATTGGTGTCAGGTGTTTGATGCATGCATTGGTGTCAGATGTTTGATGCATGCATTGGTGTCAGGTATTTGACACATGCATTGGTGTCAGGTGTTTGATGCATGCATTGATGTTAGGTGTTTGATGCATGCATTGGTGTCAAGTGTATGATGCACGCATTGGTACCAGGTGTTTGATGCATGCATTGGTGCCTGGTGTGTTTAATGCATGCATTGGTGTCTGATGTATTTGATGCATGCATTGGTGTCTGATGCACGCATTGGTATCAGGTGTTTGATGCACGCATTGGTGTCAGGTGTTTGATGCATGCATTGGTGTCTGGTGTGTTTGATGCAATCTATTGGTGTCAGGTGTTTGATGCATGCATTGGTGTCAGGTGCTTGATGCATGCATTGGTGTCTGGTGTGTTTGATGCATGTACTGGTGTCAGGTGTTTGATGCATGCATTGGTGTCAGGTGTTTGATGCATGCATTGGTGTCAGGTGTTTGATGCATGCATTGGTATCAGGTGTTTGATGCATGCATTGGTGTCTGGTGTGTTTGATGCATGTATTGGTGTCAGGTGTTTGATGCATGCATTGATATCAAGGTGTTTGATGCATGCATTGGTATCAGGTGTTTGATGCATGCATTTGTGTCTGGTGTGTTTGATGCATGTATTGGTGTCAGGTGTTTGATGCATGCATTGGTGTCAGGTGTTTGATGCATGCATTGGTATCAGGTGTTTGATGCATGCATTTGTGTCTGGTGTGTTTGATGCATGTATTGGTGTCAGGTGTTTGATGCATGCATTGGTATCAGGTGTTTAATGCATGCATTGGTGTCTGGTGTGTTTGATGCATGTATTGGTGTCAGGTGTTTGATGCATGCATTGGTGTCTGGTGTGTTTGATGTATGCATTGGTGTCAGGTGTTTGATGCATGCATTGGTGTCTGGTGTGTTTGATGCATGCATTGGTGTCAGGTGTTTGATGCATGCATTGGTGTCAGGTGTTTGATGCATGCATTTGTGTCAGGTGTGTTTGATGCATGTATTGGTGTCAGTATTGATGTGCGCTTTGGAGTTTCATTCTATATTCTATGCATTATTGCTTGTCAAGCACATCGTTATTTTGTCTGCACATGCTGGTAGCACACGCAGTATTATTTGTTTTTAAATCTGTATATGTTGGTCTTTAAAGGGACAAGAATGTGAAAATTAAAGGGACAGTCTACTCCAGAATTGTTATTGTTTAAAAAGATAGCTAACTTTTTTTTTTTTATCAATTCCTCAGTTTTGCATGCCCTATCTGAATCATGAAAGTTTCATTTTGACTAGACTGTCCCTTTAAACTCACATGCTTCAGACAGCACTTGCAATTTTAAGACACTTTTCAGTTTACGTCTATGATCAAATTTACTTTGTTCTCTTGGTAGCATTTATACCTCTTGTCATTAACTCTCTGGGTGAGTTTGGCTAGCTCTCAGGTAATACATTGCTGCTTTAGAGATGAATTTAACCCTTGTAACATTATACAATAGTAAACCTGTCTAACACATAAGAGAAGTGTCTTTTTGCACATGTATGCCTCTTTATTCTCAGAAATTACTGGGTTGTGCCTGTTCTTTAGCTGTTGTCTATTCCCCCCTTCAGTGTACTATTTCTGTTTTCCAGCTGCCAGTATTTTTACTGCTTCACTTATGTTCACTTTCAGTTGGCTGGCTGCAGAATATGATACATTACACTGCTCTTAAAGGGACATTCCGGTCAAAACTGAAATGCACATAGAATCATTAATGGATAGAAACCTATTTGCAATATACATGTACTGGCAAAAATGTTTCTAGTATAAGTTATCACTGCTTTAGTGTTAGCGTTGTTCTCTGCAGGTGCATGTGAAGCATAGCTAGATATTCGCAGTGCACCCGCATTTTACATGCTGCAGCTGTTCAGAGCCAGCGAGGCTTGTGACATGTCAACAGTGATGCAAATTGGGTCATTAACAGAAAGCACAAGCACCTTTGGCTCTCTGAGCAAGTGCTGTGTTTAAAATGCTGGTGCACGCTGCATACTTAAAAAGATTCTTAAAACAGCTTTAGCTTTTACTAGAAATATTTTTGCTATTGAATCTTTATTGCAATCATGCTTCTATTCAAAAATGAATGAGTTGAATGCACCTGAATGCATTCCAATGTCCCTTTAAATCACTCATAGCTAGGTCTTCAATTGCGCTAATCTGGTGAACACAAATTTTGTTTTGTGCTTGAACACAAACTTTTACGTTCAACTTGTAATATGCGTGCTAATTACCATGGTCACAGCATAGCTTATCACGTTCCATTAAAACAATAACTCACCACACAGTGTTTACAATCATTGTTACTGCTTCAAGGGTGTACATATGTCTTTATTATCAGCATAAAAGGGTTAAATCACAGTTTGGTTTGTGTAACTGGCATAAAAGTTTAAATTACTGCTCTATTTGTTATAACACAAGGAGAGTAAAGCAAAAAGCACCTACTGTGCCACAGGCAGCAAAGGGGAACAATCACTACCAAGTGTGTTACTTGTAGTCAGAGGTAAAATAAATGCTGTTTGTTTGCTAGTGGAGACAACAGGGGGAGGGGATTCAATATCACTGCTCTGTGTCTCAAGGGGGGACTAAACTACCTATTTGTGTGCATTACTAGCAGATGGGCAGCTAAATCACTGTTGGTTTGTTTTCTGTGGATGTTTTTATTGTCAGCCAAGGAAACAGAATCACTGCTCACTTGTGAAAATATATATGGTGCTGCTTAGAACAGCTTTGAAATTAATCCTAGGTTGAAACATAAGCTAGAGCAGGGGTGCCCAATAGGTAGGTCGGGATCTACCAGTACATCCTGAAGGCGCTGCTGGTAGATAGCGGCCAATGTGATCAAAATGATGTGGTCAAGTTACACGATCTCAACACAGATTTGTTTAAGCCTCACTTGTGTAAGCCTCACTTGTTTACGCCTCACTTGTTTACGCCTCACTTGTTTACGCCTCACTTGTTTACGCCTCACTTGTTTACGCCTCACTTGTTTACGCCTCACTTGTTTACGCCTCACTTGTTTACGCCTCACTTGTTTACGCCTCACTTGTTTAAGCCTCACTTGTTTACGCCTCACTTGTTTAAGCCTCACTTGTTTACGCCTCACTTGTTTACGCCTCACTTGTTTACGCCTCACTTGTTTACGCCTCACTTGTTTACGCCTCACTTGTTTACGCCTCACTTGTTTACGCCTCACTTGTTTACGCCTCACTTGTTTAAGCCTCACTTGTTTACGCCTCACTTGTTTAAGCCTCACTTGTTTAAGCCTCACTTGTTTACGCCTCACTTGTTTACGCCTCACTTGTTTACGCCTCACTTGTTTACGCCTCACTTGTTTACGCCTCACTTGTTTAAGCCTCACTTGTTTAAGCCTCACTTGTTTACGCCTCACTTGTTTAAGCCTCACTTGTTTACGCCTCACTTGTTTAAGCCTCACTTGTTTACGCCTCACTTGTTTACGCCTCACTTGTTTAAGCCTCACTTGTTTACGCCTCACTTGTTTACGCCTCACTTGTTTACGCCTCACTTGTTTACGCCTCACTTGTTTACGCCTCACTTGTTTACGCCTCACTTGTTTACGCCTCACTTGTTTAAGCCTCACTTGTTTACGCCTCACTTGTTTAAGCCTCACTTGTTTACGCCTCACTTGTTTACGCCTCACTTGTTTACGCCTCACTTGTTTACGCCTCACTTGTTTACGCCTCACTTGTTTACGCCTCACTTGTTTACGCCTCACTTGTTTAAGCCTCACTTGTTTACGCCTCACTTGTTTAAGCCTCACTTGTTTAAGCCTCACTTGTTTACGCCTCACTTGTTTACGCCTCACTTGTTTACGCCTCACTTGTTTACGCCTCACTTGTTTAAGCCTCACTTGTTTAAGCCTCACTTGTTTACGCCTCACTTGTTTAAGCCTCACTTGTTTACGCCTCACTTGTTTAAGCCTCACTTGTTTACGCCTCACTTGTTTACGCCTCACTTGTTTAAGCCTCACTTGTTTACGCCTCACTTGTTTACGCCTCACTTGTTTAAGCCTCACTTGTTTACGCCTCACTTGTTTACGCCTCACTTGTTTAAGCCTCACTTGTTTACGCCTCACTTGTTTAAGCCTCACTTGTTTACGCCTCACTTGTGTAAGCCTCACTTGTTTACGCCTCACTTGTTTACGCCTCACTTGTGTAAGCCTCACTTGTGTAAGCCTCACTTGTTTACGCCTCACTTGTTTACGCCTCACTTGTTTAAGCCTCACTTGTGTAAGCCTCACTTGTTTACGCCTCACTTGTTTAAGCCTCACTTGTGTAAGCCTCACTTGTTTAAGCCTCACTTGTGTAAGCCTCACTTGTGTAAGCCTCACTTGTGTAAGCCTCACTTGTTTAAGCCTCACTTGTGTAAGCCTCACTTGTGTAAGCCTCACTTGTTTAAGCCTCACTTGTGTAAGCCTCACTTGTGTAAGCCTCACTTGTGTAAGCCTCACTTGTTTAAGCCTCACTTGTGTAAGCCTCACTTGTGTAAGCCTCACTTGTGTAAGCCTCACTTGTTTAAGCCTCACTTGTGTAAGCCTCACTTGTTTAAGCCTCACTTGTGTAAGCCTCACTTGTGTAAGCCTCACTTGTTTAAGCCTCACTTGTGTAAGCCTCACTTGGTCATATCAGGCCAAGTCCGCTGCGCAAAGTAAAGGGGGTCAGTGGCAGTAATTTGAATGCAGTTTTTTGTAACATGGCACAATGGGGTCGCTCCTGTTAACCCAAATTAAAGTCAGTGCTACTTTTGTCGTCAGGATTAATCTGTTGTATCTTTATGCTTTTGCACATCCATGTGTTGCTAAATCATGCAACTTTAAAAGGATATGAAACCCTCTTTTTTTTCATGATTCAGATATAGAACATGCAATTTTAAACAACTTTTCTTCATTCTCTTTATTTGAAAAATCAAGAATGTAAGCTTAGGAGCCTGCCCATTTTTAGTGGGTAGATCTCATTGAGCTGGTCATTTGAAAAGTAGATCCCAACACAAAAAAGTGTGGACACCCCTGACCTAGAGTGTTGGACAGGGGTCATTGTGTGGAGGGGACAGCTGACAACCCAAGTTACATGTCCACATCACAATTCAGATCAGACTTTAAGGGTCAACCTCCCCTCCCTGGTACATTACAAGTTTGACCTGAGTTCATACCGCTAGGCCCTACAGCCCTTTTTAGCCAGATAGTTACCTACATCTGACTTCAGATCAGACCCCAGACCATCTGGGTGTTATCTGTAGCTGCTCTTTCCCCTGCATGTTGCCTTACAAACATGGAGCAGGTTATGTATGTACAGGGGAGGGAAGAGGAGGAAACCAATGTGCCTGGCTGCCTACCTAAGTGCAGCCAGGCAGACATGTGACAAGTGTTGTGCTAAAGATGTGGCAGCAAAAGCGAAACTTTCTATATGAACTCCGCTTGCTGTCCCTCATTAGAATAACTCATTGTGAGAATGTAAAAAATGTGTCTGCTTCATTTTACTTATAGTTTGCTGGATAGCTGGTTGAAATTCTGAACTGACATGAAAGTCAAAATTAATTGTTTATGCTTTAGAGTAAACCTAACCTTAAAACAATAAAACTGCAATTTACTTGATTATCAAATTTATCTAATCTTAGTATGATTTTTTGATACTTGAGGAATGTGTCTTGATTACTATATGCACACACTTCTAAGCACAATACTGTGTGCTTCATTTCCATCTCGAAAGTTGCCTTCCGTATCCCTTTAATACCAGACACCTGGCAAATCAAGTTTAGAAGAACTAGCTATGTACACAGCTCTCTACAAACTGTGAAGAAATAGAACAGCGTGACTATCTGCCCAGTAAGGGTTACAATGTATATTTCTTAATAAAAAATAACTAAAACCTTTCATATTTATATTTAGGTTTCTGTATTTTTAGTATATTAATTTGTCCAGTAGAGGGAGATCTCATTCTGCTGTATAAAATATACAGCGAATAACCTGCTGACTACAGATTATTGGGATAGACTCAGCCAGCACTGATTTTCTTGGTGATATTGGAGGTAGCACTGCAGATTATCAGAAAAAGATCATATAATGAAGTATGACCCCCTCACTGCACATTATCATTATCTACTCATGTACTCTGCGCTACGGAATTTAGTGGCACTTTAGTAAAAAAATAAATGAATAATAATACAGAGCCAGTATTTAAAGGGACCACAGTGTGCCTTTCTATTGCATTTTAACATTACACATCTCCAAACTGAATAGTGTACTGTGTGACGCAGGAATAAACTGTTCAATGTTTTCATTTTATATTTGCAATGCTCTTCTTCAGACAGCGTATGTAGGAGATAAAAATATTAACATTTATGACAATATTGTTGGTAGATATTGAAATTCGTGAAATATATTTTTGCAAAGAATTAAAATCTCTCAAAAACAAAGAAAAATCCAGATGCTTAGTTCAATGTTTATTTACCCCTTTCCCCTTTTTTGAATAACGGGGGACATTGGGAGTGACCAGTGTATTCGATGATAATTTTTTTACAGCATGGCGAGCGGTGCATTAAATCATGGAAATAGCACTATCTATAGAGGTGTATATGGATAAAAGAGCATGTGAACTGCTGTGTCTAAAACTTTTGTAATGATAGATAGATGATAACTAGATAGATAGACTGAAAGAGAGATAAACAGAATCACTGCTAATTTAAAGGGACAGTAAAGTCAAAATTAAACTTTCATGACTCAAATAGGGCAAGCAATTTTAAACAACTTTTCAATTTACTTTTCTCATCAAATTTGCTTTGTTCTCTTGTTGAAAGCTAAACCTAGGTATGCTCCTATGCTAATTTCTAAGCACTTGAAGGCCACCTCTTATCTCAGTGCATTTTGACAATTTTTCAAAGCTAGACAGCACTAGTTCATGTGGGTCATAAAAATAACATTGTGCTCACTCCTGTGGAGTTCTTTCTGAGTCAGCTCTGGCTAAAATGCAAATAGAGGTAAAAAAAAAAAGTATATTAATATAAGAATGTTTATTATGCAATGCTGTGGAATGTGTAATAAAGGGATTCTCTATCTAACAATTCTAGAGTAGACTGTCTCTTTAAAGGTTGTCTACAAATAAGTACATTATATATTATAAGTTATATATAAGTATATATAAGTTTCTATTATGGGTGATCTCCTGACTATCGTCTATCAGGACAGGCTCACACAGAGCTGGGTCTATTTAATGCAGAGTGATGTCATGAATGCAGGACACTTTTAGACAGTGCTAATTTTACACATAGATCAGTTGACCCCCTCAGCCCATTCACACATTAGTTAACGTTATATAATTTTTCAATGTCATATCTATAAAGACTTTAATTGATTTGAAAATATGGCACTGATTGCAATTAACCCTTTAGCTGCCACATTTCTGTTGTTTCCATTAGCTTGTAGTAAGTGGCTTCCTATGAATTTCCTTCATGCACAAGGAGGATGTTCCTCTGCCCCCTTTCTGAGGACCGTCACCTCTGCAAGTGCTTCTAATTTATAACTAATTGTGCAATTAGGTTTTGATGTAGTGTTCGTAATAAAGAAGCTGAAGTGCTTTTATCAAGTCATGGTCTTAAGAGAAAATAATTACTTGATTCAAGCGTTATTGACTAAATTGTAGAGCTGCTGATGCATCAGGAAGAAGTGAAGTGAAAAGAAAACGTAGTCCCCTGTGCTTGAGCCTCTGTGTCATCCTGAAATTGGATAAATATGTCATAATATGTTTATATTGTTTGTGGCACTGCTTGCCCAGGTGTGAGAAGGCTGTATTTTGTGTATTGAATGCTATTTTTCCCTGTGTTACTGTAGTGGATAACACAGCTCATATCTGCCTCCTATCTATGCCAAAGGGCAATTTCCACATCCCTTTTGTCTATGTCACTGTATTGATAAAATAAATCATATGGGGTCTACAAGCTAACAGACTTCACAGTGCCAAATCATATGGGGTCTGCAAGCAAGCAGACTTCACAGTGCAAAATCATATGGGGTCTGCAAGCAAGCAGACTTCACAGTGCCAAATCATATGGGGTCTGCAAGCAAGCAGACTTCGCAGTGCCAAATCATATGGGGTCTGCAAGCAAGCAGACTTCACAGTGCCAAATCTTATTGGATCTGCAAGCAAGCAGACTTCACAGTGCCAAATCATATGGGGTCTGCAAGCAAGCAGACTTCACAGTGCCAAATCTTATTGGATCTGCAAGCAAGCAGACTTCACAGTGCCAAATCATATGGGGTCTGCAAGCAAGCAGACTTCACAGTGCCAAATCATATGGGGTCTGCAAGCAAGCAGACTTCACAGTGCCAAATCATATTGGGTCTGCAAGCAGGCAGACTTCACAGTGCCAAATCATATGGGGTCTGCAAGCAAGCAGACTTCACAGTGCCAAATCATATGGGATCTGCAAGCAAGGAATTTGAAGCATTCCTAACACACCTTTGGGTCTAGCACAGTGTCGGATTAGCGTGCAAGCGATAACTAATCGTTGATGATATCTGAAGTCCTGAAGTTAGTGCACTTGACTCTTTCGCTCACGCGCTAACATAATACTTTCTACTTGTAATACCAGCACTAATAAAGTCACAAAGCTATAAGAAGTGTGTTTAGTATCTGCAGCCTCACAGTCATTACATTTTCACCGGTTTCTATGTTTTTATTTACTGTGATAAACTAAACAATGGAGAGGGGAATTAGCTGTACAGAATAACAGAAAAACTGAAGAGGTTTGAAGCCCCTCATAATGCGAGGAATAGACTCCATACCTATAGCTCCATTCAGGCTTTGTTTATGTGTCATCCTATAGTCTGGACTCCAATCTCACTGCCAAACTTGTGTATTAATCACTTTTCTGTAATAACTTAAATCAGTATTTAACGGCAAAATATCACAATTTCTCTGTACCCAACAGCACTAAATACGGATAACTCATTTAAGCTTTGTTACTTGATAACCAATGCTCACAGTTTCACGCTTTCCCATATATTTTGAATATCAAATATAACATTTGAATGTAACATTCATATATTCAAATGTTTTTGTGATTTTTAAAACAATCTTTTATAAAACATTAAACTTCAAAAATCCTTTATTAAATCTGAGCTTTTTTTTTTTATATACAGAATTCAAAAAATATCTATTTCAGTCTGTAATAAGAGATATTTGAATGTGTTTATGCAGTTCTGTCAACAAGAAAATGTGTTTTTCTAATCATTATCAAATGACTTGATATTTAAAACCTCGCCGGCATGGAGAGAAATCACACAAAATCTTTGGGATTTTTTTAGACCTTGTATTGTAATGTAGGTCTGTTTCTCAAGATAAAATTTGTGTTTCTAAATTGTTTTTCAGGGCATCGCCGTAACGACAAGACTTCTTAAATCATCTCACCTGAGCGGAGAGGTTTTGAATATCAGGCCCTTAAAGAGACCTAAATGCCAATATGATGCTGAGCAGCGGAAGTTATAAAGCAGGATTTAAAGGGATATTCCAGCCAAAATTGGAAACCACACGGGTGCATTTCGGTATTGAACAGAAGCAATTTTGTAATATACATGCATTAGCAAAAATGATTCTAATAAAAGTTATAACTGTTTCAAAAGTGTATTTAAGTATGCACCGTGTACCAGCATTATGAACACTGCGCTTGCTTAGAGAGCCTAAAGTGCTTGTACTATCTGGTAATTACTCAATTTGTTAATTGCTGACATGATATAAGCCCCAGTTATGATCAAGCAACTATGTGGGTGCAGTGACTTTATCTAGCTACGCTTCACATGCACGTGCAGAGAAAAATGCTTACACTAAAACTGTGATACCTTTTACTAGAAGCATTTTTGCCAATACATTTATATTGCAACAATGTTTCTATTAAAATATGTAATTCATCTATGTACATTTATATTTTGACTGGAATGTCCCTTTAAAAAGAGCATCTTTAGATTTTTCTTCTTTCTTTTTAATGTCCTGATTGGCACTGCATGCTTGATGCTAACACAGGTGTTAATTGATAATTATGATCTGTGCGTCTTGCACTGAGTATACCAACCAATCAGTGCCATGCAGCACCTATACAGAGGTAAAAAGCAGCCCTTTTTTGTAATGCACATTGATTTTTGATTGCAAAAGTAATGACTTCCATGTCCCTTTAATGTGTCCCTTACCAACTATGTTACATTTTATTACAGCATTTAGCATCAGACTGGCTTTTGGTCTGTTAATATTGCGCAAGATCAGTTCCCATTTTAAAAAACACAATTATTTCCTGATTTAATAAAATGTTAAAATTCTAAACAATATAAATTATGTTAAAGAAATGAAATCTGAAAATTAGAATGGTTATTAATGAGTACAATAACTATGTAAGGTTATTATAAAACAGTACAGGTATATTACCAATTAATACAAAATATTAGCAAAATGGTCAGTTGCACAAATAGAATTAATTGAGCTTGTTAGGAATCTCGGCAAACTGCAATCAAAGCCATAAGGCAATTTGCAGCAATAATGACTAACATTTTGCATTACATCCTCCTTTCTAATTGGTTGCTTAATTTTGTCTTCATTTTTATATACTAAAAGCCAACAACTTCTTTTCAATATTAAAGGGACATCAAATTACAGAAAGCTTTGTGTTATTGCACTGTTGCTTGCATATAATTATGTGTTTAACCCCTGCAACCCTCACATCTGATAAGCCAATGAAAAGAGGCATACTGTATGTATGTAGCCACCAATCACCAGCTAGGTAACAATATTGCATTTTGCTCCTGAGCCAGAGTATAAAGCTAATTATATTACAGAAGTAAATTAAAAAATTATATTTAAATTCCATTCTATGAACCATGAATGGTACATTTTAGACTATAAGACTGTTGCAATGCAAAATATATTAGTTTGCAAGTAAAACCACATAATATTTGTTTTTAAAGTGTATATATTTATTATAATAAGATTTATAATCCTAATTAGTATTGCCTGTTCCTCCGCCCCCCTTCACTTCCTCTTTTGGCTGGGCTGTAATGTATAGAGCAGTCACATCCACCCTTTACTTAGGCTTTCCCTAAGGGCTTTAAAGGGGCTGGACTTGAAGATTGTGAAATGACACACATGTTGATTGGATGTTCAATGAAATTGTCATTAAAAAAAAAAAGAGTTCATCTAAGTAGGCCGGCATAACGTTGCAATAGAAGCATTACTATATGCACTAATTTAACCCTTTCACAGATAGATTAAAAACAAAAAATGGTACACATATACTTTTTTAATGGCAAAGATTACATACTGTACATGACATTTGATTAGTTAAAGTTTACCATCACTTTAAACGTTGACTTTTATGTGCCTTTAAGGTTTCCTAAGGTTTACCAAATCTCTGATTCTACAAAGTCTAGATCTTCAATAATTATTGCAGACGTTCAACCAAACACACTATATATATATATATATATATATATATATATATATATATATACGCACACACATATATTTCCCCCCCTATAAATTTAATATGTATTTACTGTGAATTAAGTTAAATTGCATAAAGGTATGTTTAATGAGTACTTTGAGTTTTTTACATTGATATTAGTGCAAACCAGATAGTTTTGTAAGATTTTATAATATAAATGGAACTTAAAGGGACAGTCTAGTCAATAGTAAACATTCATGATTCAGATAGGGCATGCAATTTTAAATTTACATTTATTATCAAATTTGCTTTGTACTCTTGGTATTCTTTGTTGAAAGCTATACCCAGGTAGGCTCGCATGCTAATTTCTAAGCCCTTCAAGGCTGCCTCTTATCTTAGTGCATTTTGACAGTTTTTCACAGACAGTGCTTGTTCATGTGTGCCATATATATAGCATTGTGCTCACCCCTGTGAAGCTATTTATGAGTCAGCACTGATTGACTAAAATGCAAATCTGTCAGAAGAACAGAAATAAGGGGGCAGTCTGCAGAGGCTTAGATACAAGGTAATTACAGAGGTAAAAAGTGTATTAATATAACAGTGTTGGTTATGCAAAACTGGGGAATGGGAAATAAAGGGATTATCTCTATTTTTAAACTATAACAATTTATGAGTAGACTGTCCCTTTAATTTAGCATCAAATAACGATAAATTATTTTTCTGAAAGTTCACAGGACAAAATTTTACCTTGCTTTTGATTGATTTTGGTTTTGGCCCTTTATACCTTATCTTAAAGGGACAGTCTAGTCAAAATTAAAATTTCATGATTCAGATAGGGCATGAAATTTTAAACAACTTTGCAATTGACTTTTATCATTAAATTTGCTTTGTTCCCTTGGTGGTATTTTTTAAAAGCTAAACCTAGGTAGGCTCAAACTGATTTCTAAACCGTTGAAAACCGCCCCTTAGCTCAGAACAATTTGAAAGTTTTTCCCAGTTAGACAGTACTAGTTCATGTTTGTCATATTAGATAACATTGTGCTCACTCCTGTGGAGTTATTTATGAGTCTGTGCTGATTTGATAAACTGCATGCCTGTCAAAAGCACTGAGATAAGGGAGCAGTCTGCAGAGGCTTAGGTACAAGGTAATCACAGAGGTAAAACATATATTAATATAACCGTGTTGGTTATGCAAAACTGGGGAAATCGACAGCTTTGTAAACTGCTGGACGGTGTTATCTTTTTGGATATCATATGGCTGGAAAGGGGTATTAAACACTAAATTCATTTTATGCACCTCCCTCTATTTATGGGTGCCACCATTTTAGAAACTAGGTTTTACTGTAGGTTTCTGTAGGAGAGTTGCTGCACATATGCAAACAGGTCAGCACTGGAAAGTAGTGAAAGCTAAATTTCAACATGTCAGCACCCATGACTAGACGCAGGCGGGGAATAAACTCAATACTATGCTTATAAAATGTATTTAGAGTTTCATTTTCTTTCAATGCCAGCAATGTAAACTCAGTCAACTAAGTTGATTCCAACCAAGACTAGAGCTTTTGAGCAGGAGTTTGAACAGGCACCGTAGTCAGCCAAGTAACCAAGAGGGACAGAAGCCAAATGTTATGGTTCCTTCTGGTTTCTGACACCATAGAAAGGCAAAGACACACAAATATGACTTTGATTATTCTCTCATTCACTAAATGATTCAAACAAGCCCTTCCTCCCCCAATGGTTCAATCACTTAGTGAAAGAGAAGATAATCAAATTAATATCTAAATGCATCTAATATCAATATCACTAGATATCAATCACTGTTAATATGCCAATATTAACCATTAAAAAACATACCGATAACATATGCATTAAATATAGCGACTACCATTAATGCTGAAAGATTATGAATTGCAGCCAGGAAGAAATACTAAATGTATTAGTTCAATATATAGATTTATAGATATTTTCTTAATAACAGGTTTACTATAAATAGCCTCATTAATAATAGATGCAGCAATCAATAATTGCAGAAGGACAACCTAGTGTATTATTTTCTTACTTAGCAAAAAAAATCATATGATCTTCTAGTTGCAATTGTTTATTACTCTTCAGTGCTTACACTCATAAATAGTTAATTACGTTGCTTTGAACCTCAATGACTTGTCTTTTTCTTAATTATTCTTAAAGCCCCAAGAATCTAGGAATTGTGTTGTTCATTTGCATATCTTTACCCAGAGTCCTCTGCTCCAGTAGAATACTCACTATTTAAATGGAAACTGTATATATACATTTCAAGATCTCTGTTGGTATTTTGTGGAAGTAAATACTACACAACAAATAGCAGAAGTAAAACAGAAAACATGTGGATACCTTTTTGGGATGTATTCGTAAAAATTTATATTTTGGCCAACTTTCATCCTAAGTATTCATCACCATCTCCTAAACAACTCTTCAAGTTCAGTCACGCTACCCAACGCTTTTTGACTCAATTATTTATAACTTCTAGATAATAAACTCTAAAGTAAAATATTTTCCATCTGTATTATTTCCATTGTCCAAGTCCGTTCGTATCATAATGTATTACCCAACTATCTTGTATTCAGATGTGTGGAATACTGTGGCACTTTACAAATAAATAATAAGACACAAATGACAATAAATTAATCATGGTTATTTAGTGTGCTTACGTCTTCTTTAAATAAGGAGTGTTGTAGCTTATTCACTTGTATAAAACAATATATATATATATATATATATATATATATATATACATATCTATATAAATCTATCTATCTATCTATCTATCTATCATCTATCTATCTTTCTATATTTGTTTTGATTACATTTTGGCTCAAGTTAAAAGGCTTTCAGGCTGTTTGCCCACTAATAATTTGGCATCTCTATTTACTCCATTCCTGCAAAGGAGAATATTTGCCAAGAAATAGTGGTGAGAGCAGGAGGAAGTATGCAAAGCTTCTCTGGACAAGACAACGCTCTAGGGTCACTCCAAAGGAAAAAGCTGGATGGAAACCTTACATGTCCCCTATCCTGTCCTATTTGCAAGCAGCTAGATTAATTATACCACAAAGGTTCAGAGCCAAGTCTCTGTTTATAGCAATATAATGAGAGACTTGTTCTCAGGATCATTGTCTGCCACTCTCCTCTCAGTTGTACTAAAGATGGAGAAAAGACACATGACACGTAATGTTAGTTCCCCTGCTGATAAATTGCAGTACAGTCTTGGAAACTTGTGAGCTTGTATGCGTACGTGTTACACACTTGATTGTGTATTAGGCACTGAATGTAGACACCAGTCAGATGCTATATACAGTATGCTTATAATATGGCACTGTGGGGTGCAGGTGTTAAATAAAAAGGTTAAGCTTTCTTTCTTTTTTTTTTTCAAGCACAGTTTATTTTGCAAAGTATTCTGTCCCTTTTATTTAAAATGTAAAGTGAATCCAAAGTTTGTTAGCAATTAATCTGTTGATTATTTGTATACTCCATTTTGCAGACACACATGAACATATCTAACCTTCACCTCACTGCAGAGGATATCACTGCCACATATCACTGCAGATGCAAGAATCTCCCTGCAATGACAAACACATCTCAATTCAGGAAATGATACAGAGATCAGTGCATTTAAACTGTCTCACTGCAGGCAAAATTGTATGTGCACACTCAGGCATGAGAGAGAGAAAGAAAGAGAGAGGGAAAGAGAAAGAGAGAAAGAAAGACATAGAAAGAGAGTGAAAAGGAGAGAAAGAGAGAAAGAAAAACAGAGAAAGAGAGAGAAAAAGAGAGGAGAGAGAGAAATATGACAGAAATCGAGAAATAGAATGAGAAACCCTGTAAACGGATAAATGATTTAACATAATAAATAGTAAGATTTATTGTGACTCTGTTATAAAATAAATTACATTGTCAATTCAGCCTCAGATATACACAAATCTCACTGATGAAACTTATCTGTTCAGCTCTACACCCACTAAGGAAGACTTCCCTGAATAGGAAACATTATATGTGCATCTGCTGCTGTGATCTGGCAGTGCAGGAGTTACAGGCTACTTGTGGAGAGATAATCGGAGTTCCCTCTCTCTCCCGCTGTTCCATGCTTGTTTTCTCCTTATCATTGTATAATGTTTGCCAGCAGGAGGTAAATGTCTCTCCAATTTCCATTTCAGGCCTCATGCTGGGATGCGCCTTGTTGATTGAGTTAGGCCTCACCAGTGGGCTATAAATCAGACCAGTAAGGAAGTAATGTCCCATGTTACCGTGACTCATCCACCCCAGAGAGAGTGACCTTACTAGCCCTCACACCCAAGCTTATCCTTTAGTACAAAGTATTAATCAGAGCTATCGGCTATATCATTTCTCCTCATGCTGAAGGACTCTTCATTTCTCCAATTTACATCAAAACACTGGTACTGACGAGAGTTATTTGCTAACTTGCCTGTGTAGGTTGCCTATTGGCCTAAGTAAAAATCTGAGGCCTAAATAATCTGTGAGATAGCCTTCATGACATTCATGTACTATATTCATTATTTCATTAATATATTCATTTCACTAATTAGCACTTTAAAAGTATGACATTGTTCTAGCAGTTCTACTAAAGGGATGATAGATAGAAATGTGCATATTAATGAGTCAATATAGAATTTTTTTATATATATGTGTTCAGCAATATATATATATATATTAGATAACTTTCTAACATTAGTAAAAATATGATAATAATGTCTTTTCATGGGGAAGTAAACTTTGTATTATAATAAAAATAGATTGTTATAGGAATTAAAGGCAAAAAAAAGGGCGTTCTCAGTGTAGCGCGATCCTCAAAAACTAGTGATAAAGACAAGAAGACATCAGTTGGAGAGAAAGACCATGTCAGTCGTGTTTATTAAATTGTCACCACAACAAATAAACCAACTAAACTTATTAAGTTAAAAGGACAGTAAAGTCAAAATTAAACTTTCATGATTCGGATAGAGCATGCGATTTTAAACAACTTTCCAATTTACTTCTGTTTCCAAATTTGCTTTGTTCTCGTGGTATCTTTTATTGAAGAGGAAAACTAGGTAGGCTCATAAAAGCTTAGGAGTGTGCACATGTCTTTAGTACTCTATTGCAGCAGTGTTTTGCAACATTATTTATAGACTTGTTATACAATGTTGCAAAACGCTGCTGCCATAGAGTACTAAAGACACTGACTGGGGGTAATGTAGCTACGATTTTACTCCCCCACTACCACTGATTGCCAGAAACACTTACAAAGCAGTGTTTTCACACCACCATAGTCTCCAGTAAAAACACAGAGCAAGACAGATTGTGTGTTATAGCCGTAACGTACATACCGTGTGAAATTGGGCGGTAACACTATTTCTATACCGCCGGTATTACAAGTCAACCTAAAACTTTCTTTTGTTGTGTGGTATAGAGCGGTAAGCCACATACCGCCCAAAACATACAAAGTCCCTCCTAACAGTACAACCCCCACCCACCCCCCAAAATAAAAAAGACCTTATTTAAAAAAAAAACTTATCTACCCATTGTCGCTAAAGGGGCATTTGTATTTGCATTGCCCTTAAAGTGAAGGTAAACTTTGGTGAATGAAAGCCCGTTTTTTAAAAATACTATTAAAAACAGGGGCACTTTCATTCATCAAAGTTTACATAGCAGCCGTTTTGATTAAAAACTTACCTTTTTTCCTTTCACAGCCAGAGCAGCTTCCCCCACCCGGAGATCCTCTCTTCACACGTCAGGAATGACTAATCTGGCTTCCTCCAATCACAGCATGGCCTCAGGCAATGACTACCCTGGGGGGAAAGCTGTGATTGGAGGAAGCCGGATTAGTCATTGCAGACGTGTGAAGAAAGGATTTCTAGGAGGGGGAAGCTGCTCTAGCTGTGAAAAGAAGAAAAGGTAAGTTTTTAATCAAAACGGCTGCTTTGTAAACTTTGATGAATGAAAGTGCCCCTGTTTTCAATAGTATTTTTAAAAAACGGGCTTTCATTCACCAGTGCCCATGAAAATAAAAAAAGCCCTAATCTAAAAAAGTAACACCCCAAAAAATAAAAATAAACCTAACACTAACTTCAAAATAGGTTCTCACCATTCCTGAAGTCTGGCGGTGAAGGTCTTCGACCAGGTAACTCCATCTTCATCCAGCATGGGACCATCTTCAATCTTCATCCTGGTGTCACGGAGTGGAGGCGGTGCGGATGCGGTAAGGCAGCGGCGCGGTCACCTGACGTGGAACATCATGTGATTATCTGCCTCACACTGAAGATTCAATGCAAGGTACAACTTTTATATTGGGATACTTTGCATTCCTATTGGCTGAAAAAATTAAATCAGCCAATAGGATGAGAGCTGCCTAAATCCTATTGGCTGATTTGAACAGCCAATAGGATGTAAGCAGCTCTCATCCTATTGGCTGATTTGAAATTTTCAGCCAATAGGAATGCATGGATACCCCTATATAAAAGGGGTACCTTGCATTTAAACTTCAGTTTGCGTTGCACAATCGCACGAAGAAGATCCTCCACATCAGATGACCGTGCAGCCGCAGCTCTGCCCCTGCTCCGTCCCAATCTACTCTGTAAGGATGAAAATTGAAGATGGTTCCGCGCTGGATGGTGGATTTTGGGGGTGGATTTTTTTTTATTTAGAAATTAGGTTTTTTTTAATGGCCACTAAAAGAGCTGAATGCCCTTTTAAGGGCAATGCCCATACAAATGCCCTTTTCGGGGCAATGGGTAGATTAGGTTTTTTTTGTTAGGATTTTTTATTTTTGGGTTGAAAAGTTAGGGGGGACTTTTGGGTAAAAGAGCTGGTATCTTTAGGGCAATGACCTACAAAAGGCCCTTTTAAAAGCTATTGGTAGTTTATTTATAGATTAGAGGGTTTTGCTATTTTGGGGTGGCTTTTTTATTTTAAACGGGGTATAAGATTAGGAATATCTTTTTATATTTTGGATAATTTTAGAGTTTGTTATTTTCTGTAATGTGAAATTTTGTTATTTTGTTTAATTTTGGAGTTTGTTATTTTTTGTAATGTTAGTTTTTTTTCTCGTAGTGTTAGAATTTTAAAATTTTGTAATTTAGGTTTTTTATTTTTGGTATCTTTCATCTTTTGAAAATAGTAATATTAGGTTTATTTATAGTTTAAACTTAGGTTTTCTTTATTTCACAGGTAAGTTTTTATTTATTTTAAGGTAGTTATATTGTAACTTTAATTTAAAGTTAGGGGGTGTTAGGTTTAGGGATTAATACTTTAATTTAGGTAGTGGCAATATAGGTGAGCGGCGGATTTGGGGTTAGTAGGTTTATTGTAGTAATCGCAATGCGGGGGTAGTGGTTTAGGGGTTAATAGGTAGTTTATGGGTGTTAGTGTACTTTGTAACATATTTTTTATGGGTTTTGTGAAACATTTTTGCTTCGCAAAATCCTTGCAGTATTAGCTATAACATTAGCTGAATAGACGTACCACACAACTTGTAATACAAAGTAACTGACCATTCTGCACTCAAAGGCCATTTTTTAAGCGGTAAAGCCATACCGCACAACTTGTAATCTGGGTCACAGAGATTTAATTTACTGTAAATTTACTACCAGTAACAGACAGCAGTGAGTAAAACTCCAGTGAGCTGACAGTAACAAGACAGTGTTATTTTTGCGCTGGCAGTCAGTGACATATTTGTAATGGACATTTAAAAATAAAAAATAAAAAAGCTGCCACTCAGGGGACTTTAAAAAGTGGACATGTAAATGTCAGGTTTTCTTTTTATAGATTATACTGGGCAGCCTGTGGAAACATTAGTCTCTCCAGTTGAATACTATAGCTACCGGGCAACCCTAGTAACCTCTTTCCCCCCCTCTGACTGGGACATCACTTATTAAAGGGACAGTATACTATAAAATTGGTTTCTTTTATGTTTCCAATTACAGGTTATCACAGCTACAGAGCTTAAAATGTATGGTAATTTGTTCCTTTAGGTATATTTTGTATATGAAATCTGCTAACTGAAACCACAACCTAATACAGGGCTAGATTCAGGGGTCAAGTCCAGTGGAAACGCATGGGAACGGAGTTCCTGCACTATTTTTACAGGTGGAATTAAGTTACCCCTGGACAGAGAACAGAAACACTTCAGTAAACACTACTGTTGTTGGTGGGAGGAGCTGGAGCACAGTCTGGTTAGTGGAATAGTGAGATCCTCTAGTAATGGGCAGTAACAATTCCTATAATAGACTAAATGCAAGCCCGTCAGCGGTCCTGCTGTGTGATCACACAGCACTGTGTGGAACACATGGTGCTTACATTTCTGTGTGACTTGCTCTGAGGAGGAGTCTGAGGCCCAAAAGCAACCATTCGACCCTTCATTGGTTTTAATTTATTTTCAATAACTAAGGAATATAAATTATATACAGTACATATAAAAACAACGTGTGTGTGTTTGTGTATGTAAGTTTGTGTGTGTATAAAACAATATTAATTGTGAGGGGGTGGAAGTCTTGGTGAGTTCCCACACTTTTTTGTAGGACTTGACCCCTGGCTAGATTACAAGTGGAGTGGCATTTTGCACTTCCGCTATAGCGATAACTCCTTTAGAATTAAACTTTTTGCTCTATTTGTGTTGCGCTGGTATTAAAAGTTGAAATCAAACTTTTTCTCTAGCGGTAACCCGACTAGTGCAAATATCTGAACTTTTAATATCTTGTGTGCGTTCACGTTGATACATAGAAACACCATCACATATTCTCTTTTGAACTTACCTGATATGAAAATATGAATATCTCATATTTCAATGTTCTTTACATAACAGAATATGTTTGATTGTCCAGTGTGATAAAGAATGACCAGCATATTGTTTGCTCTGCAGTGCACACAATAATATTTCCTGGACACCTGTCTCGATTGGAAGGCCTAGGCTGTGTGAGAGAGATGTGTGGGTGGAGTTTCAGTGGCTCTGTGGATAGGACAGCAGGGGTGGGTGATGGATATGAAATGGATGTAGATGGGCGTTTCACAGGCAAGGTTGGTGGACCATAGGCAAAGTCAGGATAGGATATTTGTGGAGTCTGGGCAGTACCTTTTTCACTTTGGAAAACTGCACATTTACATGAACAGATAGGACATAACTCTGTGACTATCCCACAATATACAGGACAACTAGGAAATCTGAGTACCTGTGTTTAATTGATAATGACAAGATTTAAAGTACATATTTACATAAAATTCAGAATTCTTGCAGAAACAGGGTAAATAGTATGGCATCTACTTATCAAGCCGTCAACCGCAAATACGCTGGAATTCCGCAGCGTAATTGTGGAGAGCTTGATTCTCCATATTTATCAAACCCTACAGACCGTCAAAAGTAGAATTTTGTGACGTAACATACGATCCGCCGGTCTCAGTCCAACACAGATCGATGCTTACGTCACTACAGATGTTCCAAATGCAAATTTAGCACTATCTGACTACTTTTGCTATTTAGCTGTATCATCTGTTATGCTGTGCCTTTTTCGTTTTTAAATTGGATCAAATAAATGGAACTTTTTATACCTTGAAAAATCTCTCCTTGCTTATTCCTGTGAGACCGCGACTGTTTGGCGGTACTTTTGCTATTTAACAAATACCTACCAGGTACGCTCGTCACTATTCCGGCCTAGCGTACCTGGTTTTCAATCCGCCGCCCTGGAGGCGGCTGATGCCATAGGAATCAATGGGAGTCTGAAAGCAGCGAAGGCTTATGTTCGCTGCTGCCCTCCGATATCCCATTGATTCCTATGGGAGAACAAAGTTATGTTTACACCAAACACCCTAACATGTACCCAAGTCTAAACACTCCTAATTTGCCGTCCCCTACACTGCCTCCACCTACATTATACTTATTAACCCCTAATCTACCGCACCAACACCGCTGCCACCTACATTATACTTATTAACCCCTAAACCGCTGCTCCCGGAGCCCACCGCCACCTACATAATGCTATTAACCCCTAATCTGCCGCACCCAATGTCGCTGCCACTATTCTAAATGTATTAATTAACTCCTAAACCTAAGTCTAACTCTAACCCTAACACCCCCTAACCTAAATATTATTTAAATAAATCTAAATAAAAATTAATATTATTAACTAAATTATTCCTATTTAAAACTAAATACTTACCTGTAAAATAAACCCTAAGCTAGCTACAATATAACTAATAGTTACATTGTATCTAGCTTAGGGTTTATTTTTATTTTACAGGCAACTTTGTATTTATTTTAACTAGGTAGAATAGTTACTAAATAGTTATTAACTATTTAATAACTATCTAGCTAAAATAAATACAAATTGACCTGTAAAATAAAACCAAACCTAAGTTACAATTACACCTAACACTACACTACAGTTAAATTATTTCCCTAAATTAAATACAATTCAATACAATTAAATTATCTAAAATACAAACCCCCCACTAAATTACAAAAAAATAATAAAAAAAATTACAAGTTTTTTAAACTAATTACACCTAATCAAAATAAAAAACTCCACCCAAAATAAAACAAACCCTAACCTAAACTAAACTAAACTACCAATAGCCCTTAAAAGGGCCTTTTGCAGGGCATTGCCCCAAAGTAATCACATCTTTTACCTGGAAAAAAATACAAACAACCGCCACCAACAGTAAAACCCACCACCCACACAACCAACCCCCCCAAAAAAAATCCTAACTAAAAAACCTAAGCTCCCCAATGCCCTGAAAAGGGCATTTGTGGGCAGTTAGCTCTTTTGCGGCCCAAAGCCCTAACCTAAAAATAAAACCCACCTAATACATAAAAAACCTAACACTAACCCCATGAAGATCGAATTACCGGGAGACGTCTTCATCCAAGCTGGGCAGAAGTGGTCCTCCAGATGGACAGAAGTCTTCATCCAAGCCGGGCAGAAGTGGTCCTCCAGACGGCAGAAGTCTTCATCCAGACAGCATCTTCTATCTTCATCCATCCGGCGCGGAGCAGGTCCATCTTCAAAACATCTGACGCGGAGCATCCCCTTCAGCCAATGACTACCCGACGAACGAAGGTTCCTTTAAGTGACGTCATCCAAGATGGCGTCCCTTAGATTCCGATTGGCTGATAGAATTCTATCAACCAATTGGAATTAAGGTAGAAAAAATCCTATTGGCTGATGCAATCTGCCAATAGGATTGAACTTCAATCCTATTGGCTGATTGGAACAGCCAATAGGATTAAGCTTGCATTCTATTGGCTGTTCCAATCAGCCAATAGGATTGAAGTTCAATACTATTAGCTGATTGCATCAGCTAATAAGATTTTTTCTACCTTAATTCCGATTGGCTGATAGAATTCTATCAGCCAATCGGAATCTAAGGGATGCCATCTTGGATGACGTCACTTAAAGGAACCTTCATTCGTTGTGTAGTCGTTGGCCAAAGAGGATGCTCCGCATCGGATGTATTGAAGATGGACCCGCTCCGCGCCAGATGGATGAAGATAGAAGATGCCGTTTGGATGAAGACTTCTGCCGTCTGGAGGACCACTTCTGCCCGGCTTGGATGAAGACTTCTGCCCGTCTGGGGGACCACTTCTGCCCGGCTTGGATGAAGACGTCTCCCGGTAAGTCGATCTTCATGGGGTTAGTATTAGGTTTTTTAAGGGTGTATTGGGTAGGTTTTATTTTTAGGTTAGGGCTTTGGGGCGCAAAAGAGCTAAATGCCCTTTTAAGGGCAATGCCCATCCAAATGCCCTTTTCAGGGCAATGGGGAGCTTAGTTTTTTTAGTTAGGATTTGTTTTGGGGGGTTGGTTGTGTGGGTGGTGGGTTTTACTGTTGGGGGTTGTTTTTCCAGGTAAAAGAGCTGATTACTTTGGGGCAATGCCCCATAAAAGGCCCTTTTAAGGGCTATTGGTAGTTTAGTTTAGGCTAGGGTTTTTTATTTTGGGGGGGGGGGCTTTTTTATTTTGATAGGGCTATTAGATTAGGTGTAATAAGTTTAAAAATCTTGTAATTTGTTTATTATTTTCTGTAATTTAGTGTTTGTTTTTTTTGTACTTAAATAATTTAATTCAATAATTTAATTTAATTGTATTGAATAGTATTTAATTTAGGGAAATAATTTAATTGTAGTGTAGTGTTAGGTGTAATTGTAACTTAGGTTAGGTTTTATTTTGCAGGTCAATTTGTATTTATTTTATCTAGATAGTTATTAAATAGTTAATAACTATTTAATAACTATTCTACCTAGTAAAAATAAATACAAAGTTGCCTGTAAAATAAAAATAAACCCTAAGCTAGATGCAATGTAACTATTAGTTATATTGTAGCTAGCTTAGGGTTTATTTTATAGGTAAGTATTTAGTTTTAAATAGGAATAATTTAGTTAAAAATATTAATATTTCTTTAGATTTATTTAAAAATTATTTAAGTTAGGGGGTGTTAGGGTTAGTGGGTTAGACTTAGGTTTAGGGGTTAATAAATTTAGAATAGTGGCGGCGACATTGGGGGCGGCAGATTAGGGGTTAATAAATGTAATGTAGGTGGCGGCGACGTTGGGGGTGGCAGATTAGGTGTTAATAAATGTAATGTAGGTGGCGTGGGGTCCGGGAGTGGCGGTTTAGGGGTTAAACAGTGTATTTCATTGCGGCGGGGTCCGGGAGCGGCGGTTTAGGGGTTATTTACTTTATTCGAGTGGTGGTGGGCTCCAGGAGCGGCGTTTTAGGGGTTAAACAGTTTAGTATAGTGTGGGTGTTTAGTGACAGTATACAAATAAAGCTGTGAACATGCTGAAGAGCAGCGAGATCGATGACTGTTAGTTATCAACAGTCCACTGCTCATCTCCCCGTACTTGGTGCGTGGCTTTTTGACAGCTTTTATGTTAAATATGGAGAACGTATTCAGGTCCGCAGCAGCGATGTTAGGCGATGTCAAGCGAGCGTATTGGTGCCGGCGAATGCAGCACAGTTGACACTTTGATAAGTAGATGCCTATGAGTAGTCTGGTTATTTAATGCTAATAAAATATATAGCTGCTAAATAATCTACTTTTGTATTATCACTCTTTTAAGGTTAGGTCCACTCTCCTATATTAATTATATTCATATACTACAAATAAGATAAAAGTACAACTAATTAGTGTTCTGAGAGAAAATATGGCATATCTCATGAATGTTATAGTTATATAAATACAGCTAGTACAATGGAATAGTCTGTTTTAGTGCTTGTTACAAAGAACTCTGAGCGCAAAATGTGACAAGTCGACTTCTAATAAGACAAAAGCTGGAAGAAAATTCTGATTATTCTGCTGAAAATGGCATTAAGCTGAGATCACTTTAGATATAGGCCATTTTGGTAGGGTATTGGAGGTTTAAGCACCTAATTACTAGGAAATGGGCCCATGGAGGGAGTGATATGTCCTGGGGCAGGAAGATGGTTGATCTGTCCCTCCAGTGCTTGAAAGTTCAGCCTTGTAAACATGTCAGTAGCGGTATAATATAGCATCTGCTGCTCCAGTGAGGCCTATTGCACTCCAGCCACAGCAGCATATAATATTAAAGTTTCCCAGTCTGGATCTGTGCGTATTGCTTAACATGGTATTAACAAAAACAGGCACTATTTAACAAATGTTCCTTTTTTTCTACGGAAACGTTTAAAACTAAATATGTTTATTTTGATATTAAAACCAAAAATGACTGTATTTTAGTGCACAGCTAGACTATAGCAGAGACGCTCACTGGCTGATAACGCAACTCTCACTGTGGTATTGGAGAACAGTCACATGCTACACAAGCATGGTAACAGTAATGAAAAAAAATATGTATGACATTAAAAAGTAATTTATATACCTTTAATGCTGTACCTCCTTTCTGTTGTTTCCACATTATATACCCACAATGCTTTACTAGGGCATAACAAAAATTTGCTGTCCTACTTACTATCTCTTAATGCCCTAAAACAGACATTTCTTAAAGGGACATTACGTAAGTTTGTGACATCAAGTCCATATGATGACTACAGTACAAGCAAGTATTTCAAATGCCTATGACTTGTAAGTTTACATTTCCTTGTGGTCTTCAGAATGTACAAAGTGGCACAACTTCTTTACACAACAAGGCTGCTGACATTATACTACTGGCTATAGTCCTTGCAGCATTTAGGTGAGTATCATTTAAAATATATATGAACGAACCGTGTATATTTTATATGCTTGCCTATATAGCTATTCTCATAGTAACATTAAAGTGATGCATTAGGTCAATAAATCGTTTTAATGTCCCTTTGAGTGTCACCAAAATCCCCAAATGGATATTTAGTTAATTGAATCAATTTAATTTGAGTCAATATACTGATAAAACCATTTGGTCATTTGAAATTAGACTGTATCCAAGAACCTAACACAGAAATGCCATTATTATCATCCTCTAATAAAATGAATGGGATTTCAATTGACATCCTCCATATTCACTGTGCAGTGTGCACCAATTAAGGGCCAGATTACGAGTGGAGCCCTAACAGTTACATGCTAGAGAAGAAGCAAAGAAAGGGTTTATTGCAGGTGTTTGCGTGCATCAGGAGTGGTGCTTGTACTATGAGTTGAAAGTAAACGTGACCGCTTGAGCGCAATTGAAGTTAACACGAGTAGGGATAAGTCCGTCCTCAGAGTTCTGGTTAACTGTTTTGTGAAACATAAAAGTGTCACAAAACACATCAAAAATACGTTGAAAAGTACAGTTACACTCAAATTATTAAAAAACAATTTGCACAAAAAAGTTATAAGGGCTCAAAGATAAGAGAGGGTCTATTTAAGAACATGCGAGCGGACATGATCCGATATTGCGGATCATGTCTGCTGCACATCGATAAATGCAGACAGCATATGCTCTGGTGCAACACCGCCCCCTGCAGATTCGCGGGCAATCGGTCGCTAGCAGGGGGTGTCAATCAACCTGATCGTATTGCATCGGCTTGATTTTCGGCGATGTCTGTCTGCCGCCTCAGAGCAGGCGGACAGGTTATGGAGCAGCGGTCTTTAGACCGCTGCTTCATAACTTGTGTTTCTGGTGAGCCTTAAGGCTCGCCAGAAACACTGGGCATCAAGCTGCATAAAGAGCTTGATAAATAGGCCCTGAGGTCTCAGGTGTTAGGAAAAAAAGGCAGGCAAAGGGCTTTAACATAGAGATACATACATAAACATGTCTAAAGATGTATATGTATGTGTATATACTGTATATATGTGTACATATGTATTTATGTTTTTATATTTGTATATACAGTTGTGCTCATAAGTTTACATACCCGGGCAGAATTTATGATTTCTTGGCCATTTTTAAAAAAATATGAATAACACAAAAACTTTTCTTTTACTCATGGTTATTGTTTGGCTGAAGCCATTTATTATCAATCAACTGTGTTTACTCTTTTTAAATCATAATGACAACAGAAACAACCCAAATGACCCTGATCAAAAGTTTACATACCCTGGTGATTTTGGTCTGATAACATGCACACAGGTTGACACAAAGGGGTTTGAATGGCTATTAAAGGTAACCATCCTCACCTGTGATCTGTTTTATTGTAATTAGTTTGTGTGTATAAAAGGTCAAAGAGTTTCTGGACTCCTGACAGACCCTTGCATCTTTCATCCAGTGCTGCACTGACGTTTCTGGATTCTGAGTCATGGGGAAAGCAAAAGAATTGTCAAAGGATCTGCAGGAAAGGGTAGTTGAACTGTATAAAACAGGAAAGGGATATAAAAAGATATCCAAGGAATTGAGAATGCAAATCAGCAGTGTTCAAACTGTAATAAAGAAGTGGAAAATGAGGGGTTCTGTTGAAACCAAACCACGGTCAGGTAGACCAACTAAAATTTTAGCCACCACTGCCAGGAAAATTGTTTGGGATGCAAAGACAAACCCACAAATAACTTCAGGTGAAATACAGGACATGTGGTGTGGCTGTTTCAAGATGCACAATAAGGAGGCACTTGAATAAAGATGGGCTGCATGGTCGAGTCGCCAGAAGAAAGCCATTACTACGCAAATGTCACAAAGTATCCCACTTACAATACGCCAAACAGCACAGAGACAAGCCTCAAACCTTCTGGAGTGATCATTTGGAGTGATGAGACCAAAATTTAGCTTTTTGGCCACAACCTTAAACGCTACATTTGGAGAGGAGTCAACAAGGCCTATGATGAAAGGTACACCATTCCTAATGTGAAACACTGAGGTGAATCACTGATGTTTTGGGAATGTGTGAGCTACAAAGGCACAGGAAATTTGGTCAGAATTGATGGCAAAATGAATGCAGTATGCTATCCAACAGAACTCCTAATTTTCCACTTCTTGATTAGAGTTTGAATACTGCTGATTTGCATTCTCAATTCCTTGGATATCATTTTATATCCCTTTCCTGTTTTATACAGCTCAACTACCTTTTTCCCACAGATCCTTTGACAATTCTTTTTCTTTCCCCATGACTCAGAATCCAGAAACGTCAGTGCAGCACTGGATGAAATATGCAAGGGTCCTTTTATACACACACACTAATTACAAGAAAACAGATCACAGGTGAGGATGGTTATCTTTAATAGCCTTCAAACCCCTTTGTGTCAACTTGTGTGCATGTTATCGGGCCAAAATCACCAGGGTATTTAAACTTTTGATCAGGGTCATTTGGGTAGTTTCTAATGTCATTATGATTTAAAAAGAGTAAACACAGTTGATTGATAATAAATGGCTTCAGCCAAACACTAACCATGAGAGAAAGAAACGTTTTTGTGTTATCATTCATATTCTCTGAAAAATGGCCCAGAAATCATAAATTCTGCCAGGGTATGTAAACTTATGAGCACAACTGTATGTGTTTACAGACATATATACACATATAAACACATAAATACATATGTACACACATATAGACATTGGAGCCATTTGCAGGTAAGTAGATGAAAACATAAAAAAGCATATTTCTGCAATATTCATATTTAATAAAGTGTTATACTGTGTATTTACTGTAAATATTTCCCATTGCAATGTTCTGCACATAAAGGAATATGTTCTAAGTATTAATAAATAGATATTCCTATATATATCTGTATATATCTATACCTATATATAAGCATCTATACACACACATATATATATATATATATATATATATATATATATATATATATATATATATATATATATATATATATATATATATACTGTATATGTATATATATATATATATATATATATATTTATATTTATATATACACTAGTGTTCAAAAGTTTAGGGTCACTTAGAAATGTCCTTGTTTTCCAAAGAAAAGCCATTTTTTTTTGTTTATTAAAATAACATCAAATTGATCAGAAATACAGCGTAGACATTGTTAATTTTGTAAATTACTATTGTAGCTGGAAACGACTGATTTTTAATGGAATATCTACATACGTAGGTGTACAGAGGCTTATTATCAGCAACCATCTGCCCTGTATTCCAATTGCACGTTGTGTTTGCTAATCCAAGTTTATTACTTAAAATGTTTTCTAATGATCAATGCTTATTGATCATTAGAAAACCCTTCTGCAGTTATGTTAGCACAGCTGAAAACTGTTTTGCTGATTAAAGAAGCAATAAAAGTGGCCTTCATTAGACTAGTTGAGTATCTGGAGGACTGGTAATTGTGGTTTCGATTACAGGCTCAAGATGGCCAGGAACAAAGAACTTTCTTCTGAAACTCGTCAGTCTATTTTGTTCTGAGACATGAAGGCTATTCCATGCAAGGAATTGCCAAGAAACTGAAGATCTCGTACAAAGCTGTGTACTACTCCCTTTACAGAACAGCACAAACTGTCTCTAACCAGAATAGGAGTGTGAGTCCCTCGTGCACAACTGAGCAAGAGGATAAATACATTAGAGAGTATAGTTTGAGGAACAGATGCCTCGCATTTCCTCAACTGGCAACTTTATAAAATATTTTACCGGCAAAACACCAGTATCAACGTCAACATTGAAGAGGCGAAACCAGGGATGGTGGCCTGCCAAGCAGAATTGCAAAGAAAAAACATATCTAAGAATGACCAATAAAAAGAAAAGGTTAATATGGGCATAAAAATACAGGTACTGGACAGAGGAGGAATGGAAAAATGTCAAGCATGGTGGAGGCAATGTGAAGGTCTGGGGGTGCTTTGCAGGTGGTAAAGTGGGAGATTTATACAGGGTAAAAGGAACCTTGAAGAAGGAAGGCTATTACTCCATTTTGCAACGCCATGCCATACCCAGTGTACGGCGCTTAATTCGATTTTCTCCTACAAAAGGACATTGACCCAAAGCACAGCTCCAAACTATGCAAGAACTATTTAGTGAAGAAGGACCCAGCTGGTATTCTGTCTTTAATGGAGTGGCCAGCACAGTCACCAGATTTCAGCCCTATTGAGCTGTTGTGGGAGCAGCTGAGCGCATGGTAAGTAAAAAGTGCCCATCAAGCCAATCCAACTTGTGGGAGGTGCTTCAGGAAGCATGGGGTGAAATCTCTTCAGATTACGTCAACAAATTAAACAACTAGAATGTGCAAGGTCTGCAAGGCTGTAATTGCTGCACAAGAAGGATTCTTTGACGAAAGCAATGTTTGAAGGACACAATTATTATTTAACTTAAAATGCATTGTTTCTAACCTTCTCAATGGCTATATTTCCTATTCAAACTCATGTCATATATATTTTTATATAAAATAATGAATTGTCTAAGTGACCTCAAACTTTTGAACGCCAGTGTATATTGTGTCAAAAAAATCATCAGATATATATAGGAATATGTATTTATGAATAAATAAAACATATTCTTCTATGTGAAGAACATTGGAATGTGAAATATTCATATTTTCATATCGAGTTAGCCCACTTAATAATATGAGATTGGGTTTGCATGTGAGTAGGGCGTTTTTTTCCACTTTTTTTGCTTCATTGACTTCTATGAGGGAATACGTTAAAACTTTTAACTTTCAATTTGTAATACGAGCGCTACCTGATGGGCACAAAAGCTTACTTCTAGTGGAGTTAATGCGCGAGCGGGAGGGTTGCCCTAAATGTTGTGTCATTTTGATACTAATGGTGTTAACGGGACAGTCTAGTCCAAAATAAACTTTCATGATTCAGATAGAGAATGTAATTTTAAACAATTTTCCAATTTACTTTTATCACCAATTTTGCTTTGTTCTCTTGGTATTCTTATTTGAAAGCTAAACCTAGGAGGTTCATATGCTAATTTCTAAGCCCTTGAAGGCCGCCTCTTCTCTCAGGGCATTTTGACAGTTTTTCACCACTAGACGGTGTTAGTTCATGTGTGTCATATAGATAACACTGTGCTCACGCACGTGGAGTTCCAGTGAGCCAGCTCTGATTGGCTAAAATGGATGTCTGTTAAAATAAGTGAAAGAAGGGGGCAGTTTGTAGAGGCTTAGATACAAGGTAATCACAGAGGTAAAAGGTGTATTTATATAACTGTGTTGGTTATGCAAAACTAGGGAACCGGTAATAAAGGGATTATCTATCTTTTTAAACATTAACAATTCTGGTGTAGACTGTCGCTTTAAGTTAAAAAATAAACTATAAAGGAAAATGTACCAAAAGTTCATAATCTGGAGAATCACAAATAACATGTTTTTTTGTTTTTTTTTAATATCTGTTTATTTTATTGTTTTTAAGAGAATGTGGAACAGAGTCATACACAGAATGATTTCAAACATCATATACATAAAAAAGAAAAGAAATCCATACAGTCTGAACAATTTCTTGAAACTATATATACAAAATCATATACATTGAAATATCCTGTCCAGTGCTACCTTCATTGAAGAAATGTCACAAACTATACAAACTATGAAAGCTCCGAATCCTACATTGCTTACCCTGCTAACAGGGGAGAAAAAAAAAAAAAAAAAAAGCACTAATTACTTAAGTTTTAATTCCTGACTCCTAATTATAAACACATAAACACAGCCCATTCAACCCAGGAGGGAAGGGAGAGAGATTGGGCGGGAGAGAGAGAGGGCGGGAGAGAGAGAGGGGAAAAAAAAAAAAAAAAGTTCTTCTACCTACTATTCCCCTCCCCCTTCTTACTAACTTTGAGTTTTTATCTGGGTCTCGCCCAGATCAAGGGGAGAGCCCCAGATACTATCATGTTCAGAAAGGGTAGAGTGTCTTGGAATGGGGTTATAATCTGCTGTTGTAATGGTAATGGTAATCTGTATATGTAATTTTTCCATTTCTTAAAAAATAACCCTATTTGTTTATCTGCCTCTTTTTTGAGTCCTATTTGCTCTAGAATAATCTGCGATCTCATTTGATTCTGAAATTCTTTTATAGAAGGAGAATTTTTCTGTTTCCAGCCTTTACATATTAAATTCCTAGCTATCAAAATCGTTAAGTTAATAAACTGTCTATCACTCGGAGTCTGGGCAGGGTGTAAAAAGAAAATATGTGTAGCATTTAATTCAATCTTGGCCGACACATTTCTATTTGTCCAATGCTGTATTTTCCTCCAATATTGTGCAATTTTCGGACAGTTCCAAAAACAGTGTATCAAGTCTGCATTTGGGTTATGGCATTTTGGACATATGCTCTGTTGTGTAGACCACCTAGCAATTCTGGCTGGGGTTAAATAAAAATTGTTTAAGAGCTTATATTGTGTCTCTCGTAGATTAACTCTGTCTGATGCTTCCATAGTCCTTACAAGGCTATCTGATATATCTTTATTTTGTATGTCCGGAAAATATGGTGTGTATTTCCTTTTAATCTGATTTAAATGCTCAGCTCCCTCGCTTTTCATAATGTATCGATACCAGATTGTTATGGATCTAATTCCGGCTTTATATAGTACTAATCCGGGGTCGGTGATTGGATGAGACCAGTCCTGGCCAAACCGTTTTATGTAGTCAGCTATTAGATGGCGCACTTGTAAGAAGGCATAAAAATGTTTGGGAGACAGTTTATATTCCCTGGTCAGATTTCCGTAGGATTTTATTATGCCCGTATGTGGTTCTCTCAATTGTGCTAAGTATGACAGTCCCTGTACTTTCCATTCCTGGAACACTTTATTATTATAACCTGGTGAAAAACCTGGGTTGCCCATAATCGGCAAAAAATTGGAAATCTGAAACTCCTGCCCCAACAACTTACAGTATTTTTGCCAACCTAGAACAATATTTGCGATTGTTATCATTCTACTTACATTGCTAGGTAATTGCCTATAAGGAAGATGAAGAATAGCTTGAAGATCAAATGGTTGAACTAGCTCCGCTTCCTGCTCATAGTAGGTAACATAGTCCACCTTACTTATCCAGTCAATACCGAATTTGACTAGAGAAGCAAGGTTGTAATACCTTATATTGGGGAACGAAAGCCCTCCAAATTGTTTTTCTTGGGTTAACTTTCTGAGAGATATTCGTGGGCTTTTTTTCCCCCACATAAAGGTAGAACATGCTCTGTTATACCTAAGTATGTCTTTATTCTGAATTAAAAGAGGCAGATTCTGTAATAGAAAGAGAAGCTTTGGGAATATAATAGTTTTAATCACCATTATTCTGGCTGATAGAGATAAATAATAAATGTTCCATTTTCCTATGTCATGTTGTATATTCTCAAATAGATCTTTATAATTAAGCTGATACCAGTCCTTAGGATTTCTACTGATTTTGATCCCAAGATAACTGATACTCTGTACCTCCTTAAAAACCTCTGAATAGCTAGTCTTATCTTTAATAAACCAGAGTATTTCAGATTTGCTGGGATTAATTTTGTAACCTGAAAATGAACTAAATAAATTTATAATCTCCATAAAGCGGGGAATACTGCTTTTAGTCTGACCTAGAAAAATTAAAAGATCATCAGCGTATAGAGAAATTGAGACTTTTTGCTTGCCGAGCCTAACCGGGGGAAGTGTATTCCTGATATAGATAGCTAATGGTTCTAGTGCAATGTCAAAAAGTAAAGGCGAAAGAGGACAACCTTGGCGAGTGCCTCTTTCTAAAATAATGTTTTGGGATAGTTCCCCATTTATGAGTAATTGAGATCTTGGCTTATTATAGATCGATCTAATCAGGTCGGTCAGGGCGCCGGAGAAACCAAATGTTTCCAGAGAAGTAAATAAATGGTCCCAAATTATTGAGTCAAACGCTTTTTCAGCATCTACAGTGACTACTGCATATTGCGAACAGAATTTCTGCCCGGAATAAATCCGGCCTGGTCCGGATGTATAATTTCAGTGATTGATTTTTTTAATCTTTCTGCAATCAAAGACATTAAAATTTTGTAGTCTTGGTTTAAGAGAGAGATAGGGCGATATGAAGACACATTTTCCGGATCTTTCCCTTTTTTATGTATTAGTGTGACGACCGAATCGGCAAAATAAGTTGAAATCCTGACATTCTTTAGAAAATAGTGATTAAATAATTTTGTTAGTGTGGCAATAATCTCCTCAGATGCGATTTTGTAAAATTCTGCTGATAAGCCATCCGGCCCAGGAGCCTTTCCAGATTTAGACCTTTTTATTATATTTAAAACTTCAGTTTCAGTAATAGGAGCATTAATCATCTGCAGAGATTCCTGTGGAATTTTTGGAGTGTTCAACCCCAGCCAGAATTGTGCTTTTAGTCTAGCATTCACTTCCTCCCTGGCATATAATTTTCGATAATAATCATAGAACGTCGCCCTAATTTCTGCTGCATCGGTATAGACTTTCTCTCCTCTTTTAATGGCCAAAATTTGGTTTGATTTTTTCCTGAACTTCACCAGCTTAGCAAGATGCTTGGCAGAAACACCCTGATAACCCTGAAATAATGCCCTTATTTTTAATTCCTCTTGTGCCCAGTTTTTTTTAAGATAATGTTCCCTTTCTGTACGTGCTTCTGTATATTTAACCCAGGTTTCATTACTGGGTTCCCTTAGATAATTTGTGTACTTATTTCTTAATTGATTCGACAGTTGAGTCTCCCTAGCCCTAATCTTCCTGTCCCTCTTGACCATATAGGCTTTAACCTCACCACGGATCACCGCTTTTCCCGCCTCCCAAAGTATCTCCGGTTTATCTACATATTCCGCATTTTGGATTAGATACTCTTTCCATCTTTGCTTCAGCCAATTGCAAAAATGTACATTATTAGACATATATCCTGGGAACCGAAAACTATTGCCTGCTTTTTTAGGGGGGCTGCTCAAGATTATGTTTATGCTAACAATTGCATGATCCGATATGATTATGTCTGCGATCTGCGTTTCTATTTTGTGTTTCATGATTTGTTCTTCCAGCAAAAACATATCTATGCGAGAAAAGTTTTTGTGGGTTATAGACTCACAGGTATATGAGCGTGTATCCGGGTGTTGTATCCGCCAAACATCCCGCACCTTTATGGTGCTGGTGAAGTTACGAAAAAATTTCGCCTCTCTATAATTTGCCGCCTTCCTGCGGAGTTTAAATTGGTCTATGTCCGGGCACAGTGTGTTATTCATATCCCTCGCCAATATAAGATTCTGGCCTAGATATGGTAATAAGATCTTGCTCAGATTCTCCCAGAATTTAACTTCCAGCTTATTTGGCGCATATATGTTACAAAGAGTCCATGTAGTATCCTCTATTTTTATTTGAAGCAGGATGTATCTTCCTTCAGCATCTAACTCTTGTTTGACAATAGTGTATGTGAACTCTCTACCTAACAAGATTGCTACACCCCGTTTACGTTTTTCGCAGGGGGTTGCGATTATTTTAGAAATCCAATTAACTTTTAATTTCTCAATTTCTCCCTTTTTTAGATGTAGTTCTTGAAGGAAAATAATATCAGGCTTATGTTTTTTTGCCGTTTTAAGGATATTTTTTCGTTTAATAGGGGAGGTTATTCCACCCACATTCCATGAAATTAATTTTAATGAACTAACCATTTAAACAATTGACTCATAATCTCTATATACACGGCAACAATAACATAAAAAAAAAAAAAAAAAATAAGGAGAAAATTATATAAATCTCTCTCTCAGCCCGCCCTCCCCCCCATCCCCCCAGAACTAAGCCAGTTGCTGCCATCATGTCCTCTACGTGTTTTATACCCCTTTTAACCATATTAACACAAATAACATGTTGAGCTCTGGTGTCCTCTTCAAAAAGAATAAAAAAAGAATCCTGTACGAATCAGTTAGTCTATTATATAAAAACAAGTGACAAGCCTTCTACGTCTGGCCCAGCAGAGAGTGTAGGAACAATTAAAAATGAAAAAAAAAAAGAACTTAGTTGTACAATACTATCACCAGTAATATCTTTAGCAGAATCCACAATGGTGCAAATAGTGCCCCCCACATATCACCACACACACACATAGAGCCCACATTTATTACTATATAACACACATTTATTTTAATTATAAATCAAAAGTAAAAATAATTTTAGTAAGGAGAGGACATGAGCACCCACAGATTTTTTTTTTCTGGAATGGAGGTTGGGGGGGGGGGTACAAAAGCAAATTTGCCCATACAAAATAATATCAGTGGTAAAAAGTGGAGAAGGAAATATTTTTCACAAATGTGCTGCATTTTATTTTAACAATGGTGTCTTGTTGGCATCAAAAAGTGACTCCCAGATAAGGAGACTGACAGAGAGAAACTAAAGTGTCTATTCAAAATTAAGCAAACCAACCAATAAATGTCAAAACACACTTAAAATTCAGGAGCCAGTATTCAAAATCAAGCAAAGTTACCAAATGATCAAGAGTTTCTTGTGATATTAATAGCCCTTTGTCAGTTGTGTTATTTGTTACATAAAAAAACATAACTTATGTAAGAACTTACCTGATAAATTAATTTATTTTATGGTGGCGAGAGTCCACAATTTGTTCAATATGGGATATACATTCCCACCAGGAGAAGGCAAAGTTTCCCAAACCTCAAAAGCCTATTAATACCCCACCCACCTCACCCATATCTCAGTTTAATGTATAACCAAGAAGTGAGATATAAAAAAGGAGTAAAAAAGGAACAGGAAAAAAGATATGCTCTGTTAAAAACAACCCATAATAGGAAGAGGACCTCGTGGACTCTTGCCACCATGAAAGAAATTAATTTATCAGGTTCTTTCATATAGGTGGCTTGAGTCCACAATCTGTTACATATGGGATATAATACCCAAGATGTTGAAGTCAACGAGTAACAAAATAAGAAGGGTGGAATAGAATCTAAACAGCTTTTTTTTGCTGAAAAATAATATCCAAATTAAAGTCTTTTAATAACTAAAAAAACTTGAAAAGAAAAATTATAGGCAACAGAATCAAAGGGTAACTACTGCCTGAAGAATTTCTGACAAGCCGGGCATCACACGGAGGTAAAGTAGAAAAAAGTGGATACAGGGGGTTCCATAAAAAATATAACTTTTATTGCGTGAGACAAGCTTAAAAACAAAAGCAGGGCTCGCAGCCCATAATGTTAGAACAGGGTTTTTAGTGAAAGATACAAACGAGCAGACATGTTTCGTGTGGGGCTACCACACTTGCTCCCCGCCGCCACCTACATTATACCTATGTACCCCTAATCTGCTGCCCACAACACCGCCGACCCCTATAGTATATTTATTAACCCCTAATCTGCCCCCCCAACGTCGCTGCTACCTTACATACACTTATTAACCCCTAATCTGCCGACCGGACCTCGCCGCCACTATAATAAATGTATTAACCCCTAAACCGCCGCACTCCTGCCTCAAAAACCCTATAATAAATAGTATTAACCCCTAATCTGCCCTCCCTAACATCGCCGACACCTAACTTCAAGTATTAACCCATAATCTGCCAACCGGACCTCGCCGCTACTCTAATAAATGTATTAACCCCTAAAGCTAAGTCTAACGCTAACCCTAACCCCCCTAAATTAAATATAATTTTAATCTAACAAAATAAATTAAATCGGAACAGCCAATAGAATGCAAGCTCAATCTGATTGGCTGATTGGATCAGCCAATCCGATTGAACTTGAATCTGATTGGCTGATTCAATCAGCCAATCAGATTTTTCCTACCTTAATTCCAATTGGCTGATAGAATCCTATCAGCCAATCAGAATTCGAGGGACGCCATCTTGGATGACGTCACTTAAAGGAACCTTCATTCGTCGGTAGTCATCGGTAGAAGAGGATGTTCCGCGCTGTAGGTCTTGAAGATGGAGCCGCTCCTCGTCGGATGGATGAAGATAGAAGATGCCGCTTGGATGAAGATGTTTGCCGGTCCAGATGTCCTCTTCTGCCCGGATAGGATGAAGACTTCTGCCACTCCGGATGTCTTCTTTTGGTCCATCGCTGCTCGGCTGAGTGTAGACGACTCAAGGTAGGGAGATCTTCAGGGGCGTAGTGTTAGGTTTATTTAAGGGGGGTTTAGGTTAGAGTTGGGGTATGTGGGTGGTGGGTTGTAATGTTGGGGGGTGGTATTGTGTTTTTTTTACAGGCAAAAGAGCTGATTTCTTTGGGGCATGCCCCGCAAAAAGCCCTTTTAAGGTAATAGAGCTGTTAACTATTTTAATTTAGATTAGGGTAGGGAATTTTTTTAATTTGGGGGGCTTTGTTATTTTATTAGGGGGCTTAGAGTAGGTGTAATTAGCTTAAAATTCTTTTAATCTTTTTAAATTTTTGTAATTTAGTTTATTTTATTTAATTGTAGGTACTTGTAGTTAATTGATTTAATTTATTTATTGATAGTGTAGTGTTAGGTTTAATTGTAACTTAGGTTAGGATTTATTTTACAGGTAATTTTGTAATTATTTTAACTAGGTAGCTATTAAATAGTTAATAACTATTTAATAGCTATTGTACCTAGTTAAAATAAATACAAAGTTGCCTGTAAAATAAATATAAATCCTAAAATAGCTACAATATAATTATTTGTTATATTGTAGCTATATTAGGGTTTATTTTACAGGTAAGTATTTAGCTTTAAATAGGAAGACTTTAGTTAATAAGATTTAATTTATTTCGTTAGATTAAAATTATATTTAATTTAGGGGGGTGTTAGGGTTAGACTTAGCTTTAGGGATTAATACATTTATTAGAGTAGCGGCGAGGTCCGGTCGGCAGATTAGGGGTTAATACTTGAAGTTAGGTGTCAGCGATGTTAGGGAGGGCAGATTAGGGGTTATTACTATTTATTATAGGGTTTGCGAGGCGGGAGTGAGGCGGTTTAGGGGTTAATACATTTATTAGAGTAGCGGCGAGGTCCGGTCGGCAGATTAGGGGTTAATAAGTGTAGGTAAGGTAGCGGCGACGTTGGGGGGGGCAGATTAGGGGTTAATAAATATTATGTAGGTGTCGGCGATGTTAGGGGCAGCAGATTAGGGGTACATAGGGATAATGTAGGTGGCGGCGGTGTGCGTTCTGCAGATTAGGGGTTAAAAAAATGTATTATAGTAGCGGCGATGTGGGGGGACCTCGGTTTAGGGGTACATAGGTAGTTTATGAGTGTTAGTGTACTTTAGAGCACAGTAGTTAAGAGCTTTATAAACCAGCGTTAGCCCAGAAAGCTGTTAACTACTGACTTTTTTATGCGGCTGGAGTCTTGTCGGTAGAGGGTCTAATGCTCAGCCAAGACTCTCAATACCGGCGTTAGGAAGATCCCATTGAAAAGATAGGATACGCAAATGGCGTAAGGGGATCTGCGGTATGGAAAAGTCGCGGCTTGGAAGTGAGCGTTAGACCCTTTCCTGACTGACTCTAAATACCAGCGGGCGGTAAAAAGCAGCGTTAGGACCCCTTAACGCTACTTTTGATGGCTAACGCAGAACTCTAAATCTAGGTGTAAGTTTAAACTAACAAACTAATATAATTATTAAACTAACTACCAATTAAATAAAACTAAAATACACATTAAAAAAATCCTAACACTACTCTAAAAATTACAAAGTATCTAATTACAAAAAAATAAAAAAGACTAAATTACGAAAAATAACAAACAAAATTATTAAAAATAAAAAACAATTACACCTAATCTAATAGCCCTATAAAAATAAAGAAGCCCACCCAAAATAAAAAAAACCCTAGCCAACAATAAACTACAAATAGCCCTTAAAATGGCCTTTTGTAGGGCATTGCCCTAAGTTAAACAGCTCTTTTACCTGTAAAAAAAAAATACAAAGACTACCAACAGTAAAACCCACCACCCAACCAACCCCCAAAATAAAAAAAACTAACTCTAACAAAAACCTAAGCTACCCATTGTCCTGAAAATGGCATTTGTATGGGCATTGCCCTAAAATGGGCAATTAGCTCTTTTATGAATAGCCCAAACTCTAAACTAAAAAAAACCCACCCAAAAAACCTTAAAAAATTCTAACACTAACCCCCGAAGATCCACTCACAGTTTCTGAAGTCCCGCTTGAAGGATCTTCATCTCGGCGGGCTCCATCTTCATCCAGTCGGGTCCATCTTCATCCTGGCGGCTCCATATTCATCCAGTACCATAAATGAACACAGCACCACTGAATGGGATTAAGTGACATATGGTCACGAAACGTTGCTTATTTTAACTTGATCTTCAATAAAAGATGAACATTTTATACCTATAAGTGCTGGTGGATTTCATGAATCCATATTCATCCAGGCGGCTCCATCTTCATCTAGGCGACAGGCGGCTCCATCTTCATCCAGGCGGCATCTTCTATCTTAATCCCGGAGGCGTCTTCTATCTTCATCCCGACGGCAAGGAGCAGGTCCATCCTGAAGACATCCGGAGCGTAGCATCCTCATCATATGGTCACCGCCATATACCGAATATTCAATGCAAGGCACGCGATTCAAAATCACGTCCCTTGCATTCCTATTGGCTGATTTGATTTTGGAAATTCAAATCAGCCAATAGGATGAGAGCTACTGAAAATCTATTAGTTGTTTTGAACAGCCAATAGAATTTCAGAAGCTCTTATACTATTGGCTGTTTTGAACAGCCAATAGGATTTCAGTAGTTCTCATCCGATTGGCTGATTTGAATTTGCAAAATCAAATCAGCCAATAGGAATGCAAGGGACACCATTTTGAATCGCGTACCTTGCATTGAAGATTCAGTATAGGGCGTCGACAGTATGAAGAGGATGCTCCATGCCGGATGTCTTCAGGATGGACCCAGGATGAAGATAGAAGATGCCGTCTGGATGAAGATGGAGCCACCTGCCGCCAGGATGAAGATGGATCCGCCTGGATGAAGATGGAGCCAACGGGATGAAGATCCTTCAAGTGGGACTTCAGCAACTGTGAGTGGATCTCCAAGGGTTAGTGTTAGGATTTTTAAAACTTTTTTGGGTCTGTTTTTTTTTTAGTTTAGGGTTTGGGCTTTTCGTAAAAGAGCTAAATGCCCTTTTAAGGGCAATGCAAAAGAGCTAAATGGGTAGCTTAGGTTTTTTAGATAGTTTTCTTTATTTTGTGGGTTTGGATGCGTGGGGGTTTGTAATGTTACTGGGTCTTTGTATTTTTTTTCAGGTAAAAGAGCTGTTTAACTTAGGGCAATGCGCTACAAAAGGCCCTTTTAAGGGCTATTGGTAGTTTATTATAGATTATTATTTTTTTTATTTTTTTAAATGGGTATTAGAATAGGAATAATTTTTATTATTTTGACAATTTGTTATTTTGTGTAATGTATTTTTTCATTTTGGGGTGGGTTTTTATTTTTATATTAGGGCTTGGGCATTTCATAATAGAGCTAAATGCCCATTTAAGTGCAGGAAAAAGAGCTAAATGCCCTTTTAAGGGCAATGCCCATACAAATGCTCTTTTCAGGGCAATGGGTAGATTCGGTTTACTGTTGTATACTGTTAGGGGTGTCTGTTTTGTTTTGTAGCAAAAGAGTTGTTAACTTTATGCCCTACAAAAGGCCCTTTTAAGGGCCCACAAAATGCCCTTTTAAGGGCCCTTGGTAGTTTATTCTAGATTAGGCTTCTTTATTTTGGGGTGTTTTTTTTTTAAAGAGTATTAGAATAGGAATCTTTTTTATTGTTTTAGATAATTTCATATGTTATTTTTTGCAATGGTAGTTTTTTTATTTTTTGTAATTTTAGGTTTTAGTGTAAGGCAGCTTAGGTTTTATTTCGCAGGTAAGTTTATATTTATTTAAACTAGGTAGTTATTAAATAGTTAATAACTATTTACTAACTAGTCCACCTAGTTAAAATAAATACAAACTTACCTGTGAAATAAAAATAAAACCTAAGATAGCTGCAATATAACTATTGGTTATATTGTAGCTAGCTTAGGTTTTGTTTCACAGGTAAGTATGTATTTAGTTTTAAATAGGTATTATTTAGTTAATAATTGTAACTTTAATTTAGCACTATTTTAAATATGTTAAACTTAGGGAGTGTTAGGTTTAGGGTTAGGGCTAGGGTTACGTTAGGGTTAGGGTTAGGTTTAGGGGTTAATATAGTTTAATTTAGGTTCTTGCGATGTGGAGGGCTGGCGGTTTAGGGGTTAATAGGTTTATTTAGTGGTAGTGATGTGGGAGGCCAGAGGTTTAGGGGTTAATAACTTTATTTAGTGGCGGCGATGTCGGGGAGCGGCGGAATAAGTGGTTAATAGATTTATTATAGTGTGGGAGATGTTGGGGTGCAGGGGAATAGGGGTTAATAACTTTAGTATAGTGGTGGCGATATAAAAAGCGGCAGATTAGGGGTTAATAGCTTTATTTAGGTGGTGGCGATATTCAGAGCGGCAGATTAGGGGTTAAAACATGATGTAGGTGTCGGCTATGTTGGGGGCAGCAGATTAGGGGTTAATAACATGATGTAGGTGTCGGCGATGTCGGGGGCAGAAGGTTAGGGGTGTTTAGACTCGGGGTTTATGTTAGGGTGTTAGGTTTAAACATAATTTTTTTTTTCCCCATAGACATCAATGGGGCTGCGTTACGGAGCTTTTCTTTCCGTGATCGTAGGTGTTTTTTTCTGACCCGCTCTCCCCATTGATGTCTATGGGGAAAGTGTGCACAAGCACGTCAAAACAGCGCTTGGATTGTGTGCGGTATGGAGCTCAACGCAACCATATTGCACTTGTAATGGCTGCGCTATAGAGGGTTAAATAACGCAACTTTTTTGCGTTCGTTAATTTCCCTTTAGTGCGCATAACTCGTAAGCTAGGTGATAGATAGTAATCTCATTTTATAAACCATATCAGCATTCCAAGATTTAAGCCATAAAGCTCTTCTTGAAAGAATTAGGGGCCGATTTATCATAGTGCGGATGGACATGATATGATGTAGCGTATAATGTCCGCCGCACATCAATAAATCACATCAATCATATAGGATTGGGCGGATTGATGTCCGCAGCCTCAGAGCAGCCGGCAAGCCTGAAGCCTCATGCGGAAACAGGGGCATCAAGCTCCATTTGGAGCTTGATAATTCGACCCCTCAGTTTTAACATTGATCTTGATAATGTCAATTACATTCTGCATCACAAATAAAAAGATTTGCCTCTTGTAGTAAATTAAGAATATTACAACATTCAGGGTCTGAAGAAAATTGATGATCAAGAGAGCCTAAAAGTAGATGCGGCGGCTACATCAGCAATAGAAATAGCTGGCCTAAAGACATAACCAGTATGTAAATAAGATCTTCTCAAAAAAGATTCAAGTTTATTATCTATCCTGTAAGGGAATCGTCTTATGTTGAGCTAGAGAAGAAACAGCCCCATCTACTTTAGGGATAGCTTCCCATCGCTCTAAATTAGCAACAGGTAAAGGATACAATATTTTAAACCTAGAAGAAGGCTTAAAAGAAGTACCTGGTCTAGACCATTCCTTAGAGATAATATTAGAGACTGCATTAGAAACAGGAAATATCTCTGGAATAACAATGTTAGACTTAAAGAAAGAATTTAATTTGTTAGAAGGAATATCTTCCGAAGTTTTAACCACTTCAATACCTAAAGTGAGAAAAACTTTTAAAAGTTTTAAAAGAGAACGAATATGCGCAATTTTAAACAAAAAAGAAGATTTATCAGGTTCAGTATCAGATGAGGGATCCTCAGGATCAGAGGAATCATCATCATGAGAAGATACATCAGTATTAGTCTGATCAGTACATATGTTACTAGAGGAAGATAAAACATGGGCTGATCTCACTCTTATTTGAAGGCGGAATTTCAGTCAGGGCCTTCTTAATTGAAGCAGCAATACATTTCTTTATTGCTGAGGGTACGCCATCTACATCTGTGAAATTTAAACAAAAGGAGTAATTGAAACCATAGAGACATCATTATGATGTGATAAAAACACTATACATGAGTCACATAAATTTGCTGAAGATGGCACTTCAGAAGTTTTACAAAACACACACTTAGCTTTGGTAGAAAGGTGTTCAACAGATTCAGGTCATATGGTAATTCCAGGGACTGAAGCAGAAAGTTCCATTATGGCATAGAAACAAAAAAAGAATAATTTTAAAAATAATTTACAATTTTAACAAAAAACTCTTTTGCTAAAAAAAGGCTTTGAGGATTTTAAAAAGTCTTTGCTTAAGATAAATAAAAGTTAATAAAAACAGTTTATTCATAGAGCTTTAAATATATAATCATGTGTAGCATATAAAGCCCCTATATATTAATGAGGCGTCTAAGCTATGTACAGAGCGACTATTTAAACCAAAAATAAGCGGGCAAATCAGTGGCAAAAAAACGCGCCAAACAAACTTCTCAAATAGACTTCATAGGGGGCGGTTTAGAAAAGAGACGCTACACGGCGGCACCTTTGTCATTTTTTAACAAGCCGGCTAACGATAAGTATCTTAAAATATGTATAAATAACACAGTAGCCATATGTTTTACCAATCCTCTGTAAGAGCAATGAAAATATTTATCTTATAAGCGGAAAAATTACTGTCCCTGGGCTGCAAGATACAAAATATAAAGCAATAACTTTGTTTAAAAAGTGCCCAAAAATAGCTAGGAGTGTCTTAAATAAAATATACTTACCGTAACTGTGGCAGACTCTCGTCCACTGAACGCAGACAAGCCTAACCAATGCTGAAACATATCAGCAGAGGTATAGAAATGGAAGTATGTAGAACTGTAAAGGGAGACAAGAGATGAATCTCTGCGGACTTCAAAAAAACACTGAATCACCTATCATTGAAGCACATCATACTTTAACCACCTCCAAATGAAGCAAAGTTTAAACTAAGATATGAATGAGGTGGGTGGGGTATTTATAGGCTTTTAAAGTTTGGGAAACTTTGCCTCCTCCTGGTGGGAATGTATATTCCGTATGTAACAAATCGTGGACTCTCGCCACCTATATGAAAGCTCTTGCATTTTTCAAGTCTTCCCTTTCATTTAAGCTATTTTATGTGAAATTGTTATTAAAAAGCACAAACACAAAAGCTAATTCACATAAAAACATGCTACAAAAGTTCCCCATCATGTCAATAATATCTCTTCCAAGCAATGGGGCCACAACAGCCATAACAATGGCATAAAATATATATATATATATTTATGTGTGTTTGTGGCTCTGATTTTTTTATCTGGCCACTTACTGAATCAATTACATATTGTACAACTGAAGCATAAAAAGGAGCACTTTTGCATATTTTTTATAATAAATCTGGTTAAATGGCAAAAAACAAACTTCCATGACATTTAAAAGGAAAGGTACAAGCATTTGTATAGTTTTCAAGCAAGTATACAAGTTTTTGTTTGATTTTAACTTAAATGTTGCTACATGCAAATCCAATTCACAAATTAAAGGGACACTGAACCCAATTTTTTCTTTCATGATTAAGATAGAGCATGCAATTTTAAGCAACTTTCTAATTCACTCCTATTATCACATTTTCTTCTTTCTCTTGCTATCTTTATTTGAAAAAGAAGGCATCTAAGCTATGGAGCCAGCCAACTGTTGGTTCAAAACCTTGGACAGCACTTGTTTATTGGTGCTGTCCAATCAGCAAGGACAACCCAGGTTTTTCACCAAAAATGGGCCGGCATCTAAACTTACATTCTTGCCTTTCAAATTAAGATATCAAGAGAATGAAGACAATTTGATAGTAGGAGTAAATTAGAAAGTTGCTTAAAATTGCACACTCTATCTGAATCGCAAAAGAAAAAATTTGGGTTCAGTGTCCCTTTAAAGCATATGATTTCTTTGTGAATAATCATGAAAATACACTGCAGGTTTGTGTGAATTGTAAGCAAACATGCTTGAAAATGTGGCGTAATTTAAAAGGAGAATCAGCGAGTGATAATGGAAGAGACACTCACCTAGATTACGAGTTTTGCGCTAAATAGGGTGCAAAAATAATGTCCAAAATGTGCGTTATTGCACTTTTCCATTACGATTTACTGAAAAGCCTCCTTGTGCTGTGCGTTATGGTCCGTTAAAGGGCCACTAAACCCAAAATCTTTCTTTCATGATTCAGATAGAACATACAAATTTAAACAACATTACAATTTACTTCTATTATTTATTTTGCTTCATTTTTTAGATATCCTTATTTGAAGAAAAAGCTATGCACATGGGTGAGCCAATCACATGAGGCTTCTATGTGCAGCAACCAATCAGCAGCTACTGAGCATATCTAGATATGCTTTTCAGCCATGAATATCAAGAGAATAAAACAAATTAGATAATAGAAGTAAATTAGAAAGATGTTTAAAAATGCATTCTCTTTCTAAATCATGAAAGAAAAAATGTTGGTATCATGGCCCTTTAAGCTCCACACCGCACAAAACCCAAGGGCTGAGTTTACCTGCTCGTGCAAGCTTTCTCACTTTCTCACATAGACATCAATAGGTTGAGAAAAATAAATTAACACCTGCAATTGCGGAATGGAGATCGCCGTAATGCAACCCCATTGATATCTATGGGGAAAAGAAAGTTAAGTTTAAACCTAACACCCTAACATAAACCCCTAGTCTAAACACCCCTAATCCGACGTCCCCGACATAGCAGACAGTAAATAAAATTATTAACCCCTAATCCGCCGCTCCCTGACATCGCAGACACCTAAGTAAAGTTATTAACCCCTAATCTGCTGCTCCCCGACACCTAAAAAAGGTAATTAATCCCTAATCCTCCACTCCCCGACATCGCTGACGCTAAATAAAGTTATTAACACCTAATCCGCCGCCCCTAAACATCACCGGCACTAAATAAAATTATTAACCCCTAAATCACTGCCTCCGACATTGCCAACACTATTTAAATATATTAACCCCTAAACCGCTTATCCCCCACATCATAACTAATTAACTAAACCTATTAACCCCTAAACCCCTGCCCCCCACATCGTAACTAATTAACTAAACTTATTAACCCCTAAACCGCCAGCTCCCCATATCGCAAAACACTAAATTAAACTATTAGCCCTTAAACCTAACACCCCCTAACTTTAAATTGAACTATCTATAAATAAATATAAATTTACCTGTGAAATAAAAAAAAACTATGATTAAACTATAAATTAAATTAACATTACTATTTTAACTAAATAAAATAAATAAAAAATAAAAAACTTAACATTACAAATTTAAAAACCTAACACTACGAAAAAACCCCAAAAAACAAGATTATAAACCCCCCTAAAATTACAGAAAATAAAAAAACACTAAGATCACCAAAAATAATAAACCAAATTATCAAAAATAATAAATATTACACCTAATTTGATAGCCCTATAAAAATAAAAAAAGCCCCCCCAAAATAAAAACACCCCCTAAACTACAATAAACTACCAATAGCCCTTAAAAATGGCCTTTTGTAGGGCATTCCCTAAGTTAAGGCTCTTTTATCTAGAAAAAATCTAAGTAAAAAAAACCTAAGCTACCCATTGCCCATAAAGGGGCATTTGTATGGGCATTACCCATAATGGGGCATTTGTATGGGCATTGCCCTTAAAAGGGCATTCAGCTCTTTTACGGTGCCCATCCCTAATCTAAAAAAAAAAGCCCACCCAAACCCCCCCCCACCCAAAAACTAACACTAACCCCATAAAATCTATTCACAGTTCCTGAAGTCCGGACATCCATCTTCATCCAGGCGGCGAGAAGTCTTCATCCAGGCGGCGACACCTAAATCCTGGATGGTGATGACATCCTGAGCGGAGCGTTCTCTTCATACGATCACCGCCTTACACTGAAGTTGAATGCCAGGTACCCATTTCAAAATGGCGTACCTTGTGTTCCTATTGGCTGTTTTGATTCTTCAAATTCAAATCAGCCAATAGGATGAGAGCTTCTGAAATCCTATTGGCTGTTCAAATCAGCCAATAGGATTTCAGAAGCTCTCATCCTATTGGCTGATTTGAATTTGAAGAATCAAATCAGCCAATAGGAATGCAAGGTACGCCATTTTGAAATGGGTATGTTGCATTCAACTTTAGTGTACGTTGGTGATAGTATGAAGAGGATGCTCCATGCAGCATATCATCGCCGTCCAGGACTTTGTATTTTTTTCTATGTAAAAGAGCTGTTTAACTTAGTGCAATGCCCTACAAAAGGCCGTTTTAAGGGCTATTGGTAGTTTATTGTAGGTTAGGGGTGTTTTTATTTTTGGTGGGCTTTTTTATTTTTATAGGGCTATTAGATTAGATGTAATTGTTTTTATTTTTAATAATTTCATTTATTATTTTTTGTAATCTTAGACTTTTTTATTTTTTGTAATTTTAGTGTTTATTTTTTTGTAATCTTAGATTTTTTTAATTTTTTCGTAGTATTAGTTTTTTAAAAAATTTGTAATTTAGGTTTTAAATTTTTTGTAGTGTTAGGTTTTTTTAATCATGTAATTTATATTTTATAATAGGTAGTTTTTTAAATTTTATTAGAATAGTTATGTTTAGGTTAATTTATAGTTTAATCTTAGTTTTTTTTTAATTTTACAGGTAAGTTTTTATTTATTTAAAGATAATTATATTGTAATTTTAATTTAAAGTTAGGGGGGTGTTAGGTTTAGGTGTTAATAGTTTAAATTAGTGTTTTACACATCCCATGACCCTGCAACATGCTCAGCCCTGGGTGCCACTGGCACTCACAGGAAGCTGTGCTGTCCCCAGAGCCACAAGCAGTTAACCCCAGACAGGTCTGGGTGCAAGAACCATAGGGAAAATTACAAAACAAATAAAAAACCCAGCACTCACTTACAAGCTCTCAGCTAAGATTTAAAAGCAAAAATGGAAAGGTTAGTCACCGCTTTTAAATCTTAGCTGAGAGCTTGTAAGTGAGTGCTGGGTTTTTTTATTTGTTTTGTAATTTTCCCTATGTTTCTTGCACCCAGACCTGTCTGGGGTTAACTGCTTGTGGCTCTGGGGACAGCACAGCTTCCTGTGAGTGCCAGTGGCACCCAGGGCTGAGCATGTTGCAGGGTCATGGGATGTGTAAAACACTAATTTAAACTATTAACACCTAAACCTAACACCCCCCTAACTTTAAATTAAAATTTGTTTGTTTGGATTTGTAAGCTTGCATTGTGTGGCTGTTTTAGGGTCTCAGGTATTGGAAAGGACCTTGACGTGGTACCTGAGCTTGTCCCATTTGGCCAGATGCGGTGACTAACCTTTCCATTTTTGCTTTTAAATCTTAGCTGAGAGCTTGTAAGTGAGTGCTGGGTTTTCTCTGTGTGTTGTATTAATTTGTTTTGTAATTTTCCCTATGTTTCTTGCACCCAGACCTGTCTGGGGTTAACTGCTTGTGGCTCTGGGGACAGCACAGCTTCCTGTGAGTGCCAGTGGCACCCAGGGCTGAGCATGTTGCAGGGTCATGGGATGTGTACCCGGTCCGGTATGAGAGTGCAGTTCCCTTCCGTGTTTTGTATATGTCTAGGGTGGTTACATATTCCTGTGCACCCTTCCCTTGTTTTCAGTTTGTTTGGATTTGAAAGCTTGCATTGTGTGGCTGTTTTAGGGTCTCAGGTATTGGAAAGGACCTTGACGTGGTACCTGAGCTTGTCCTATTTGGCCAGATGCGGTGACTAACCTTTCCATTTTTGCTTTTAAATCTTAGCTGAGAGCTTGTAAGTGAGTGCTGGGTTTTCTCTGTGTGTTGTATTAATTTGTTTTGTAATTTTCCCTATGTTTCTTGCACCCAGACCTGTCTGGGGTTAACTGCTTGTGGCTCTGGGGACAGCACAGCTTCCTGTGAGTGCCAGTGGCACCCAGGGCTGAGCATGTTGCAGGGTCATGGGATGTGTACCCGGTCCGGTATGAGAGTGCAGTTCCCTTCCGTGTTTTGTATATGTCTAGGGTGGTTACATATCCTGTGCACCCTTCCCTTGTTTTCAGTTTGTTTGGATTTGAAAGCTTGCATTGTGTGGCTGTTTTAAGGTCTCAGGTATTGGAAAGGACCTTGACGTGGTACCTGAGCTTGTCCCATTTGGCCAGATGCGGTGACTAACCTTTCCATTTTTGCTTTTAAATCTTAGCTGAGAGCTTGTAAGTGAGTGCTGGGTTTTCTCTGTGTGTTGTATTAATTTGTTTTGTAATTTTCCCTATGGTTCTTGCACCCAGACCTGTCTTGGGTTAACTGCTTGTGGCTCTGGGGACAGCACAGCTTCCTGTGAGTGCCAGTGGCACCCAGGGCTGAGCATGTTGCAGGGTCATGGGATGTGTACCCGGTCCGGTATGAGAGTGCAGTTCCCTTCCGTGTTTTGTATATGTCTAGGGTGGTTACATATTCCTGTGCACCCTTCCCTTGTTTTCAGTTTGTTTGGATTTGTAAGCTTGCATTGTGTGGCTGTTTTAGGGTCTCAGGTATTGGAAAGGACCTTGACGTGGTACCTGAGCTTGTCCCATTTGGCCAGAAGCGGTGACTAACCTTTCCATTTTTGCTTTTAAATCTTAGCTGAGAGCTTGTAAGTGAGTGCTGGGTTTTCTCTGTGTGTTGTATTAATTTGTTTTGTAATTTTCCCTATGTTTCTTGCACCCAGACCTGTCTGGGGTTAACTGCTTGTGGCTCTGGGGACAGCACAGCTTCCTGTGAGTGCCAGTGGCACCCAGGGCTGAGCATGTTGCAGGGTCATGGGATGTGTACCCGGTCCGGTATGAGAGTGCAGTTCCCTTCCGTGTTTTGTATATGTCTAGGGTTGTTACATATTCCTGTGCACCCTTCCCTTGTTTTCAGTTTGTTTGGATTTGAAAGCTTGCATTGTGTGGCTGTTTTAGGGTCTCAGGTATTGGAAAGGACCTTGACGTGGTACCTGAGCTTGTCCCATTTGGCCAGATGCGGTGACTAACCTTTCCATTTTTGCTTTTAAATCTTAGCTGAGAGCTTGTAAGTGAGTGCTGGGTTTTCTCTGTGTGTTGTATTATACTGTTCTCAGATGGCAGGAATGGCTTGTATCAGTATAGGCTGTAACGCAAACATTTTAGCCGGACCACACAACCTGTAATACTGCGCTATGGAAAGTCCTGCACTCAAACCTCATTTTTTTGAGTGCGAAATGGATGTTGCGTTACTCTTACAGGCTAAAATGCTTGTGGTATAGCTATTCCGCCGTGACTTGTAATATGTGTTCCCCGCCATTCCAGCGCAATGGCCACTTTTTCAGCTGTAATATCCGTACCGCAAACCTCGTAATCTAGCCGAGAGTGATTAATGAATATGATTAAATAATGAAACATTCAGTTTTGGAAACATTTTGGCCACTTTTCTATTAAGGGCATTATTTATTGCTCCCCCTTGCGTGCTAACTACGTTTGACTTTAGCTATTTGTGCGAATCAAAGTTGAAAGTAACAATTTTTTGCTCTCATGCTTACCCGATGCGCTCAAAGACCTGAAGTTACAATATCACAAACGTGTTAATGTACACACCATAGACTTCATTGGAGTGAGAAAAACAGAAAAAAAAACTAATACTTGCCCACTAAACTGAATCACCATAAGCCCCCTACTCTAAAAACTCCTAAACCGCCACATAGCCCACCACAAAGCACTCCACTACACTATTAACCACTAAACCGCCACATACCCACATAGCAAAGTACCTACTAACCTCTAAACCCCCTAACCAGCTAAACCCCCTAACACCCCTAACCTAACACCCCCTAAGTTATATAAAAAAATAATAACATTACATAAAAATAAAAAGATAACGAGGGGCGGAGCCGGAAGCTGCCATGAGTGCAGTGTAAAACCGGAGCTCCGTGCAACTAGCCCTTAACATACTAAAATTCTGGCATTATAAATATCGCTATTTGGACTAAACAGTATGGGAACTGAACGCTAAACTCTTGGTGCACATGACGAGACAACTTTTATGAAGCAGCGACAACTGATAAGGTGATTATCGCCAACATCTCTCTGTATCACTGGCGCCATGCGCTAAAACGGAAGTGAAGCCCGACTACCATTGGAAAACTTCAACGCACAAAAGAAGCACAACAAACACTCATGCTCCTTTGACGAAGCAGTTTGCAGACCACAGGACTTTGCGGTCATCTACCTTTAGTGAGCAATCTAACTACCATATCCCGGTACTGCCGCACGGACGGGTAAGCTAATCAGCCACGTGGTGGCTGAGGCGCTCACACAACACAGCTTTAAGGAGCCAAAACCCGACTCAAAAATTTTCAAAACAGGGGTGATTTACAACCTCAATAGTAAAGACACAGAGACATATATATGGCAGAGGTGTGAACCTAGCTCTATGGTTTTTACGCATCAGCTAAGGGTCTCAAGGCAATATACCGTAACGAATATACCATGATTCACTAGAGACATTGCTATTAAGCACATTAGTTGAGCTTCCTAACTTTATAGGACATTTAATTTCACCCACATGGTTATCTGAAAAAAGACTGTCATAAGTGCAGCACAGTGCGCAACGAGAGAATATTCAGCTAACGGTTGCACCCACATATAACAGAAAACACTGAAAGTTTGATAAAATCTGCAGACTCTATTGCACAGTAGACTTTTATATAGTTTATTGAAGCTTCTCTACAGAAACAATGGCGTCCAGGCGTTCAATTAGGCCTGACAAAGCTCCAAAATCAACTACTACTATCAAGACACTATCTATGTCCTCCTTTTTACAAACTGCAGATCCAAAAGATACCACACGAACAAACACCAATACAGGGGGACAATCCCCAATCACAGACTCTCAACTAGATAATAATATGAGCCCTCCATCACCTGAGCCACAACTATCAGCATCGCTACTACATAATTTGCCATCTAAGCAGGATATAGCAAATATAGTGCGTACTTGCATAAGAGAAGAACTAGCTACTATGGCACAAGACATCCACACATTAGGGTTTCAAATGGAATCACTAGAGACCAATCATGATCAATTGAAAGAAGAAGTGCATACTTTGACTGAACAAATTTCCTCACAACAAGATATTATATACAACCTCCAAGAGAAATTGGAAGACTTGGAGAATCGCAGTCGGCGAAAGAATCTAAGAATACGGGGAGTACCTGAAGATGTTTTGCCTCGAGACTTCCCAGTATACCTACAAGCATTGTTTCAACATATCAAGGAATCTTCACATACCACTGATATACAATGGGTAAGGGCGCACCGATCCCTCCGTCCCAAGCCACCAGCCACAGCACCCCCTAGGGACATAGTAATTAGATTTAAAAATTTCCTGGAGAAAGAGATGCTACTGAACCAGGCCCGCAAGAATCAACCAGTCAGATTTAGAGGCACTGTAGTCCAGTTCTACCAGGACTTATCATTTGAAACCTTACAAAAAAGGAAAGAATTTGCACCCCTTACAACAGCACTGCGGAACAAAAAGATCCCATATAGATGGGGTTTCCCAACACAAATATGGGTCCTCAGAAACAACACGAGACTTATCTGTAGATCCACAGAGGACATTTCTGACTTTTGTTCATCATTGGGTATAGACCCTATAGAGACAGACTCGTCAACAAATCTAATCTTACCAGCTACAAAGAGGCCAAATACGAAGACACCAAAGTGGAGTACAGTGTCTGCCAAGAAAGGGAAAACCACAGATGCCACACTACAAGGGAAACATGCTCCCAGCCCACACCTATCTAACACGTCTCCTTAAATTGGACAGTATGTAAGGTCTCAGGTGTCTGATCCTAAGATAGATATGTAAAAGTTCGCATATAAGACAAATTCCCATGCTGTTTGTTTTGTTTGTTTTATTTGTTACACATGTTTTAAGTGCGATTTCATAATCCACAATATAACTTAGCCAGAATAGATAACTTCTATTTTGATATGACATTAGGGCTTGTTATTGCAATTTACTGTTGAATTCCCCAAGTATTGCTCTCAATATGCCCTACATTAGGAAGAGAGACTTGATTTCATGTTCAAGTAATAGTTCCATATCAGGTTTGTTTGTTTGTTTGTTTGTCTGTTTGTTTATTTGTTTGCATATACTGTTTGCAATGTTCTTATTGAAGTGGATTTATTTTACAGATATAATGCTTTCCTAAACTTAACGTGCGCAGACTCTGCACCAGGTACCGTGCTGCATTCCAGACATCTGTGTCCCACTATTAAATAGAGATGCCACAGTCTACAGGTAATGACACACGTTCACTCACATTATTAACACAGAACGCCAAAGGCCTGAACTCACCCCACAAACGCTCTAAAGCTATTTCAGATTTATCAAAAAAACAAGCAGACATCCTTTTCTTGCAGGAAACGCACTTTCAACACAATAAGGAACCCAAATACTTTGGGAAGGCATTCACGACACACTATCATAGCTCAGGACCTAACAAAAAAGCAGGAGTCAGTATACTAATCAAAAAGGGGATCCCATTCACTTTAACCAATATGAGCAAAGACAGGGAAGGCAGATTTCTAGGGCTCATGGGACTTTTATACGGCAGGCCTATAACGTTGATCAATATATATGCCCCCAACTTCAAGCAAGCCCCCTTCTTTCAAAATGTATTCAAGAAAATTTTAGACCTCGCAAAAGGCCCTATCTATTTGGCTGGAGACTTCAATTTTCCCTTACAACCAGAGAAAGATAGCTCCAATCCTAAAATTTTAATATCCAAAAAAACCTCCACACTCCTATGGAAGAATCTTAAAAACCTCAACCTATATGACATCTGGCGTTTTATACACACAGAGAAAATAGACTATACCTTCTTTTCAAACCCTAACAAATCGCACAGTAGACTAGATTATATCTTTACTAATCAAAAAGGTCTAACTACGGTTCGCCGTTGTGAGATATTACCTACTTTTTGGTCTGACCACTCGGCAGTCATGCTAAAATTTTCATGGCCCGAAACACCCTTAGACCCCTTTAGCTGGAGGTTAGACGACACTTTACTGACTAACCCATCCACCTTAGATAAGCTATCCACACTTATAACTGAATATTTTACTCATAATGTTAATTCAGTAGGAAATAAATATATTGAATGGGAAGCGCATAAATGCGTAATCCGGGGAGAATTGATAAAACTTAAAGCGCTACACCAAAAACAAAATCGCCAACAATATAACGATTTAACGGAAGCATTTGCAAAATTAGATCATGCACTAAAAAGAAATCCAAATGATTCCGCAGTAGCACAGAAACATCAAGAAGCTCGAAAAGCTTTAGACAGTTTCTTGGAAATAGAATATCAAGCGCTCCACAAGAAAACGAACAGCATGTTTTATTATGAAAGCAATAGAGCAGGCAAATTACTGGCACGCGCGCTAAAAAAGAAAAAATTCAAATCATTTATATATGAAATTCATAGCCCAAAACACAAGTCTCCACTTTACACAACTAAAGATATTCTTGACACTTTTCGGAATTACTACATGGACCTTTATAATATCACTAAAACCCCCTTGACAGAAGAACATCATTCTCCCCTTCGTACATACGTAGACAATTGTCAGGTCCCTAAAATCACATCAGAACAATTACAAATTTTGAAAAGACCTATAACCCCACAAGAACTCCAATATGCCATAACTAATTTACCTAGCGGGAAGAGCCCTGGTCCAGACGGCTTGACAGCCAAATATTACAAAACCTTTTCCTCTATCTTTATCCCCCATCTGGTTCAACTTTTTAACGAGGTTACAGAGGAGAACCCATTCCCACCCTCAATGCTTGAGGCACAAGTATCAGTACTTCCTAAACCGGGTAAACAGCCAAATACACCTGCAAATTTCCGCCCGATTTCTCTACTTAATGTAGATATCAAATTATATGCAAAAATTTTAGCAACCAGGGTTAATTCGGTCCTTCCATCCCTGATACATCTAAATCAAGCAGGCTTTACACCTACACGTGAAGCTAGAGACAACACCACCAAAATTTTAACTCTTATGGAATACGCCCGTAATCACCAGATCCCCTCCGCGTTCATATCTATGGACGCGGAGAAAGCCTTTGATAGGCTCGACTGGGCCTTTCTAAAACAAACCTTATTTAAATTTGGATTTGACCAAGAACTAATAATGAAAATATTCGCTTTATATAATGCACCTCAAGCAAAAGTTAAGCTAAATGACTCCTTTTCAAACCCCTTCCAAATTAATAATGGAACCCGTCAGGGATGTCCCCTTTCACCGCTACTTTTCGTCCTGTCAATGGAAATCTTAGCCTCATACATACGACAGAACACTGCCATTTCGGGGATCCAGATAGGTCCAGCAGAATACAAAATCATGCTTTATGCGGACGACATATTTCTCACCCTCACAAACCTAGATACTACAGTCCCTGCCTTGATGGCTACGTTAGAAACATATGGGAGATTTTCAAACTTTAGCATAAACATTACGAAGTCCGAACTGATACATATAAATTTATCGCCAACAGTTCTAACTAACATACAACATCAATTTCAATTCAAACAGAAGGGAAAAGCAGTTAAATACTTAGGAGTCTACATAACTCCAAACATACAGGATATTATAACATTAAACTATGAAAGTCTCATCCTAAACATAAACTCTATACTAAGAGGCTGGAATGGAAAATCTATATCATGGTTAGGCAGACTTAACGCATTAAAAATGATAATATTACCCAAAATATTATATCTAATGCAAACCCTGCCTGTCCCACTCCCCGACCCATTAGTGCATAGGCTGCAAAAAGCATTGAATAATTTTATCTGGGCAAATAAACGCCCTCGTATCGCTACTGCTACCTTATATAGACCAAGGGATCTAGGAGGCATGGGAGCACCAAACATACAACATTATAGGTTAGCTACCTTCATGACTAGGTTAGTTGACTGGTGTAGACATGCAACAGATAAAGAATGGGTCCAAATAGAAAATCTTTTGAATAACAATCATAATATAAGTGGGAATTGTTGGCTCCCCCCTAACCAGAGATTACTCTCAACAACAATCTCCACCCCTACCCGAGAAACATACAAATTGTGGGATAAAATTATACGACAATATACACATATTTCTTCCATATATTCTCCTCTGACCCCAATAGTAGGAAATATAGCCTGCCCGTTAAATATTAAAATACATAATCCTCAAGCGATAACCATTCAGAACTCGTTTCCGATCTATACCCTATTTGCAGAGGGAAAGATCAAATCACATACTGATCTAACAGACAGCATTGGGCCCCAACTACAAAACTGGTTGTCATACTCACAACTAACCCACTTTCTTTCTACACATCCATCTAAACCACACTTTACTCGCTCCCTAACCCCTTTTGAAAATTTATGCACTAACCCACTCCCTAACAAAGGCATACTCTCAATAACACATAAGCAACTTCAATCGTCCCACTTTAAAACTCTACCAACATATGTCAGTAAATGGGAAAGGGAAATCGATAGCACGATCCCTGAGCAAACATGGTATGATGTATTCAAACACATGGGTAAAGCCTCTTCTTCAATTTCCATACTGGAAATGAACCTTAAACTGCTGTGCAGATGGTACTACACACCTGCCCGTCTGCATCAGTTATTTCCAAATACCCCAGCTACATGCTGGAGAGGCTGCCAAGAAAGTGGTACCCCGTATCATATCTGGTGGCAGTGTCCGAAAGCTAAAACCTACTGGGAGGCTATTGAGAAAGAAATTGCACTAGCATTAAATATACCCATGACATTTGATGTATGGTTTTTCGTTTTTAATCACTTCCCAAAGATAAAATGTAAGTTAAGGCTGTCGCTTTTAATGATAATGGTCAATACCGCTAAAAGACTGATACCATTAAATTGGAAACAAATGGAACTTCCTACAGTGAAGGTTTGGAGGCAAGCAGTCACACATAACATAGAATTAGAAAAATATCATTACAAACAGACACACCGACAGGAAGATTATCACTCACTACACTTCTTATGGGAGGAGTATTTAAACTCGAGACCTACAGACCACTACTAAGATATATATCCACCCTGAAGCATGATAAGTAATAGTAGGCCTGGCGTTTACACCATCCTATACAATTCACACCTAAATGCAATATTTATGGAAAATTGGAATGCTAACTACCAAGCCAACAGGTTACAGATTAAAGCCGGTATTCTGGTGCGCATACTGTGCAATGTGTAATGAGTAATTTCTACAGTCTCATCATGTATTGATAAGCTGAGTATTAAGATAATGTGAAATGTTTTCCACTATTGCATGTTTGAATATTGTATACACAACTTGAAACATTTATCTGTTTACTTATTTAAACCCATTTGTATGCAAATTCAATTTACTTTAATAAAACTGTTGGAAAAAAAAAAAAAAAAAAAAAAAAGAATTTTATCAATACTACAGTGTTGATCATGTAAAACTTGGGAATGGGTAACAAAGTGACCATCTATTTTTTATTTATTTATTTTTCAACAATAAAAAATGTCAAGTACACTGTCCCTTTAATTTCAATAAAACATTTCCCCTGCTGAAAAAAAAAAAAAAAAAAAAAAAAAAAAAGATAACATTACAGAAAAAATCCTACTATTACAGATTATTTTTTTTTTACCAATAATAAAAGAACTTATGTAAGTCAATGGGAAGTCAACAAGTTATGTTCCAGGCCCCTCACAAAGTTAACATAATTAAAGAGACATATTACTTATATGCTAAATCACTTGAAATCAGACTGTCCCTTTAAGTTCTGAAACTACTGCAATGAATGTAATAGCTCATTAATGTGATACAATCTAAAACTAGTAGTCAACCTGCACACTAAATACAAATTAAATGTAAATAATATGTTACATAACACAAAACCAAAATGTCAAAATACTGTTAAATTGCATAGTATCGTCAATACTTGCACAAAAATATCTCTAATAGTCTCTCACATAGTCTCAAGTAAATATGTATTACTGGTAATAACTGGATAATAATGTATATTTTTGAGGAAACTTCAGAGAAAATGTAATGTTATGTCCACTTTTGGGTGTATGTGACAGTGTTGTAATGGTTATTATTGTAAACTGATGTAAAATCAACTACTGTATTGTAAAAAGAGGGCTACCTGTATACTGTACATATCCCTAAAAAAAAAAAAGTAAAGCGTGACAACCATTTCAAAGAAGACATTACACAAAGCTGCCATCTTGAACAATGTGCCCACATTACAACTATCCATGTTGATACTAAAATGTTACCTTTAAAATATATTTACCCAACCATTCTGTAGGTTTAGGGTGATAAATTGAGAGGACTATGAAACTGTGCCATGATATCAGCAAATAATATACATCTGAGACAAGTTACTGCCAGTTACTTAAATAATTATAGTTGAATTACACAATATTTGAATTTGAATTTCAAATTCTCTCTTTAAATGTAATATTTGAATAATGCAATATTCGAAATAGAAACATTTGATTTTATATATTTGTATCTATTATGTATCAATTTACTAAATTACCTACCACATGAACTATTGACTTTCTGAACAGTACTTTTAAATCGAATGTTACATCCGAAATTTCGAAAGTGGATATTTGATTTTATTATGAACATTCAAAAACAAAAGTAACATTTGATTACCAAATTTTAATGGATTTTCATTCATATCAACATTTGATTTGTCCAAAACAAATATCCACACCAAACAAATTACACTTTCAGCCCATTCACCCATCCATAGTTAATATATCTTCCTTTTTTAAATGTCCAAGTGATATTTTCTAGTCATTTTTTAGTTTTTCTTTTTCTTAGAGAAATTACTCTATTATGAGGTTCACTAGTTAAAGTGAAAGTCAATCCTAGCATTTTACAAACGCTAGGATTGACTATTGAAACAAATAAAGGGGACTTTCATTCATGAAGTATAAGATACTTCATATAGAAAGCTCCTTTATTTGTTTCAATCGATCGCCATTCTTAGCTGCTACAGCAGCCCATGGCTAAAAAAATTTTTTGCTAAGAGGAGATGTTTTCACCTCTTAGCCAATAGCAGTGCGGTAAATCTGGCTCCCAAGGGCGCCAAGCCGGATTTACCGCACGGCTATTGGCTAAGAGGTGAAAACGTCATGAATGAAAGTCCCCTTTACTTGTTTCAATAGTCAATCCTAGCGTTTGTACAATGCTAAGATTGACTATCATTTTAAGTATCAGCATGCCCTTCTGTGAAATTACAATTTGCTAAACTTTACTATTTGAGACTGTTGACTGTAGTAGAGGAAGAGTTGGGGAAGCATTTCTTTAATGTCTTGACCAGTTGTATAGTAATAAAATAAAGTAAGTCCTGAACCTGTGACTGTTTCTTGGCAACAATTAAATTGAAAACTTTCTAACGGGTCCTAATGTTCTAATGCAAAAGAGAAAAGACTCCTCTTCTGACTTCATTATTTATACTTTTTTTTTAATAGGATATTATGAAGACTAGATAGGTCTTTGTTTTATTTTTTATTTACTCCTTTCTAAGAAAATGTAAGTGGACTTGTGATATTCATTATGATATGCCTCATTTTGCATTCAGTATTTTATATTTAGAATTTCATATAATCTATCACTGGATTTCCAAATTAGGGCTAGATTACAAGTGAAGCGCTGTTGAAATAACACTCGTGCGCTAACGTGAGCTCATATTACAAGTTGAAACAAAATGCACCTCATGAGCGCAAATTAAATTCAAGCTCACCAGGTTAGCGCGACTGAAGTCCTCGCATAAAGGGTTAGGGATAAATTAAAAGTTGCACCAAATAAAGTGTTCCACTCATATATAAACTATTCATATGAATATTAAAAAAAGAAAGTTATAAGGGTTCAAAGGTATATGGTATATGACAAGGTATTCGACTGGAAAGGGCTATAATGTATATATACATACATATATACACATATACATATATATATGTATACACTTCTCACCCAATACCTGAAAAAATTAAACATCATTTTTAATAATTTTTAATATTTAATAATGTGTTTTACTGTGTATGTACTGTAAATATTTTTTACATTCCAATGTTCTTAAGTTGTGTCAGTTCTTTTTCAGTTTGTGCACTCCATTGAAGTTTATGAGAAGAAGAAGTTAATGTGGTTGTGTTATCCGAAGTCCTGAAGTTAGTGCACTTCAGCTTTCGCTTGTGCACAAACCATTTACTTTAAACTTGTAACATGCAAGCTAACCCGTGTGCATTGAAAGTTTACTTCTGGTGGCGTTTGTGCGCATGCGAAAGCTATAAATAGCGCACCACTTGCAATCTTGCCCTTAATGTCCAAAATGTTAAAGGTAGAAGTTTGACTTATTACTTTTATTTTTTCCAAATTGAGCAGATTGATAGTACCAGATAGAGTACATAAGCCTCAGGTGAGAAAGCCATACAAGAAACCAGAGCTCTTGTTATTTACAGTAAATATCTCCCCAGTTCATTTCAAATATATTTATCTATATTTACTGCTCTATTCAGGATGCATTTATCTCAATGGCCTATTTTGCAGCTACTCTAGGGAGAGACTTGTGAGATATAAAATCAGTGCGTGCATTTTATCTCTGCTGACAATCAATCTGTGAATCGCAAACACTGCCTTTCATTCTTGTACTGATATCTGTGTAAAGAGACGTGGAACTCAAAATTATAATTTAATGATTAATGTGCAGCACAGAGTAGCATGGAAGTCTCTTCAGCACTATATGGCAGTAGTGTTCGCAACAATGTTTAGAACACTTTTATACATATAGTGCTTAAAGGGACATGAAGCCCCCAAAAATGATTTAATAATTCAGACAGAACATTTAATTTTAAACATAGACTCAGCACTAATGGGAACTAGCTGCTGATTGATGGTTGCACATATATGCCTCTTGTTATTGGCTCAACCAATATATTCAGCTGGCTCACAGTAGTGCATTGCTGCTCCTTCAACAGATACCAAGAGAATGAAGATAATGAAGCATATTTGATAATAGAAGCAAATTGGAAAGTTGTTTAAAATGCTATGTTCTATCTGAAAAATGAAAGAAAACATTTGGGCTTGATGTCCCTTTTTAAGACAAGTGTACGCTCCTCAGGATACCTCAGTATGCTGTCAACAAAAGGAGCTAAGTTTAAACAAAAGCTACCAGACAAAAGGTAAATTTGATAACAGAAGTACATTGGGTTTTTCTTTTTATTGTACAATCTATCTGAACATGCAAGTTTAATTTTTATTTCAATGTCCCTTTAATTCTCCCTTATTCATGCCTCTCTCACTCTACTTCCTTTTCTCCCTAAATTCTCCATGTCCTCATCTCTCTGATACACCCTCTCCCCTCTCTCCCCTTCCCTCTGCCAGACCAGAATAGAATGCATAGAGGGAATTCTATACATAATTTAGTCCCATCCATTTATCTGAGGGACCTGTGGAAGTAACATAGAATAATTGAGAAATGTTGCACATTAATACACTGCTTGTCTGATACATCAAATCACTCTGACATGGTAAAAATGTTGGCAATAATATTTTACCCGACCATAGAGAAGCTTTAACAAATGTGGATTATTTGATTATGATTCATATGATTCTGGAACTCATTTATCTTAGGTCTGAGCCTGCAACTGTGATGTGAAAATCCACTCATTTCCGAAGGATTATCTGTATTATTCACAGAGCACCATGTATCTGTATTATACACATAAAGCTATATTTGTACCTGTATTACACATAGAGCATTGTATGGATCTGTATTATAGATAGAGCTATGTGTGTGTTTCTGTATTAAACATAGAACAATTTATGTATCTGTTACACACAGAGAGCAATGTGTATCTGTATTGGGCACAATGCTGTGTCTCTGGATTAAACAACATGTAGATATGTGTCCAGGCAATTTAGGAAATAGTAGCCTTGTGGGTAGTTTTGGTGCACTCTGTTTTGTGTGTATTAGGGGTCTCCGCATTTTTTAAGAAAAGGTTGCTAGGTTATTTTATTTTTTACAGAATCACATCAGTTTTGGTTGTCACTGGTTTGTTAAAAATTATATTTGTATAGACATCTAATGACAGGAGCTCAAGTTTGGTAGAACCAGGGGTATTCCTGTGCTACTGTTTGGACAAGGAGAAAAGGAACAGGCTTTGAAAGCACTGGAGGAGCAGATTCCGGTATTGAAGTACATGGAAGTAAACATAAACTGTCAATTCTGAGTGCATCATTAAAAAAATCAAATTGACTTATTTTATAAATTTGACCTCATAACCCCTTTCTGTGAGGCTACTGAAGAAGGCTTGGGATTTCAGAACCTGCTAGGTTGTCCCTAAAATAGTATCCTGTGGGTGTTCCTTGCTGTTACTCAACACTGACTGCTGCAGCCTTCCTCTACAGGTGAATGAAAAGCTAGAGGGGGTGCAAAAGGTGTGACAACGTTAGAAATGGAGGTGCTAGGGGTGAGAAAAGAAATAGGGGAGCCAGTGGTAAAATGAGATAGTAATGAAATAGGGATTAAGAGGGGAGAGACAACTGATTTCGCAGCTGAGTGACAGTGGGACCAAGAAAAAAGGAGAAACTGAGCAAGAGCGGGAAAGTGAAAATGATAAGAGAGTAGCCAGTCTGAGGATCGAGTCGTGAAGCAGTGATAATGTAAGGAATGTGACATAGAACAGGCAATAGGGATGGGCGAATATTTTGAAACATTCAAAAATTTAAACGAATTTTAACACATTCGTTCGTTTAAAATTTTTAATGTTTGCACAACATTCTAACATTTGTTTTCTTTAATATCTAATCTGTATTTCTAATGCTTTCTTTAAATGTAATATTCGATTAAAATGTTTCTATTAATTTGATTCTACATGCTTGAACAAGGTTTGTATGATAAATGGTGACTATTCTTCTAGAGCACCCTGTAACATCCATGGCCAGTCCCTTGTGTGCAACTATGACAGCGATGGCGAACTTATGGCACTCGTGCCACAGCTGGCAAGCAAAGGCCCGTCTGTTGGCACACGAGCCATAACTCTGCAAGCATCATCGCCCGTGTAAAAATTACATAGTGCATTGGCAGAGTATCACGGGGGGCGGGCGACGACTTTACCCTCACCAGGAAGCGTGGTCACACAGTAAAACTACCAGCAACAGCAAGGAAGAAACACAGCAGCAGCCGAGGAGGTAAGCTTCTGGGTAGGGGACTTACAAGGCCGGATTGGCCTGGCGGGATATGGGGAAAATTCACGGTGGGCCGCCGTTTATTGGCAGATAGTGAGCAGCAGCAGCTGAGGGAGCACAGTGAGCTTATTGAGCACACAGAGGCTATTAACCGACTTGAGCTCTGTGTACTCATGAAACCTAGTGTGCCGGCCCATGTGGCCTCCAGCTTTTTATGATAGCCCCGCCCCCCATCCTCTCAGTGCTATTAGCTATTAGCATAGTGAGGTGACCGCGGTGGCCACTCCACTGTAATAGCACTGTGGGGGGGGGGGGGGGCGAGGGATATCATGACAAGGAGGCGAGCTGGAGCATGGACCGCACATGGAGCTCAAGGTTAGTAGCACCACTGTTAGGGGTTGAGAGGGGAAGATTGGCTGCTGCGTTATGCAGGAATAGGCTTGTATCAGGGGGCAGAACTGGCTGGGCCTGTGGGGGTCATGGCTGGACCCGTCTATACAAATTTTCAGGGTCGGTCTGATTTCCCAGTCCAGCCGTGGGGACTTACCGGGCAATTCAGCCCTTGAAAGGAGTCTTTTATATTTTGTGGTGGCTAATTTTAATTCATTTAGTTTCTGTAGCTATGTAGTGTTACAGTTACAGTGTGTAGTAGGCTCCTGGCAGGTGATCTGTGCTACACCAGCAGTCTCATTCAGGACTGTTTATATGCATTTTAATCAGTTCAGTTTTAGAGGAAGAAGCACAGTGTTCTGGGAGTTACAAAGCATTCTGGAATATTTAGTGTACTATATCCTACTGTATTGTGTCACTGCAGTTTTGGACTCTAATTCCCAGCATGCATAGTTATTTCTTGTTTGAACTCTGTAGAGGGAACACTGCATAGCAAAAACTTATGATATGTAAGCCTGTTATTATATACTGTAGTGTAAGCCTGTTCTTATATAAAATCACTTACCATGTTGCTCTTTACTAATTAATACATTTCTGAGATATTGCTGGGTATAAGCATAAATCAGACAAGCTATATAAACTGGTCTGTATGTGTAAGGAACATGCTTTACTGATTAGATTAGAATAGAAGCAGGTTGCTTTTTTAGTACTTTTGAGCTGCACGTGGCTTGTTAACTGCTTCACACCTCCTCTGCACATGTACACATAAGCAGCCAGCACTGGGAAAGAGAGCCCCGGGAGCTTATAGGGGGAGGGGCTTTTGACCCCATAGCAAGAAAGTGAACTGGATGGTTGTGGGTGGGGGTGGAGCTCTCAGATGAGCTTAAGTAGTAGGAACAGGAAGTTCACCCCCTCTTCGCATCTGGACCTGACGGTTGGAAAAAGCTCCCTCCCACCCTCCCTCCCTCCCTTTTGTTCTGACTTGGTTGTTAAGTTGTTGCAGCTATTGGCGGGGGGCTTGCCTGGTTTGGGTGGTAACTAGGGGCTTGGTACCTTCTGTGTAGACAGGAGAGGTTGAATTGTGGAAAGGTAAAATAAAGTGGAGAAGTGAGGACAACTTGGCAAGCCCCGTGGGTAGTTATAATACAGCGGTATTTATGATGTTTTATATTTATTCGTTATGTTAAAATTGTTAATAAATAAGCTGCGGCTTTTATACCCCAGAGATGTTGTATGTGTGTTATTTAATAGGGGAACATAGTACCTAATTAAGGGGTCAAGTCAGATCATTTCACAGTTACAGCTTCACAATTTGTAGTTATTTTTTCTTCTCTCCCTGCACCCTTGCTGTATCTGTATATTTTTACCAGTTACACAATCAGAAGCAGCAGTATTCAGCAATGAGTTACACCAATGAACAAGCAAAGCATTATATACTGTATATACTGTATATACTGTATATATATGTATATATATACATATACATATATATATATATATATATATATATATATATATATATATATATATATATATATATATATATATATATATATATATATATATATATACACACACACACACACATATATATATATATATATATATATATATATATACACAACAACATTTTAAATTAGGGGGAGATAAAAGGTGAGTTTAAAATCCTCCACTACGCACAAAATATAGAAAAAATAACTCATTGTGTAGTTCATTAACAAATCTAGACAGGCCTAGAGACTTGTTTTCCCACAGAAAACCTCTGAATTACACTGTATCCAATGCAGCAAAGGATTCTGGGTAAAATATGCAAATTAAGTACACAATGACACACCTTTTTACTTCAGTCTGCTTTTCAGCAGGTTCCCTTTACGTCAAAGTATTGCTGTTCACACAGCTTATAAACTTAGCTAGGGTTAGTGCAGTGATGGTTATGAATCACTGCACTAACCCTAGCTAAGTTTATAAGCTGTGTAATAGTTTGCATGTAGTTTTATTTTTGGAATAATTTGATGTTAATGGTGCTGCTAACTTGAAGGAGATTTGCACAGCAGTATTTTTTCTGGCGGAAAATGTTTGTGTCTGAAAACTTCCTGCCTCGGGCCTACAGTGGAGGCTGAGCCCGGTGATCCTTGTGGACAGGGGAGGGTTTTACTATGATGCTGTATTGTTGGTAAAATAGTAGGGATGGGCGAATGTTTCTAAAAATTCGAAATTTAAAACGAATTTTGATACATTCGTTTGTTCGAATCGAATTTCGAATGTTTATATAACATTTTAACATTCTATTTTCGAATTTTCGTTTTCGAATTTTTCAATAAAATTTGAAAATATTTGTTCGAATAATAGAATGTTTAGCTATGTATTCATTCAATTTCGAAATGTAATATTTGAATTTGAATGTGACATTCAAATTTGAAATAGTATTTCTAATCTACAACTGTGTTTAATAAATGTAATATTCAAATTCGAATGCTACATTCGAATTCGAATGTCACATTCGAATCTGAAATAGTATTTCTAGTCTAATACTGTGTTTTAAATGTGATATTCAATTCGAATGTGATATTTGATTCCAATGTGACATTCAAATTCGAAATAGTATTTCTAGTCTAATACTGTGTTTTATAAATGTAATATTCGAATTCGAATGTGACATTCGATTCAAATGTGATATTCGATTTGAATGTGACATTCAAAATAGTGTTTCTAGTCTACAATTGTGTTTTATAAATGTAATATTCGAATTCAAATGTGATATTCGAATGTAACATTCAAATTTGAATGTGACATTTGAATTCGAATGTGACATTCGAATTCGAATGTGACGTTCGAAAACTGTAAATAACATTCGAAAATCAAATTTTTAAGAATATTCGTTCTTATCAACATTCTATTATGTAAATCAAATTTCTACAATAACATTTGTTCTAACATTCGAATTCGGATATAAACACATTCGCCCATCCCTATAAAATAGTCCAAATTTATTTTTCTTTAACTTTTTAGTGAGGAAAGAGCTTTAGATATCTTACTGTAAACTGCCTACAGAATTAAAGCTATGCTGTTTGGGGGTAATATAAGTTTGTTGCTATTTGTCTCTTTCTCAAAACTGTTTGTACCATTTAAACATAATTTATTGTGTTTTTATTTTGAGACAACAGGTGTTAATTAGCTCAGACAGTTGTATGAAGTGTTTAACTAATAAAAAAAATATTCAGGTTTAATTAAAGTGTTGGAAAAATAAGTTGCTTTGGTGCTGCAGTTTGGGTACTCTGCCTCAAAAAGGTTCCCCATCAATGATCTTGGAGGGTTCCTCAGATGGATCTCATTCCATCCAACAAGACTACTTCACCCTATTAAACAGACAAAGATTTTACAATTACGCACAATTCCAAAACCTGTTTTGCAAGTGTGTGGTGGTTCTAATTATTACTTTTTCGCATTATTTACTAGTAGTTCTCATTTGCTGTGTGAGATAAAATGTGTTGAGGCCACAACTATATATATTAAAGGGACATGAAACCCAAACTTTTTCTTTCATGATTTAGATAGAGCATTCTAATTAACTTCTATTATCAAATTTTCTTCCCTCTCTTGGTATCTTTTGTTGAAAAGCAGAGAGCACTATATGGCAGTCATTTTGCAAAAATGTTATCCATTTGCAAGAGCACTAGATGGCAGCACTATTTCCAGCTTCCTCCAATTATTGCGTGCTTTACAAGCTGGACACCAAAGGGGGCATGCAACGATTGGAGGAAGCCGGATTCCTCATCTGTTAAAGAAAGCAGGAGCTGTGGGCAGAGGATCAGCGTTATGTTCACCATAACGCAAAGGTAAGTATTTTAAAACATAAGCGTCTTTGTCAATTATAGTGAATGAAAGAGCCCCTGTTTTTAAGATTATTTTTAATTACCGGGTACTTATTCATTAAACTTTACAATCACTTTCAGTGCAGTAACCTGCTTCTCATATGTCTGCAGAAGGAGCTTCTAGTGTGTGCAGGGAATCTCAGCTATCAAATATAGCTCATAGGGTAAGAAACAGTAAGGCAGTAACTTTAGGGGATAATACTGGGATGGCAAACGGACAGTCCATGGCCTATATGTGGCCTCTGTACTAGTTTTTAAGGCAACTTTGCATTGGATCTTTCTTTCTCTTTCCTTTTTATTTCTTTTTCTCTCTAGCTCTCTCTCTCATTCCCTCTCTCTAGCTATTTTTCTTTCTTAATAAAGGATAAAGCATAAAGAAATAGCAAGGCCTTGGTTTATGCTTAGAGCCACTGAAAGTGAAATTAGCTGTATATATAAAAGGATTTTACATTTCTTCTGTTATCAGTTTCATTTATAGTTTACATTATTTCAATGTCATATTTTTTTTAAGACTCTTACTTTTCCTGAAATACCAAACTGAACTCTAAATTGCAAGATTCTGCTCCCACTTTGTTCTTGGGTGAAACAAGTGTCTGTGCAATGTATTATCTTATTATTATGTAATGTAGGAACTCTGTCAATCTAGAAAGAGAAAAATATGGCAAATCATTAAAATACAGAGAGCAAGCAGGAGATACAAGCGGTGCAGTTAATAGAAGGATTTTACTCTGCATTGTTTCTTTATTAATGGGACACTGAACCCAATTTTTGTCTTTCGTGATTCAGATAGAGCATGCAATTTTAAGCAACTTTCTAATTTACACCTATTATCAATTTTTCTTCGTTCTCTTGCTTTCTTTATTTGAAAAAGAAGGGCATCTAAGCTATTTTTTGGTTCAGAACCATGGAAAGCACTTGTTTATTGGTGGGTGAATTTATCCACCAATCAGCAGGAACAACCCAGTTTGTTCACTAAAAATGGGCCGGCATCTAAACTTACATTCTTGCATTTCAAATAAAGATACCAAGAGAATGAAGACAATTTGATAATAGGAGTAAATTAGAAAGTTGCTTAAAATTGCATGCTCTATCTGAATCACAAAAGAAAAAATGTGGGTTCAGTGTCCCTTTAATTAGCTTTGTATGTTTGCCGATGTGTGACCTTTAGCCCATTATGTCACAATATACAATAACAATAACCAGCAATACATTTATGCATCACATTTAGGTTCTCACGTATCATAGTCTCTTTTTTTTCTCCTTGTCCACTTGGTAACTGGGAATTTTGCTGAATAATTTCTCTTTTATTGACCGCGTGCTGACCCACGCCGTAGTGCAATACAAAAGCATATAACATAGAAATGTAAATGATTGAGTTAAAGGTGACTTGACTTTTCCTCGTCCCCATCTCTCTTTCCTGTTTTCTTTCCTTGTTAGAGAGCAAGAAACTAAGACAATCCAGCTCCATTGTTCAGATCCTCATTGCAAAGCAATTAACCCACTGATGAACTCAAAAGAGATTCTTGCACAAAACCAGAATTACTGCAAAAAGTGTGAATGATGTGATTTATTGATTCTATGATAACAAAGCATAAAGGAGCAGTCGGAGTGTGCAGTATACACAGGTCAGCGTATTTGTATCTGTATATACAGTACAATGTGTTTGCTATTATGTACAGAACTGAGTGGGTATATGTACTATACACTGAAATATCTATATATTTCAGCAGTAGCCTCACAGTGATCCTAACAGTGGTTAAAAACCTGAATTAGAGTGAGTATATCCCTTGAAATCAGTTCAACACTTGACATTATTAACCCTTAGTGCTAAAACACCCCCCTTTGCCTTTAAAAATATGGTATGTGCTTTCCAAGATGGCCACCACCATAAAGCTGTGATATTGCACATGCACAGTTTTAACATGCATGTACAAATACCTGTATGACATCTTGGAAAGACCACTGCCATATTAGGAAAGGAGGAAGCCTTTAGCAAAATTCACTTGAAGAGGAACAAGCATTCAGCTATATGAACATTGCAAAAAGCTTGATGAGTAAAGAAGTGTTATCTACCTACAGAAAATAATTGTGGATTACTGGCATCTAGGGGTTTTAGAAATCAATCCTGCATGCATGTTAACTAAACTGCATCTGGGACTTTTAAAGTAACTGCTAAGTGTGAAATACTGTCATCTGGGGAATAACCACTACAAGTGTGTTTCTAGCATATAAGTGGGTTTTTAAATCATTGTATGTTACTGACATTTAATTAGGAAATAAGAACAAATATGTTTTGTGCTACTAGCATTTGATCATGTTACAAAAATACTATTGTGAATTACTGAGATCTTAGGAAGTGAAAAAACGTGATTTCTGTTTGTGCTGCTGATACTGGCATCTAGGTTAATAAAAATCAGCACTGTATGTTACAAGCCTCTGTGGGGGGCAAGAATATGACATTCTATAAGTAACTGGCATCTGAGGAGCTTGATCACTGCATATAGATCAAGGAATATATGTACGGGACCTATTCATATAGAGGGCAGAAACATTTATCCTGTTTCTCTTCCTTAATTCCTGAATATTTATAACATATCTTTAAATGTATTTACAGGTTTTCAAGAGATTCTTGTCTTCTATCCATTACATCATGGTGATAGTGATGACTGATATAATGTATAGTGGAGAGAAAGGGGCCAATTTAATATTGTTCGGGCGGACATGATCCGCTGTAGCAGATCATGTCCACTGCACATCAATAAATGCAGACAGCCAATCGGCCGCTAGCAGGGGGTGTCAATCATGCCGATTGTATCCGATCGGGATGATTGCTGTTCGCCACCTCAGAGGTGGCGGACGAGTTAAAGAGCGGCGGTCTTATGCCCGCTGCTTCTTAACGTATGTTTCCGGCGAGCCTTGCGTGGAAACTGCTGCATTCGCAGCTACACAAATTGGCCCCAAAGACTTTTACAACACCAAACAACAAACTAGGAGGAGCTAAATATGTGGAAAAGTCAATGAGACATTGTACTGATTAGAATTTCTATCATGTGTATAACAGAAAAACAGTTAAATGGACAACATAATTTTTTTTATTATGTTACAAATTAAACAACAATTAAACATTATTATTATTACTTTGAAAGGTCAAAGTGAAAGTTATTTAAATTGAGAGTGAAATTAGCAGGTACCTAGGTTTCTATTTCTCAGTCACTGACAAGGACAACTCCCACAGAAGAAAAGTTGTGTCCCCACACACTCTGTAATACAGTCTAAAAAACTCTCTTATAAAACTTTGTTTTTTTCTTTACATCAGTGATGGACAATTTCCTTACACATGGGGTCATAGACTGTATTTTAGAAGCTTTAAGGGCTGCAATTAGATTATATTTCCTAAAATGTCCAGTAGCACAAGGCTTTCCAGGGACTACAAAAACATAGTGCAGAGGTCCAGATGGGGTTACGTTCTGCCAGTTGGTCATCCATCATGCAAGTTTCTTTGCAAATCTTTTTTATTAAAATGATCTAAATGACTTATTTATCCCTGGTGAAGATTCCTCTAGTTCTGTGTAAAATAGCCCAGGAGATCTGTGTCAACTGGAAAAATATATAGAGAATTCATTTTCTTTATTTTACTTTTAATACCTCTTTCTAAATAATAACCTTATTTCATACCAACATTTTCCATCATGTTGCCCCATAGCTCGCTAGTTTTATGCTCTTCACAATAATAACTCTAAGACAACCACGTCTCTTCCTGTTGTCATTGTCAGTACAGTGCCAGATAAGATCTACTGTGACTGATTTACTGGGACAGTCAGCACCAAGGACAGTGACATCATGAAGCCATTGTCACTCTGTCACACCTACTGATATCTCTTCCACATTTTTGTCACCTCGAGAAGGAAAGTAATTTGCAGGAGAAAAAACTACTGAAAATCCAGAAGGCAGAAGCCTTATTTTAGACACAGAATATTCCAAAATCGGTTTAAGTAACATTAGCATTATAATTACTAGGCAGGATAAATAATTGTTTACAGTAAAAGGGACAGTAAACCTAAGTTCTGCAATGGTTTAAAATGTAAAAGGCAAAACTTGACACCTTTTCACAGTTCAGATGTTCATTTTGCACCCTATTGGTGCTTTTGCTGGCATGTGCCCCAAGCCCTCTTTAGCAAATCTTTTTTTTTTTAAAGATGGGCAGGACAGCCAATTTACATAATACAACAATTTATAATAAAGAATGACAATTGTATGACCCACTAATTGCAGATTGTGTTCTGATTTTTTTGTAGCATGCTGCATTGTAGCACATAGGCCCAGACCACTTAAGTACAACTGGCAACGGGCCCTGTTTTTGCTCTTGTCCTTCTGCAAACAAAAACCTAGGGGGCGCACTTGGCGATCAGATATATATATATATATATATATATATATATATATATATATATATAAGATACCGCCAAAATAGGCCGTGTGGTAAAACACAATCTGAAGCAACTGGTAAAAAATATATATCCTTAGAAAAAGATCAATCAGATGTGTATGAAGAGTATATCTACTATTGTTGTAGTAATTCTAATAGGAATTACAGTATTTCTAACTGGAATTACAGCAATACAGCAAACAAATAAAAACCTATGATTGGTTATTAAAAGACTGTTAGTTAAAATGTATTTTAACCAAAGCATTTTTAATTTGCACAATATATAACTAGCACACCCTATACTTTCAACAGGAAGCGGTAGTAGTGTGCTCATGGAAGTTGTGTTACAAGTTGTTGGTTACATTCTGCACTCACACACAATCTGAAATAACACTTTCCATTAAATGCTTTTGAAAACCAGGCGTTAACTCTTATTGCTTGCTATTGTGCATTCAAAAGCATTACAAGTGTATAGCAAAGAGCTTAACCAAAAGGGCTTAAGGATTATCCAACATGAAATTTAATGTGGGTCCTCATAAAAAAAACTATTATCTGAGGGGAAAAAATGCACCTGCGTTATCCGATATAAATATTGCAGTGCATAGTATACCACAGTGCGCACAATATTTATTAACCACAGACTTGTGATATCAGCAGAAACATACGAGTGGAATGCATTGCACTACATCAGTGTTAACACTCCATACTGCATGCATTTTTACACTCCATTTGGAATCTGGCCCATAATTAGTTAGAATTGCTAATGAAAAAATGACAGGTTCGATGAATTAAATAATTTCTGCATTATAATGTTCCTTTAGGTTGGTGAACGCCATGCTCAATTTGTATAAAGATAAAAGCAGCTTTTAGATATTTTCTGCATCTCTGAAATGTCTTTTTGTAGTTTATTACATTTTTGCTTGTATTGGATATATTTTATTCCCTTTCATTATACATCAACCTAAATAAAAATGATTTTCAGATTTCTGGGGACAGGTAACAGTTACAATACACCTTTTTTTAAAGCTTTGTAGACTTCATTATTTCTAATAAATGTTTATTCAGAGAGATATCACCACGTTTCCTTTCTCTGTGAAATAGATTTCTGTAATCATGTTTTTAGAAATGGGTTGTTAATCAAGGTGTGAACTAGAATGCTCCTTATTAGCTTCCTGATATTATTCTGATATTTGGTGTACCTTTTGCTGGGATATCGTATCCTGTATTGCTGGAGTTCGAGCCACACCGGAGGTCAGTCTGCTGGGTGACTGTTAGATTCCAGCCTGCTTTTTTTGCACTAAGAGGGGTGCTTCACCAAATGTGAGTGCAATCTTTCTCATATACCATCTTACAAAAGTGTATACAGTGCTAGGCCATGTGTCACTTCTGTTCTCTTATGTTATATACATAAACTAAGAAATTCTATATATATACACTTTTTAGTACGTGCATTATGTACTAAGTTATTGTATGGTTTTAGATCAGTTACAAGGGCTTAAACGTTATTTCCTTCTTAGCTGATGAGAGTCCATAGCTTCATAACATGTGGGATATATATTCCAGCCTATCAGGAGGAGGTCAAGAACCCTCACAGAGCTTTAGCCCCTTCCACCTCCTCTCCCTCTTTTTTCTCTTGGCCTCAGAGGAGAGAGGTTGAGAGAGGTGGTCTACAATATGATTTTATTATTTTCTATTTTCTATTACAATATTTTTTTCTTTCTGAGTCCACTATCCCTTTGAACTATAAATAGTAAACATCAACACCCAACAGACAATCTGATTCTAGTTTCAAGTATAGAAGTCATTCCTCTGAGCAATCCTTTACTATCTAGCTGATTTCATGCAAGATAAACAGTATTAGCTTCAGGATAATGTACTTGTAGCCACACTTAAGATACTGAAATATTTAGTTGTGTAGGGGGTATTAAATTGATATATCTATATTTTACACCAGACTATATCTCAATCTTCTCTAGAACAGTGAGTATAGAGTAGCTAGTAGTTAGATATTCTTTATATATATAATTACTACATAATAGAGCATTACCTTATAGGACTGTTCACTATATATGTAATATTATTAGGTATCTGTAGATTATGTATAATTATTACTATATGATTACCTAGACAGCCCTAATTCTGGTTTTAGTTTGAGCCCAAGTAGTATTTTATATATTGTTAAGTGATTATTTTCATATTTGTTTAAACTGTTATTATTTCAGCACTTTTTAATTTTAACATATTTACGTATTAACATGCTCCCTTAGTTTTTTGTATATATATATAAGTCTTTTATATATACATTCACTTTTAGTGTTCTGCATAAAAATTTCCATGCTTAATGGCAGCCGCCTTTGATGGTCTTTCCAGATTTTCCTTTACATCTATGATAAGTATGACTGATATTTATAATTATTTACGAGCTACTGTAATAGATATCAGTTTTTGTCATTTTTTTTCTTTTTCATTTAATTTTTTTTCTAATTAAGTCCAGCGGCATTATTAGAGACAGCTACGCCATTTTTCATTCCCCATTAGGTCATTTTTTACATTTTATTTCTTTTTCAAAATATTATTCTTATGACAATGAAGCAATTTATTGTATTCTAATATGATATACACTTTGCAATCAGTAATTTTAATATTGCACTTTTGCACTTAACAAAACACTTTTTTCAATTGTCACAAATATTATTCACAATAGCACTTTGTTTAAATGTATTTCAAATGTTCCTGATTGGTTGTCCTAATGCTTATTAACTTAACTGTGGAACACACCTGATGATCTCTGATGAAGCGCATTGCACATGCGCGAAACGCGTCAGTTCTATAACACCTTACCTTGTACACCACTGAGTGTTTCACCACCTATGCCTGAATAAATCCACTTAGTTGCAAACGATCCAGCTAGTCCTTGTTTCTTTGTTGTTCCTGTATCTATGGCTAGCGAGCCTTGAGGACTGGATCCGATATTCTACGGTACTGTATACTTGGCCATTGAGTGGTTACTTTTCATACCTTTGCTAACCCCCGGTCTGCTTTTTTGTCAAATCTTTCTATTACCGAGCAGCCCTACCTGACATCCAACGGCAAGAGGCGGAAGCGGCATCACCCGCGACTACCAATCAGGTATTCTTTCTGCTCCTACGTCATCAACACAGTAGGAGTTAGACACGGCATCACCCGCGCATCTCGGAAAGGCTATCCAGCGAAGCAAGTCGGACTCTCTGAGCCTTACGACTTTCGGAGGAATAGAAAGAGTGTTGAGCAGCGCGGATCCCTGTGAGCACAAGAGACGTTGCTGGTGAGTCTTTCATCACATTGTTAACACCGTTTAAAGGTATAGCACCGTTCAAATGTATTTAGTGCTTCAACAGTGCTCACACCTTAATACTTGAAGACTGGGGGGGCATTGAGAACTTATAATATACAGCTACTTTTTGAGCTACATATGAAAGTACATAAGTTTGGAGATTTCATATCTTAAGGACTTCCATATTAATCCACTCAGCCAAGTACCACAAACAACCTAGGACTGCGCACATTCTTTGTTGTTTCTTTCTCGACTGTTAGATTCCAGCCTGCTTTTTTTGCACTAAGAGGGGTGCTTCACCAAATGTGAGTGCAATCTTTCTCATATACCATCTTACAAAGTGTATACAGTGCTAGGCCATGTGTCGCTTCTGTTCTCTTATGTTATATACATAAACTAAGAAATTCTAGATATATACACTTTTTAGTACGTGCATTATGTACTAAGTTATTGTATGGTTTTAGATCAGTTACAAGGGCTTAAAAGTTATTTCCTTCTTAGCTGATGAGAGTCCATAGCTTCATAACATGTGGGATATATATTCCAGCCTATCAGGAGGAGGTCAAGAACCCTCACAGAGCTTTAGCCCCTTCCACCTCCTCTCCCTCTTTTTTCTCTTGGCCTCAGAGGAGAGAGGTTGAGAGAGGTGGTCTACAATATGATTTTATTTTTTCTATCTAACCATTTATTGGGAGCTCAGACCTGACTTGAGACCCAGTACACCTCTTCCATCTTCGCTCAGGGAAGACTTCAGGGCAATTTCTCCAAGATTCTGAGTAAAGCAGGGGTAAAGGAATACCTGAGTTATGGCATGTCTGTACCCACACAGGAAAATCTCTCAACCATAACTACAATCAGGCATCACGGAGACCCCCGTCTCTTAGCCTGCACCTGATGGGTTGCTAGTACATATAACAGTATCCTCTGAAGTATATTTACTTGCAGTGGATGAGCTCTGTGAGGATCAGCAACCTGTGAGGGAGAAAGGCTTCAGCATGCTGATAAGATACAGTGGATCAGTGCTTCAGTCCAGGTAAGTGACTCAGGCACTACACAGCCCAGGAATTTTCCAATAGTATGCTTCTTACAGGTACTACATAGCAGGGGGGCACTACCTTACACATGAGTAGCGTTTACCTATGTGTTTAACATAGAAATATGGGCGATGAGGTACAGGATAGCTCTTATCTAGCATCCTTTGAACTCCTTAGCAGCTCAATCTACCTCTTTTTACATCAAAAATCTTATTTTGCATTTTTATACAAATGGGTACTGTCTCTTTAAGAGAGCCAGTAACTTCCTTGTACAGTTATCAGTTAGATCTCTCACAGTGCAGTTGGGCAGGAGGATACAAGGGGCCTTGGGAGAGGTGTTTTTTTCACAATTTTAAAGTTTGGCAGTTTATTTAAAAATCCTGTACAGGTCTTGGGCCTGCATATTGTTATGGTAATAAGCTCCGCCCCCTCTCATTGGCCACATTTTTCACTTTGCTGCTTCAGCTCAGCTACTGTGAATTTGATCTGGTGAATTCTAAGCCATTTTATTTTTTTATTCTGGCAAATGTAACTCCTTCTATGCCCTGGAGTTAAGAGCTGATTGGGGTGTTAAGTGTTTAGAGGGTTTTCTATGCTACTTAATTTTCATCCTCTTAGCTCTTTTATGTTCTAAGGTGTGCTATGGGCTAGTACAGGTGTGAATAATTTTAATCCCAGATTTTGTACAGCAATTTGCTTTTTAAATGTGTATCCCTCACCTGTCCAACATTTTGTGTGTTGAGCCGCATATTTAACCCCCATTTAACCCACTAAGAGGCATTTTGACTAAATATTGTGTCTCATGCAGGTCTGCCAATCCTGTATTACCAAAACTTGGTTTATTTTCATGCAGCAAGATGATCAATCTGCCTTAGTTTGTATAATTATTTTATATATTCTAAATGGCTTATCTGCTGTAAATTAACCATTTGAATATTCATTCCTCATATATATATATATATATATATATATATATATATATATATATATATATATATATATATATATTTATATATCTCAGCTTCTTAAATTACAAACAAAATGTATACATATAATATTACATGTATTTCCTTGCTGCGAAAGTAGGATTAATTATGACATAGAGTTTCTGTAGTGTTCTATGGGATACAGATTTAAAATGGCGTACTCTCCTTACTGTTATGTTAATGCTATAAATAATTATGAAATTGTACAACAGACTTACATTATCTCTTGTGAAATTGTTTTTTATAATCTGAGTTTGCATTACAGAATATACAAGATCTCTCTGCTGTGACTCAACTTGGGATACTCATTCCTTCAAGCATGAATATTTGCTATGTTATGGTTGCATGACTTTTCACAGGGTGATGTACACATTTCTCTTACATTCAAGTCTATAACCATACGTATGGCAGTTTTTTTTCGTGAAGCTCATACCATATTTCAATTCCTGCATATCTAATTCTAATATATATACTAAGGTGCTTCTGCCCTTCTACAGTAGCACAGCATTATTCTGTTATGAGCCAATAACTTTTTTTTTTTACATATCCAATGATTATACTTTTCTATACAGATAGGTGTACTTTATGTGCCCAAAAGTAAGTGCATTTATAATTGGTTGCATAACCACTTTATGGCAGCAATATATATTTATATGCTCTATACTGTATTGACTCACATATATTAAAGCCTCAAGTATATCTTCAACAAGGTACTTGGTATTTTTATGTAATATACAATATATATTTAACTGGGGAGGGAGAAAACTTACCCCCTTTATTTTCTCCTCTTTCTGATGGAAAACAGATTAAGGTGCAAAAGGTACACAAAATATAGAATTTTGAACACTGTTATTTTGAATATTGTTATGGAAAAAGAACTTTGGTTCTACCTGGAGTCGAAATTACCACTCAACATTCTGGAACTCTACTCTCAGTTTTCTGAATTTTATGGCTTCAAAAGTTAAACACTTAGACCTCAAGATCAGGGGTTTCTCTGACTCAGATATCTATACTTTGCTTCATACAAGTAAACCAGTTAAGCAAAGAAATTATCTTAAGCTTACTTTCTTTGGTGTTCTTCTTGAGTTTTTTTCTTGGAAACCCTTTAAAATACTTCAGTTCCTTCAGGATGGACTAGATAAGGGCCTATTGACTAGTTCTCTTAAGGGTCAGATATTGAATTAACTGTTTTGTTTCACAAAAAGTTGGCTAAGTTGCCAGATCTTCAAACTTTTGTTCAAGTCCTGGTGAGAATTTGTTGTTGTCAGGTTTTCAAACTGGTCCTGAAGGCTAGAATGAAGTAAATATCACACTCTAGCACACTGAATATATTCCAGGACGTGACCCACAGAGACAAATGTGGCACTTGAGAGTAAACAGGCAAAACTTACAAACTGAATTGCTGAAGATAAATCCAACAGGTTGATCAGGCAGATGAAGGACAGTTAGGCTAGATGTTAATCAAAACTAACTTGAGCAGGCAGGTTTAGACAGGAAGAGGTCACAGAGTTCAGGCAGGCTTAAGGCAGGCAGAAGCTAACCACTGGTTTATGCAGCTCACACACGAAAAGGTTAAGCACACGTGTAGGCAGTTCAGGCAGGTGTAGGTTAAACACAAGTTTAGGCAGTTCAGGGAGGTAGAGGTTAAACACAGGTCTTGGCAGTTTAGGCAGACAGAGGTTAAACACAGGTCTTGGCAGTTTAGGCAGGCATAAGTTAAACACAGGTCAGGCAGACAGAGATAAGGGAGCCACAATGGTTGTAGAAAACAAAAAACGGGCACACAGGATCCTCCAGGCCGAGAGTAAATAGGCTGAGTAATGTCACTCAGCGGCTGGTGAGGACACCTACATCTCATTGCCTAGTATCATGAAGCACCTGATGGCCGAACGGTATGGCGCTCCACAGCCACTGACAGCCGCACGGTGTTGTGCCTTACAGTTGTTAGACTAATTTCTCCTCCTTGAAGCTTGAATCTAGTTATCTCTGTTCTGTGGTTCTTCTTTTGAACTTATGCATATTTTAGAATTTAAACTGTTGTCCTGGAAGGCTTTTTTCTTCCTGTGCACCAAATATGATTTTCTTCGGAAGGTGGTATCTTCAGAAAATATTAATTAGGAAATAGTTGTTCCTTTTTTGTGACCAAAGCCTTCTAATCCATAGGAAAGATTACTTCACAACCTAGATGTTGTCGGAGCTTTAAAGTTTTATATTCAGGGTACTAAAGACTTTGTCCACTACTCTGGTCCTAGAAAGAGTCAGAAAGCTATGGTGATGGCCTTGCCATTCTTGCTCAAGCAAAATATTTGTAAGGCTTACTTGGTTGCGGTAAATCCACCACTGAAAAGAATAACTGCTCACTCTACGAGATAAGTATCTACTTCCTGGGCTTTCAAGGATGATGCCTCTTTAGAACAGATTTGCAAGGAGGCAACTTGGTTTGGTTATCATTTTGACATTTATGCTTCTTCTAATGCAGCTTTTTGCAGGAAAGTCCTTCAGGCCACAGTGTCCGGCAAATAGGAACTGCCTACATTTTGTCCCACCCGTTCTTAACATGGACTCTGAGCTTAGATATTGTATCCCACATGTTATGAAGCTATGGACTCTCATCAGCTAAGAAGGAAAACAGAATTTATACTTACCTATAAAAGTATTTCCTTTGTGGTGATGAGAGTCCATAGCCCCCACCCAATTTTTGTATACGGGTGACAGTTCTCATTTGCACATCATAACCCTGCTTTCTGTCTTTCCTACCTTTTTTCTGTCTCTCCTGCTCGGCTATATGAAAACTGGAGAGGAGGTGGGAGGGGCTAAACCTATGTGAGGGTTCTTGACCTCCTCCTGATAGGCTGGAATATATTCCATATGCTATGAAGCTATGTACTCTCATCAGCCCGAAGGAAATACATTTATTGTTAAAAGGACATGAAACTCACATTTTTTTCTTTCATGATTTAGATAGAGCATGCCATTTTAAACAACTTTCCAATTTACTTCTATTATCTATTTTGCTTTATTCTCTTGATATCCTTTGTTGTAAAGCATATCTAGATATGCTCATTATCTACTGATTGGTGGCTGCTCATAGATGCCTCATGTGATTGGCTCACCCATGTACATTGCTATTTCTTCAACAAGGATAACTGAAGAATGAAGCAAATGAGATAATAGAATTAAATTGAAATGTAGTTTAAAATTGTATTCTTTATCTGAATCTAGGAAAGAAAAATTTTGGGTTTCATGTCCCTTTAAGTTTAAATTCATTTTTTTTAATATTTCTACTCCTGTAGTGAAAAAAAAAAGTTTTTATTCTGATGAGGTGTATCACTGTCCACCAATAAAACATTCTGCTTATCAACCAGTCATCAATCAGGTATTGAGACACACTTGCACTTCCTGTTAGCTCCAAAATCAAACACTTTTAGGTTTTTTTTCTTATAAGAAACATATTTTTTATGAAAGTTTTTCAAAAGTATTACATGGCAATATAGAACAAATGAAAAAAAAAAAACATACAAATTTGCATGTCAAATTGTGGTTTAAAAAGATTTTAAGATGCGGTAATAAAGAAGAGGGTATCAAGTTTAACAAATCATTACCACCAAATGTGTAATTGCTGGTTGTATAATAATTTAGAAAAAAAGGAAAGAAAAATTTTGGGTTTCATGTCCCTTTAAGTTTAAATTCATTTTTTTTAATATTTCTACTCCTGTAGTGAAAAAAAAAAGTTTTTATTCTGATGAGGTGTATCACTGTCCACCAATAAAACATTCTGCTTATCAACCAGTCATCAATCAGGTATTGAGACACACTTGCACTTCCTGTTAGCTCCAAAATCAAACACTTTTAGGTTTTTTTTCTTATAAGAAACATATTTTTTATGAAAGTTTTTCAAAAGTATTACATGGCAATATAGAACAAATGAAAAAAAAAAAACATACAAATTTGCATGTCAAATTGTGGTTTAAAAAGATTTTAAGATGCGGTAATAAAGAAGAGGGTATCAAGTTTAACAAATCATTACCACCAAATGTGTAATTGCTGGTTGTATAATAATTTAGAAAAAAACATTACCGTAGATTAGTTGAGTAGAAAATCATGAAACATACTTGGGGGCCGATTTACTAAGCAGCGAATGCTGCTCATTCCACGCTCGCAAGAATCATGAGTTAAGAAGCAGAGGTCGTAAGATCACTGATCATTAACTCGTCCGCCACGTCTGAGGTTGCCCACAGCAATCATCCCGATCAGATACGATCAGGATGACTGACACCCCCTGCTAGCGGCTGATTGGCCGCAAATGTGCAGGGGGCAGCATTGCACAAGCATTTCACAAGAAATGCTTGTGCAATGATAAATGCCGACAGCATATGCTGTTGGCATTTAGCGATGTTGGGCAGACATGATTCACCACAGTGAATCATGTCCGCCTGCTGCTTAATAAATCGGCCCCCTGGTCTCTTTTCTGTGAAATGCAAAGTAAGAAAATAGGTTAAACCTAATTGGTTATAGAAATAAACTATAGCACCATAGATTAAATAGACCATTTGAATACTTATCAAGTGGTACTTCACAGGTAAGTTTGTATTTATTTTAACTATGTAGTTAGTAAATAGTTAATAACTATTTACTAATTAGTCTACCTAGTTAAAATAAATACAAACTTACCTGTGAAATAAAAATAAAACCTAAGCTAGCTACAATATAACTATTAGTTATATTGTAGCTAGCTTAGGTTTTATTTCACAGGTAAGTATGTATTTAGTTTTAAATAGGTATTATTTAGTTAATAATTGTAACTTTAATTTAGCTCTATTATATAATTCATTATGTTAAAGTTAGGGGGTGTTAGGTTTAGGGTTACGGTTAGGGTTACAGTTAGGGTTACGGTTAGGGTTAGGTTTAGGGGTTAATAGTTGAATTTAGGTTGTTGCGATGTGGGGGGCTGGCGGTTTAGGGGTTTAGGGGTTAATAGGTTTATTTAGTGGCGGCAATGTCAGGAAGCGACGGAATAGGGGTAAATAGATTTATTATAGTGTGGGTTATGTTGGGATGCGAGGGAATAGGGGTTAATAACTTTAGTATAGTGGCAGTGATATTGGGAGCGGCAGATTAGGGGTTAATAGATTTATTTAGATGGCGGGATATCGGGAGCGGAAGATTAGGGGTTAATAACATTATGTAGGTGTCGGCGATGTCGGGGGCGGCAGATTAGGGTTGTTTAGACGTGGGGTTTATGTTAGGTTTAAACGTTACTTTTTTCCCTATAGACATCAATGGGGCTGCGTTACGGAGCTTTTCATTCAGCGATCGCAGATGTTAGGTATTTTTCTAAGCCGCTCTCCCCATTGATGTCTATGGTGCACGAGCACGTCAAAACAGCGCTTGCAATTTGTGCGGTATCGAGATCAACGCAACCATATAGCCAGCACAAGCCAGCTGTTTCAAAACTTGTAAAGGCTTCGCTATAGAGGGTGAAATAACGCAACTTTTGTTGCGTTCATTAAATTCCCTATAGTGCGCATATCTCGTAATCTACCTGATAGTGAGGCAAATACTTTTGGAGGATGGCCTTGTGTCAAGAAGGGCAGCAAAGAAGCGACTCCTCTCCAGGAAAAACATCAAGGACAGAGTGATATTCTGCAAAAGGTACAGGGATTGGACTGCTGAGGACTGGGGTAAAGTCATTTTCTCTTTTGAATCCCCTTTCCAATTGTTTGTGGCATCCAGAAAAAACGGAGAAGAAAAGGTAAGTGCTACCATTAGTCCTGTGTCATGCCATTAGTAAAATATCCTGAGACCATTCGTGTGTGGGGTTAGTTCTCAGCCAAGGGAGTGGGCTCACTCACAATTTTGCCTAAGATCACAGCCATGAATAAAGAATGGTACAAAAACATCCTCCAAGAGCAACTTTTCCCAACCATCCAAGAACAGCTTGGTGACGAACAATGACTTTTCCAGCATGATGGAGCACCTTGCCATAAGGCAAAAGTGATAACTAAGTAGCTTGGGGAACAAAACCTCGTAATTTTGGGTCCATGGCCAGGAAACTCAGACCTTAATCCCATTGAGAACTTGTGGTCAATCCTCAAAAAAACTCCCACATATTCTGACAAAAGCCAAGCATTGATTTTGCAAGAATGGGCTGCCAACAGTCAGGATGTGGCCCAGAAGTTGATTGACAGCATAACAGGGCGAATTGCGGAGGTCTTGAAAAAGAAGGGTCAACACTGCAAATATTGACTCTTTGAGGGATATTTATCAAGCCGTCAATCACTAAAATGCTGGAATTCCGCAGCGTAATTGTGGCGAGCCTGATTCAACATAGTTATCAAAGCCTACAGACTGGCAAAAGTTGAAATTTATGACGTAACATACGATCCACCGGTCTCAATCCGACACAGATCGATGCTTACATTATTACAGATGTTCCAAATACAAATTCAGCACTATCTGACAACTTTTGCAAGTTATTACATTTCTAACAGGTACGCTCACCACTATTCCGGCCCAACATACCTGGTTTTTAATCCACCACCTTGGAGGCCGTGGAATTCCATAGGAATCAATGGGAGTCTGAAAGCAGCGAAAGCTTATGTTCGATGCTACCAGATATCCCATTGATTTCTATGGTAGAAAACCAGTAAAGTTTACATCTAACAACCTAACATAACCCCCGAGTCTAAACACCCCTAATCTGCCGCCCCGACATCGCCACTCCCGGAGCCCACTGCAACTACATAAATGTATTAACCACTATCCCGCCACTCCCGGAGCCCACCACAACTAAATAAATGTATTAACCCCTATCCTGCCGCCCCCGGAGCCCACCGCAACTAAATAAATGTATTAACCCCTAAACCGCCACTCCCGGAGCCCACCGCAACTGTAATAAAATTATTAACCCCTGGCCTCCCACATCACTACCACTAACTAAACCTATTAACCCCTAAACCGCCAGCCCCCACATCGCCATAAACTAAATTAAGCTATTAACCCCTAAACCTAACAACCCACTAATTTTACATTAAATATTCCAAATCTCTGAAACATATAAGCGCAAACAGACTCAAGTGTAGGTAGATACAACAAACGCACCCCACTCTCTGAATTGTACTTACAAAATTGTAATTTATTCAGGCAGTTTGTTAACACAAAAAGCAGATGTCGTCACTGGAGCAAAGTACGGATCCTCAAGCAGTCCAAAAGGCCTCAACGTGTTTCAACCGCCAACGTGCGGTCTTTCTCAAGAGGTAAAGTTGAACTTTACCTCTTGAGAAAGACCGCACGTTGGCGGTTGAAACGCGTTGAGGCCTTTTGGACTGCTTGAGGATCCGTACTTTGCTCCAGTGACGACATCGGCTTTCACATTGACGCTTCCTAATACAGCGTTCTTCTATCTGAAGTCACTATTACGGACACTTACTTAAAACGGACACTTTTGGTTCCGGAATTTTCATTTGCAAAGATTTATGCTTTAACTGCCTTGGACATCATATGTTGTGTTAACAAACCGCCTGAATAAATTACAATTTTGTAAGTACAATTCAGAGAGTGGGGTGCGTTTGTTGTATCTACCTACACTTGAGTCTGTTTGCGCTTATATGTTTCAGAGATTTGGGATTCTACTTTACTTCGGGAGGCACGCAGGACACCTTCGGTCATTTTGCAGCAGCAGGTCTCGTATAAATATTATTATATAGTTGCACTTGTTTGCACTTATTGTGTTTTTTGCTTTATGTTTTTTCTTTAGGATATTTGTTTGTTTTTAGGAGTTTATGTGTTATTTATCTCTTTTATCCTTTTGTATTTGAATATTCTTTTGTTAGCCTGTTTTTATATGTGCTGCATATATATGCTCATATATTTTTATTAAGAAAGACAATCATACAATCATTATTAGTGGCTTTCAAATAATATACGCTAATCCACTTCATTTATTTATTATTTTTTTATTAAGTATTAAGTATCAATTTTTATTATTATTATCTATTTCACTGAATTTGTGTTTATTGCTTTATATCACAGCAATTTTGAATCATCCCTGGCAGCTAGCGCTGTTTAATTATTGTGTTTTGTAGTTACATTAAATATTAACTCATCCCTATCTTATAATAAATTAAAAATTACCTTTCGAATTAAAATAAACTATATTAAACTATTAATTAACCTACCCTAACTATTATACTTAAATTACATTAAACTATATTAAACTATTAATTAACCTACCCTAACTAGTATACTAAAATTACATTAAACTAACAATTAAATTAACTATATTACATATTTAAAAACTTAACCATACTCAAGTTATTTAAATCTACTATTAAAAATTACTAAATTACAAAAAAATAACAACTAAGTTATAAAAATAAAAAACACTAAGTTACAAAAAATAAAAAACCACAGTATCAAAAATAAAAAAGAATTACACCTAATCTAAGAGCCCTATCAAAATAAAAAAGACCCCTCAAAATAAAAAAAAACCTAGACTACACTAAACTTCCAATGGCCCTTAAAAGGGCCGTTTGCAGGGCATTGCCCCAAAGAAATCAGCTCTTTTACCTGTAAAAAAAAAAATACAAACACCCCCCAACAGTAAAACCCACCACCCACACAACCAACCCCCCAAATAAAACCCTATCTAAAAAACCTAAGCTTCCCATTGCCCTGAAAAGGGCATTTGTATGGGCATTGCCCTTAAAAGAGCATTTAGCTATTTTACTGCGCAAAGTCCCTAATCTAAAAATAAAACCCACCCAATAAACCCTTAAAAAAACCTAACACTAACCACCGACGATCCACTTACAGTTTTCGAAGACTGGACATCCATCCTCATCCAAGCGGTAGGAGTCATCAGCGAAGCCGGCAGAAATCTTCATCCAAGCGGGCCGAAGTCTTCATCCAATCGGGCCGAAGTCTTCATCCAGACGGCTTCTTCTATCTTCATCCATCCGGCACAGATCGGCTCCATCTTCAAGACATCTGGCATGGAGCATCTTCTTCCGATGGTCAACGACGAATGAAGTTTCCCTTTAGAATTCTATCAGCCAATAGGAATTAAAGGGGAAAAAATCCTATTGGCTGTTGCAATCAGCCAATAGGATTGAGCTTTCATCCTATTCTCTGATCTAATCAGCCAATAGGATTGAGCTTGCATTCTATTGGCTATTACAATCAGCCAATAGAATTTGAGCTCAATCCTATTGGCTGATTGCAACAGCCAATAGGTAGAAAGCTCAATCCTATTGGCTGATTGCAACAGCCAATAGGATTTTTCCCCCTTTAATTCCTATTGGCTGATAGAATTCTATCAGCCAATCAGAATGTAAGGGACGCCATTTTGGATGACAAACCATAAAAAGGGAAACTTCATTCGTCGTTGACCATCGGAAGAAGAGAATGCTCCGTGCCAGATGTCTTGAAGATGGACTCGCTCCGCGCCAGATGGATGAAGATAGAAGATGCTGTCTGGATGAAGACTTCTGCCCGCTTGGATGAAGACTTCTGCCGCTTGGATGAGGATGGATGTCCGGTCTTCGAAAACTGTAAGTGGATCGTCATGGTTAGTGTTAGGTTTTTTTTAAGGGTTTATTGGTTGGGTTTTATTTTTAGATTAGGGACTTTGGGAAGTAAATGAGCTAAATGCCCTTTTAAGGGCAATGCACATACAAATGCCCTTTTCAGGGCAATGGGGAGCTTAGGTTTTTAGATAGGGTTTTATTTGGGTGGGTTGGTTGTGTGGGTGGTGGGTTTTACTGTTGGGGGTGTTTGTATTTTTTTTTACAGGTAAAAGAGCTGATTTCTTTGCGGCAATACCCTGCAAAAGGCCCTTTTAAGGGCCATTGGTAGTTTAGTGTAGTCTAGGTTTTTTTTATTTTGGGGGGTCTTTTTTATTTTGATAGGGCTATTAGATTAGGAGTAATTCTTTTTTTATTTTTGATACTGTGTTTTTTTATTTTTTGTAACTTAATGTTTTTTATTTTTCGTAACTTAGTTGTTATTTTTTTGTAATTTAGAATTTTTTAATAGTAGATTTAAATAATTTGAATAGGGTTATGTTTTTAAATATGTAATATAGTTAATTTAATTGCTAGTTTAAAGTAATTTTAGTATACTGGTTAGGGTAGGTTAATTAATAGTTTAATATAGTTTAATTAAATTCTACAGGTAAGTTTAAATTTATTATAAAATAGGGATGAGGTAATTATAAGGTAAAGTTAGCGGCTTGTTAGGTTTAGGAGTTAATAGCTTAATTTAGTTTATGGCGATGTGGGGGGCTGGTGGTTCATGGGTTAATAGGTTTAGCAAGTGGTAGTGATGTGGGAGGCCAGGGGTTTAGGGGTTAATACATTTATTTAGTGGTGGTGGGGTCTGAGAGCGGCGGTTTAGGGGTTAATACATTTATTTAGCTGCGGAAGGGCGCGGGAGCGGCGGTTTAGGGGTCAATACATTTATTTAGTTGCGGAGGGGTCCAGGAGCGGTGGTTTAGGGGTTAATACATTTATTTAGTTGCGGAGAGGTCTGGGAGAGGGGGTTTAGGGGTTAATACATTTATTTAGTTGCGGAGGGATCCGGAAGCGGTGGCATAGGGGTTAAACATTTTAATATAGTGGCGGTGTTTAGTGACAGGATATAAATAAAGTTGGGAAAAAAGCTGAATAGCAGCGAGATCGATGACTGTTAGTTAACAACAGTCCGCTGCTCATCGCCCTGTACTTGGTGCGCATTTTTTTTGATGGCTTATGTTATAAATATGGAGATCGTATTCAGGTCAGCGGCCGCGATGTTAGGCGAGCGTATTGGTGCCGGCGAATGCAGCACAGTTGACGGATTGATAATTCGGCCTCTTTGCATAAACAATGTAATTGTCAATAAAAGCCTTTGACACTTATGAAATGCTTGTAATTATGCTTCAGTATACCGTAGAAACATCTGACAAAAAGATCTAAAAACACTGAAGCAGCAGACTTTGTGAAAATTTATATTTGTGTCATTCTCAAAACTTTTGGCCAGGACTGTATATATATTGAGGAAATCCTTTGACGTACCTTATGCTACATGCCAACCTAACGCATTAACCCCACCTAGAGCTCACAAATTTCTTCCTACATTCCATATGTTCCTTATATGTTCCCTCACAATGTTAACCCCATCTACCGCCTACTGCAAAAATCTCTTCTCTCATATGCTTTTCAGACCACTAAGATCCTGTCCACAACCTCTCCACAATTAATATTAGTTTTAAATGGTGTCTCCTAGAGCAAATTCATCCTTAGAGGATGCTCACCACCATAATGATACTCTCTAATAATACCGTAAATAGATATTGGTATTTTAATCGCATCCATCTCGCTAATCCTCCTCATACTTGTTTTTGGCATCCATGAAATCCAGGAGCAGTGACATTCTGTTGCCACATGGCTCTATCCCTCATAAAAAGTGAAAGAAAATTCACTAATCATAGAAACATAGAATTTAACGGTAGATACGAACAAAAAAGGCCCATCAAGTCTACCCATAAATCAAAGAAGGAAAATTACATGAGAACTTACTATGACAGTCCTGAAGAGGGTGAAAATGCCCATTGCTTGATAAATGAGCATTTTATTTTATAGAGATGTTAGATGTTTAGGGAGGGATTCATAAGGTTCTGTGGGGTACCATATATATTATGCAGGGGTTTAAGATCTACTAGTGATTGCTACTAGTGTATTGTGTAGAGGGTGTTAGAAGCTGGTGGATTATGCTTGCACAGATTATGTAGGGAGGTTTTTAAGGTGTTACGAAATAATTCAGCATGGGGGGTGTATGGGGACTCAGGTAATGGGTGTTTGCATGTAGGAAAGTGTTGTAAGGGGATCATTTTCAATCTAGGGGGTCATAGTATAGAATTAACATGGTGAGTGGGGTCATGGTGTAGGGTTATTTATGGTGGGTATCTGACTAGTACAGGGTAAATAGGAATGGGGGCCAGCGTGCTTAGCGTTAAGTGCGGTTGAGGGGGGTGTTTAGAGTTTATTAAGTTGCATTACTGTCAGAAACTTGCTTCGAAGGTGTTTGCATTAGTTACAACATCCCACACTAGCGCTTGCTGTTTGAATGATTATAATTAATGAAATGTACTTTGATAGCAAAGCACTATTTACTATGTCCCGAAGCTGTAATTGCTCAGGAGTATCTGGGAATTCCCAGTGAGAAATTCCTTCAGGGAAGCCTGATAGGCTCTTCTTTGTAAAATCCACACTTAACCAGTAATATGAAAAGCTTTTAAACTAGGTTATTGCTCGGGGTTATTCTATAAGTGCTCATGGGATCAAATAATTAATTTAGCTAATTCCTGAGAGAAAAGCTAATATTACAGGAAGATGCAATAGTGAAGAATTAGACTATTAACTTAACTCTTTCGCTGTGTCTCGGAGCCTCTGAAAACATATATCTGCACGTAATTAACTTATATAGGGCTAGATTCTGAGTGTGCTAACTGTTGCACACAAGTGATAAAGGGTTTATCGCGGCTATTTGCGCTAATCGTAAAAAGGGCATGCATAATTATTACAGGTTTAAAGTTAACACGTTCATTTCGGGATTGCGCTACTTCAGAGCTCTGGTTAAATGTTACGCAAGTCAAAAAAGTTGCACAAAACACATCAAAATTATATTTCAAAGTACAGTTACACTCATAATAACAATAATAAAAATGTTGTTTTTTTTTTAAATTGCATGAAAAAGTTATAAGGGTTAAAAAATATGAGCCCTTATAACATAGAGATACATATATATACATGTCTTAATATATGTATATATATATATATATATATATATATATATATATATATATGTGTGTGTGTGTATATATATCTGTGTAGATATTTATTTATTTATGTATTTAAATTTGTGTATATGTATTTACAGGCATCTACACATATAAACACATAAATACACATGTATACAAATATAGACATATATAAGTGCATTGTAGCCCTTTGCAGTCAAGTAACTGACAACATGAGAAATCATATTTATGCAATTTTTATATTTAATAAAGTGTTTAACTATGTATTTACAGTATTTTAAAATAGATATTCCTATATAAATCTGTATATATCTATCTTATATATATATACACACACACATATATATATTACCCATCAGATATATATTGAAATATGTATTTAAAAATAAATATAACATATTCTGCTATGTGAAGAACTTTGGAAAGCTCGCTTGAGAAAACGTGATCAGGTTTTTTTCCCCACTTTTCGTGCTCCATTGAAGTCTATGGGGAATATGTTCCAAGTTCGACTTTTTGCGTATGTCGGGTTAGTGCTCTTGCAAAAACTTTTAACTTTCAAATTGTATTACGTGCGCTACCCGACATGCATAAAAAGTTTACTTCTAGTGGAGTTAACGTGCAAGCAGGAGCAATAAATAGCGCTCCACTCTTATTCTAGCCCGCAGTCTTTGATTTTACTGCATATATTGTAGGGTGACTCCAAACTCATATGATCAGGACAGATTTAGAAATGTTGTATTAAAGGGACATTCCAATGCAAAATGGCATGCTCTAAATTAAACGTGTGATTTGTGCATTACTGATCTTAGTGTAGAGTAGCCTCAATCACAATCTTTCCAACAAAGGGATAGATTACAAGTGGCGTGCAACTGACAGAGCGGGGTGCATTACATTTTCCGCAACCTTGTGTGTATATATATATATTCAAATAAACTATATATATATATATATATATATATATTTATATATGAAGTGACCTTTCATTCAAATAATGCACAGAATTACATGAATAATGCTTCTACATTTGCACCATCCACTTTGTGCTATTATATCTAGGATATAGAACACATGCACTATACGACATGAAGATGTTATTGTGTTCTAGAATATCACTCCAGCATTAAAATATAACCTTTAAACTTATAATATGAGCGCAAAAACAAGTACTGTTGATTGCACTCAATTGCACTTAATTGATGTAACGCACATTTGGGCTAATATTTTTGAGCTCCATTTATAATTTTACCCATATTCAGCCAACATTGGGCCAAGGAGCGGAGAAGGGCCGGACTGGGAAATCAGACCGGCGATGGAAATTTGTATATACCATCCCCGTCCCGCCCCCTCCAGCACAGCCATGCCCCCTTCAGCATGGCCACACCCCCTCCAGCACAGCCACGCCCCCTGTTCTGGCCCTGTTCCCATTGTATAAAAAAACAGCTATACATAAAATACAAAATACCCATGCATAGGCTACAAAACGTAAATGTCCAGTGCTTATGCCTAGCAGCCTGCAGAACTCTTATTAGGTTTACATCATGGCAACCACATGTTTTGCAAACACAATTCATTATCAGAATCTTGGAATGCTATACAAATAAATGATAATAAACAATTCAGGCAGATTTACATTTCAGGTAATTCATATATTATTAGCATGTATGAGCTACATAACTTGATATCATTTCTATCACTGTGAATCAGCACAATGTATACACAATGTTCATATATAAAGTATTATAATAAGGAGTATATTAGACCATGTATGATGAACAGCTGGCTGGGGGTGAATATTATACACTCTATGCACCACTGGGGTACGTTCTTGCACACATTACTTCCTAAGCATTTGCCAAATTCTACAAATAAAATGAGATTGAGAATTATTATTTGTGGGTTTTTTTTTAATATAATTTAACATTAACCTTGTACACAGCATAAGACCAATAAAAGATCTCTAGATAACCCCTCTGACACTATTGTCACAGCTGTGAGAAGGTTATGAAGAGAACTGGTAAGTAATTAAGAGCAGCCACGCTCTGCAGCAAGTTATATGATGGTGCTGGAGTAATTTAAAGCCGACTTACTCATACTGTTCTTGGGACTCTGGCCCTCCCTCTGAAAGCTACAGATAAACCACCGCATAAAAAAAAGAAAATAAAACTAACCATGTAATGCAAAAATAAAATAATAATAAATAGCCGTTCACCTCACTCAGATGTTAACTCACGGCGGCCGCAGTAGAAGTTCAAGCAACCAAAGGTCTCCGGAGACCACGCCCCCAAGCAAACTGACAGATCGCAAGAGCAGCCAATGAGAAGACGCGCTAAGAAGCAGAGACCGGTACCTTCAGCCAATAAGAAGAGGAATGGGTCTTGGCTGCATGAGACTGACAGGCACCAAGAAGTAACCAATCAGAAGCTGAGATGAGTATAGTGAGGAATAAAGCAGGCCAGTCTTTGTTTGTGACAACTGACATACAGGCCTGGCCCCGGGCCGGCCCAGCCCACCGGGATTTTTCCCAGTATCCCGGCGGCCCAATTCGGCCCTGGAGCGGAGCACTTATGTTTGCACATGAGCGATAAGGGGTTTACTGTGAGTGTTTGTGCTCATCGGGTTTACTGCTGGTATTACAAGTTGAAAGTTAATGCGATAGCTTAAACACAATCGCGATTTATGCTAGAATGATAACCGCATATTCAGAACTCTAGTTAACTGTTTCGCGAAACAAGAATGTTGCACAAAATGCATCAAAAATACAGTACAAAGTACAGTTACACTAATAATAACACTTTATAATAAAAATTAATTACAAAAGATATTGCACACAAAAGTTATAAAGTCTCAAAGATATGAAGTCTCAGGTGTTAGAGAAAAAAAAAATAGGTGACGTAAGAGCTTTAATATAGAGATACATACATATACATGTTTAAAGATGTATATGTATGTGTGTGTATATATATATATATATATATATATATATATATATATATATATATATAGAGAGAGAGAGAGAGCAAGTAAAAATTCAAACACTGGTTGTTTCAGCTCTGTCCCAATCATAAGCCCATCTTTGGTACACGTGTGCAAAGGCCCTTAGGTCCTTATCAGTGATACTGGCAATCGGAACACTAGCACAGGAAATTCAGCAGCATGGACACAACCTGAGCTGATCATGAAAAAATGGAAGTCCCTTACAACTTCTTGGTCATAGACTCCCCAGTACATGGCACTTTCAGACTTGAATGGAAACAGCTCCGCTTAGCTTACCCACCGGACAACCAGTTCCTCACCGATCCTCTGGGTATGCTTTTACAAGCTCCGTTCCCATGTCCACATGCCTCTAGGATCCGTAAATGAACTCGGTTGTAGTTCCTCTTCATTCAGCAATACTTGTAACAGCAAGTTGTGTATACTGCTCTCCGTTAGAACTTCTGTAAAACCACATCTGCGTTGAAAGGGCTGTGATAGGCGAATAATCCACACCTGACCTCAAAAAGCCAATCCAGGACAGGAACAGGGTCCGTAGGTAACAGTTCTAAGGAGGTGCCAGGTGTTAAGGAGAAAGTGGCACAGTTCAAGCAGAAAAATACCGTCACCCCCCAGGACAATTAAAACAAATCTTCTTTATTGGTCAAATTTAAAAGCACAAAGGTACAACAGCCAAAGCACACCTGACATGTTTCGGCTTAGTAGCCTTAATCATAGACGTGCCTAAATGAAGTAGACATCTGTTATTTAAAAACAAAGCTGTGAGCCTATTGGTTAATTGGAAAACACATGTGACCTATGCTCATCTAGTTTTAGAAAACCAAATTAACTTAACCCTGTGTTTACTCTATCACTTGATAACATTTGTAGGTGTGTATGTACATAACAAAGATTGAGCGTAACACTTTTGAATTCTTGATGGTTAACAACCCAGTTACCCCTATCTGTGAAGGGGAGACCCATTGTATCAGGCATAGGATCCATTTCGGAGAGTTTATCGGCATGGCTAGATAGCATTCTTCAACCGCTAGTACTGAGGCTACACAGTTACTTAAGAGATACTAAGCATTTAGTACAAAAAATGGCAAATGTGGTTTGGCATCAGGAGTATGCTTGATTGAATATTGACGTGGTATCCCTTTACTCGTCCATACCACATGATATGGGTTTAGAAGCGATAAGATATTTTCTTACCTCCAAAACCAATTATACATATATGTCTTCTAACGCATAATTATTTTTCCTTTGAAGGTACATGTTATTTACAGACTCGAGGTATGGCTATGGGGGCAAAATTCGCACCCTCTTATGTGAATTTGGTAATTGGGTGGTGGGAAGCCACCCACATTTACGGTAAATGCAATCCCTTCCACAAGGATATTAAAATCTATCATCATAAAAGATTATCTAATTTTTGTATGGACGGGTGGTAGAGATAGAGCTGAGTTTTTTGTCGAATTTTTGAATAGGAACCCTTGGGGTTTAAAATTTACGTTTGAATTTGATGAGAATACAATCAATTATTTGGATGTGACCTTGAAGGCAGATACTGTTGCCAAATCGGTCGTCTCAACTATTTACAGGAAGCCTATATCAGGCAACGCTTTACTACATGGTTGAAGTTGTCACCCTAGGAGGGTACCATATGCCATACCCAAAGGGCAGTTTATATGAACTAAGCAGAATTGCTCAGATGTTAAAGATTGTGAGAAACAAAGTCAAGATTTGGCAACTAGCTTGCAAGTGAGAGATTATACAGAGAGCAAAAACAGAGGTAGATGGCATAGGCAGAGAGACTCTGTTGAAAGACAAAGAAAATAAAAATAAAAACCTAAAGGATATGCAGCCTATCTCGTTTGTTACCCAGTACTCTACAGACTATGAACAAGTATACAAGATTATAACAAATAACTTACCTATGCTTACAGCAGATGATCAACTGAGTGGCTTGGTCAAACGTGGTTGTCTCTTTTCTTATCGCAGAGGAGTAACCCTAGGAAACATTTTATCCCCCAGCAAACTGCGAACTAAGAGCAATGGTAGTGCGTGGTTTGTGAATAGGGGAATGTTCAAGTGCGGTTATGGACCGTGTATTCCCTGCAGCTACATTGAGAAAAGGACAAGTTTTATAAGCTTGGTTATGGGTAAGGAGTATCCGGTGGCTTCTTGCGTCAATTGTAGGTGTAAAAATGTTGTCTACTTGATATGGTGCAGCTGTAACAACAAGCAATATGTTGGTTGTACTATATGAGAGGTAAGAGAGAGGATTCGCCAACATCTCTCAGACATTAAGAGATCTAAACATAATTAAGAGTTGGCCAGGCATTTTATCCTTGATCATCTAAATGACAGTACAACACTTAATTGGATGGTGATCGAGCAATTGAGAGTGCCCAAAAGAGGCGGTGACATTAACAAATTGGTACATAAACGAGAGGCATTTTGGATATTCACTCTAGGGACTAGGATCCCACAAGGGTTCAATAGTGTCTATGACATCATCAATTATTGGGAATGAGACTCAGGTATACACATCCCATATACAGCTTTCATCGCTAAAATATGTGTCAGTTGATTCATATATATAGTAGGTGACCATTATATTTTAGACAATGTTTGACTTACAGTAAATTACACATAACGTTGTTTAACATTCAGCTAGATTCCGATTTTTGAGTGCTATAGGGATTTTAATGACCGCCACAAAAGCAGCGTTATTTCACCTCCCTAGAGCGCTGCTATTACAGGTTTTAAAAAACAGGCTTGTGCAGGCGATATGGTGGCGTTGAGCTCCATACCGCACCCAAATACAAGCGCTGCTTTGACGTGCTCGTGCATGGTTTCCCCATAGACATCAATGGGGAGAGCCGGTAAAAAACATGTCTTACACCTGCGATTGCGGAATGAAAAGCTCCGTAACGCAGCCCCATTGACGTCTATGGGGAAATAAAAATTTACATTTAAACCTAACAACCTAACATAAACCCAGAGTCTAAACACCCCTAATCTGCTGCCCCCGACATCGCCGACGCCTACCTACAGTTATTTACCCCTAATCTGCCACCCCCAACTTCGCCGCCATCTACATAATGTTATTAACCCCTAATCTGCCGCTCCCGATATCGCCACTACCTAAATAATATTATTAACCCCTAATCTGCCGCCCCCAACATCACCGCCACCTAAATAAAATTATTAACCCCTAATCTGCGGCTCTTGATGTAACCCTAACCCTAAACCTAACCCTAACACCCACTAACTTTAACATAATAAAAATATAGCTAAATTAAATTTACAATTATTAACTAAATAAAACTATTAACTCCTAAACCGCCTCCTCCTCACATTCAGTCCTTGGCTAAAGCCTGCTGCTTCCACCTTAAAAACATCTCTAAAATTAGACACTTCCTTACACAAGACACAACTAAGATTTTAATCCACTCTCGCATTCTTTACCGCCTTGATTACTGCAACTCTGTCCTCTCTGGTCTCCCCACCTGCCGCCTAGCTCCTTTACAATCCATAATGAATGCCTCTGCCAGACTCATCTTCCTTACACGTTGCTCTTCATCTGATGCACCTCTCTGCCAATCCCTTCACTGGCTTCCTCTTGCCTCTAGGATCAAACACAATATTCTCATTCTGACATACAAAGCCCTCAACTGCACTGCTCCCCCCTATATCTCAGACCTTGTCTCCAGATACTCTCCCTCTCGTCCCCTTCACTCTGCTCATGACCTCCTACTCTCCTCCTCTCTTGTCACCTCATCACACTCCCGTTTACAGGACTTCTCCAGACTGGCTCCCATCTTGTGGAACTCTCTGCCTCATTCCACAAGACTCTCTTCTAGTTTTAAAAGCTTCAAGTGCTCCCTAAAGACTGTTCAAGGATGCATACAACCTACACTAACTTTTCTTTATACCAGTTCCTCTCCTACATTGCTATCCCTGGCCTGAACCCCCTTAGCATGTAAGACTAAGAGTTCAACTGTTTGTAGATCACCTTCTTAAGAGCTGACTACAACAGTGCAACTCTTGGCAGGGCCTTCTACCCATTTGATCCCTATAATTGTTTTGTTGTACTCCCCCTTTGTTTATAGCGCTGCAGAATCTGTTGGCGCTCTACAAATAACCAGAAATAATAATAATAATAATAATAATAATAAAAACCACCAGCCCCCCACATTGCAACAAGTTAAATTAAACTATATTAACCCCTAAACCTAACCCTAACCCTAAACCTAACCATAACCCCCCTAACTTTAACATAATTAAAATACAGCTAAACTAAAGTTACAATTATGAGCTAAATAATTCCTATTTAAAACTAAATACAAGCTAGTACAAATACTAGCTTAGGTTATATTTTTATTTCACAGGTAAGTTTGTATTTATTTTAACTAGGTATACTAGTTAATAAATAGTTATTAACTATTTACTAACTACCTAGTTAAAATAAATACAAATTTACCTGTGAAATAAAACCTAACCTGCCTTACACTAAAACCTAACATTACAAAAAAAATAAACACTAAAATTACTAAAAATAAAAATAACTAAATTACAAAAACAAACAAACACTAAATTACCAAAAGCCCTATCAAAATAAACCCCCCCCCCTAAAATAAAACAATAAAGCCTAGCCTACAATAAACTGCCAATGTCCCTTAAAAGGGCCTTTTGTGGGGCATTGCCCCAAATAAATCAGCTCTTTTACCTTTTAAAAAAATACAAACACCCCTCCAACAGTAAAACCCACCACCCCCACAACCAACCCCCCCAAATAAAATAACTATCTAAAAAACCTAAGCTAACCATTGCCCTGAAAAGGTCATTTGTATGGGCATTGGCCTTAAAGGGGCATTTAGCTCTTTTACATGCCCCGACCCTAATCTACAAATAAAACCCCCTCAAAAATAAATATAAAAATTTAAATAAAACTAACACTAACCCCTGACGATCCACTTACAGTGATTGAAGTCCCGCTTGAAGGATCCATCCAGCCGGCAAGAAGTCTTCATCCAGGCGGCAAGAAGTCTTCATCCAGACGGCATCTTCTATCTTCATCCATCCGGCACGGAGAAGGTCCATCCTGAAACATCCAGCACGGAGCATCCTCTTCATATGGTAGCCGCCATAAAATGGAACTGCAATGCAAGTGACGTCATCCAAGATGGGGTCCCTTTCATTCCTATTGGCTGAAAGTTTTCAATCAGCCAATAGAATCAGAGCTGCTAAAATCCTATTGGCTGTTCCAATCAGCCAATAGGATTAGAGCTGCTAAAATCCTATTGGCTGTTCCAATCAGCCAATTAGGATTAAGCTCTCATCCTATTGGCTGATTGGAATAGCCAATAGGATTTTAGCAGCTTTAATCCTATTGTCTCATTGGAACAGCCAATATGATTTTAGCAGCTCTAATCCTATTGGCTGATTGAAATCTTTCAGCCAATAGGAATGCAAGGGACGCCATCTTGGATTACATCACTTGCATTGAAGTTCCATTTTACGGCGGCGACCGTATGAAGAGGATGCTCCGCGCTGGATGTCTTCAGGATGGACCCGCTATGCCGGATAATTGAAGATAGAAGATGCCATCTGGATGAAGACTTCTTGCCGCATGGATGAGGACTTCACCGGCTGGATGGATCCTTCAAGGGGGACTATGACTAAAGCTATGATTAAGGCTACTAAGCCAAAACATGTCAGTCGTGCTCTGGCTGTTGTACCTATGTGTTTTTAAATGTGACCAATAAAGAAGATTTGTTTTAATTGTCCTGGAGGGTGCCGGTATTTTTCTGCTTTATATATATACGGTATGTATATATATATATACAGTATATATATATGTATTTATGTATTTATATGTGTATATATGTATTTACAGACATATATATACATATAAACATAAATACATATGTACACATATATAGACATAAATATATGTGCATTGAGCCATTTGCAGTTAAGTAGATGAAAACATGTAAAAGCATATTTATGCAATATTATTTAATTATGCAATAATATTTTGCACATAAGGGAATATGTTATATGTATTTATAAATAGATATTTCTGTATATATATATATATATATATGTACTGTATATATCTATTTCTATATATAATCATGTGTGTGTGTGTATATATATATATATATATATATATATATACTCACTGGCTTCTTTATTAGGTACACCTTGCTAGTACCTGGTTGGACCCCCTTTTGCCTTCAGAACTGCCTTAATTCTTCATTGCATAGATTCAACATCACGCAGTTGCTGCAGATTTGTCGGCTGCACATCCATGATGTAAATCTCCTGTTCCACCACATCCCAAAGGTGCTCTATTGGATTGAGATCTGGTAAATGTGGAGACCATTGGAGTACAGTGAACTCATTGTCATGTTCAAGAAACCAGCATACCTTGTGTCAGGCTACAAATATGAAGTTAACGATGGAACACAATTCACAGATCTTAATTTATTAATAATTGTTTTGTTTCACTATTGTAAAGGAATATCACTATGGCTTAGTGATATTCTCACCTAATAGTGATAGTTTAGTGGTTTATTTTGCCACACCCCAGATTATGCAGTTAGGGTTAAGCAAACTTGAATAGGATTTGTAGAAATTGTTCTCAATATTAAGTTAGCTTTAGTTCTTAAGTTGCAGGTGTAGTAATGGTTCTATTAACTCTCAGAGTCTTATGCAGTGTAACACATAAATATTTAACTAGTAACCAGGTTCTGTTAACAGTTATACATATGCTCATGCAGTATTGCTATTTTATTTGCAGAGATTACTTGTACCTTGTCTTGTGTTGCACTTGTAGTGTGGCAGAGCTGTAATGAATGCACAGCCTGTTCTGTGGAAGTTCCAGTTTCACTGTGGAAGCTGTGTTGTTTATTAATCTGCAGTCAGGATGTTTCAATAAGGGTTAAAGCCAGATTTTCAGTGACAAGTTCTGTGGTAACTCTCCTTTAAATACTAACTACACAGTGAAAGTTCTCCAAGTAACAAAGCATTAGAACACATAGAATAATACTTGCAGTTTGGTTCAGGCAGTTCATTCAATTGATTGCATGTCAGCTCCTAAGTTAATGAACACTGCAGTTGTTTGGATGAATTCCAGTTAAAGTTGAACAAAGTATCAAAAAGTTCCTGTGAGGAAAAAAGTTCAGAAAACAAGTTATTCAAAGTAGTTAGGCTCAGGTAAATAGGGTAGCCTTGTACTCCAAATTACTAAGCAAAGAGAATTGATTTGGGGTGGTTTTTAAAGGCAAGCTGCAAGTTTGTTGCTTGAAGGATTCCGCTGGGTCCTAGAAGGAGCTAGGTTCCTGACATGACCCCCCACTCAGGGCAACGGTCCCACAGTTGCCGGTCTGGGACGATTTGGATTTCTGCGATGGAAGAGAGTGACCAGCCGTTGAGCTCTAAGATTGGTTGCAGGTTCCCATGTGTCGTCATCAGCTGAATAATTTTTCCAGCGTACCAGATATTGTAATTCACCTCTATGGAACCTGGAATCCAGCAGGGAATGCACTTCATATTCGTCTGGATCCAGTGCCTGAGGAGGTGGTGGAAGAATGAGTTGAGAGTGACGAGTGGCTCTGTATGGTTTCAATAGTGACACATGAAATGTGGGGTGGACCTTAATACTATCAGGTAATTTAAGAGTCATTGCGTTTTCATTGACAATTCTAACTATAGGGAATGGTCCTATGAACAGACCCGAGAGTTTCTTACTCGGTATCTGTAATTTCATGTTTTTGGTGGATAGCCAAACGAGATCACCTATGGCGTATATAGGTGGTGGTCTTCTCTTGAGGTCGTAATAATGCTTTTGAGTGAGCTGAGCATTTTTTATGTTCTCCTCAATTAAGCGGAAATTGTCTTGTAAGGAATCATGTAGATCATCGATTAAGGGTGAATTTAAGGTGTCTGTTGCAATGAAAGATATTGTTGGATGGTAGGCATAATTTGCATAAAATGGTGTAGATTTTGTAGATGAGTTTACAGCATTGTTATAGGCAAATTCAGCCATGGAGAGGAAGTTCATCCAATGTTCTTGATGGTAGGAACAATAGCACCGAAGATATTGTTCCAGCCATTGATTCAGTCTCTCTGATTGACCATTGGTCTGAGGGTGAAATGATGTCGAGAAACGATGATCGATCTGTGTTAAGTCACAAAGTTTTGTCCAGAAATGTGAGGTGAATTGTGTTCCTCTATCGGTGGTTATTATCTTTGGTAACCCATGTAGCTTGAGTATGTTATCTATGAATAAATGTGCTGTCTCAGAGGATGTGGGTACTTTGTGATACGGCACAAAATGGGCCATCTTAGTAAATATATCTATGACCACTAGGATTGTTGTCTGTTTATTTGATTCAGGTAAATCCACTATGAAATCCATCGATAGATGGTACCAGGGTCTCTTCGGTACTGGTAATGGAGTTAATAATCCATACGGAGCTCTTCTCTCGGATTTCGAAGTGGCACAAATGGCACAAGTTAAGATATAGTCTCGGATGGATTCTTTCATTTTTGGCCACCAACAATCCCGTGAAAGCTGTTCCAAGGTTCGGTAAATTCCTGGGTGTCCGGCTAATGGAGAGTCATGGTATAACTTGAGCAAATTTATTCGCAATGCTTTGGGAATGTATAATTTCCCTTCATGGTAGTACAGGTCATCAATCTTATGCACAGAAGAGTGAGGTAGCTCCGGCTCCTTGAGACAATGACGTTTGATTTCGGTTATCACATCGGTGGTTAGACCTACAAAACATTCGGTAGGTAAGATAGTGGTATTTTGGGTTGTTGTTTTAGGTTTCTCAGGTAGGCGAGACAGAGCATCTGCTTTACCATTCCTGGAGGCAGGTCTATATACAATATTGAAGTTGAAGCGCGAGAAGAATAAACTCCAACGGACCTGTCTTGCTGAAAGAGTTTTGTTGTTTTCTAAATAAAGTAGGTTCCTGTGATCTGTGAAAATGGTAATAGGAAACTTGGTACCTTCGAGAAGATGCCTCCAGTGTTCCAGTGATCTTTTTATTGCGAGGAGTTCTTTATCTCCTATGGAATAATTTCTTTCAGCTGTTGACATCATCTGTGAGAAGTAAGAAACTGGATGGATGGGATCGTTTGGTGTTTCCTGTTGAGAGAGAACTGAGCCTAAGGCAAAATCAGAGGAATCAACTTCCAACACATAGTGGTGTTCGGGGTTCGGAAATCTTAGAATGGGTGCTGATGTAAAACTATCCTTTAAATATTCAAAAGCTGAATTAGCGTCTGGATCCCAGTTATAAGATGAGTTAATGCTGGTTAATTTCGTCAGTGGTTTTGCTATCTTGGAAAAGTTTCTAATGAATTTCCTGTAGTAGTTTGCAAAACCTAGGAATTTTTGGAGTTCCTTTCTGGACTTGGGTATTAACCAATTTTTGACAGCGTCTACTTTTTGTTTTTGCATAGTGATACCTGTTGGTGAGATATCATATCCAAGGAATGACACATGCTTGGTATGGAATATGCATTTCTCCAACTTAGCATACAGTTTATGCTCTCGGAGCCTAGACAGTACCCATCGCACGTGTGTTTTGTGTTCTGTTTCATTTTTAGAATAAATCAAAATATCGTCTAGGTATATCACAAGACAGATGTCTAAGAGATCTCTGAACACATCGTTTATGAAGTGTTGAAAAGTGGCGGGTGCGTTGCACAGTCCAAACGGCATGACAAGGTACTCATAAAGGCCATACCTTGTCCTGAATGCGGTCAACCATTCGTGTCCTTCTTTTATCCTCACTAAGTTATAGGCTCCCCTTAAATCGAGTTTCGTGTATATAGTTGCCTCAGATAACCTTTCGATTAGTTCTGGGATTAATGGGAGTGGGTAACGATTTTTTATTGTGCGTTTGTTGAGTTCTCTGTAATCGATTATGGGACGTAATGATGAATCCTTATTCCGCACAAAAAAAATTCCGGCACCTGCTGGTGATGTTGATGCTCTGATAAATCCTTTCCGTAAATTTTCTTCGAGATACTCCTTTAAATGATCCAATTCTGGCTTGCAGAGAGGGTACAAGTGTCCATAAGGGATGGAAGAACCAGGTTGAAGTTGTATTGGACAATCGTATGCACGATGAGGAGGCAAGTTCTCAGCTTCTACTTTACTGAATACATCCTTGAAATCTGCATAAGGTGAAGGAATTTGCAACTCAGGTTTTTCTGTAGCTATTTCGGTCTGGAGTAGAACATGTTTGTGGAAACATGTTGTTTTACAATAGACTGAATCAAATTTTATGGAAGATAGTGACCAGTGGATAACTGGATTATGTAATTTGAGCCAACTAATACCCAAAACCACTGGGAAATGTGGTGACGAGACAACATCAAATGAGAGGTGTTCTGTGTGTCCTGCTGTAGTAACTGTTAACGGTGTGGTATGGTGTGTGATAGGGCCAGTTTTAGGTTCTGAACCGTCAATCATATGAAAAGAAAATGGAGTATGCTTTTTTATAAGGGGTATTTTATTTTGCTTTACAACATTATAATCAATAAAGCATCCATAAGCTCCCGAGTCTATGATGGCTTCAGTAGTCAGCTGATCTTGGTCCCACTGTATGGAGAGAGTTAACATGCAATAAGTTTTAGTTTTTGTGGTGTTTAATAAATAACTTGTAACTTTGAACTTACATTTCTTGTTTTTCTGTAAAATGGGACACTCCTGGACTGAATGTGTAGGATTGGCGCAATACATGCACAGATTATTACTCTTCCTGCGGTATCTTTCTTCTGTTGTTAAAGGACCACGGGCTATTCCGATATCCATGGGAACAGCTGTTTGTTTACTATGTTGGGTTGGTTGAGGTGGGGAATAGATAGAAGGTTTTGGTCGGACATCTGCAGAAAACCTTTCTGCCTTCCTTTCTCGCAGTCTGCGATCCAATTGTTTTGCAGCATTCATCATTCCTTCTAGGGTTTTTGGGAGTTCTATCCTGGCGATTTCATCTTTCAAGCTCTCCGAGAGGCCTAAACGGAACTGGTTTCGAAGTGCAATCTGACTCCATTCCGAATCAGCTGCGTATAATTTGAATTCCGTGATGTACTCCTCCACGGGTCTCTTGGCTTGCTTAAGGTTCCTCATGGAGGCTTCAGCGGACATTTGTACATCAGTGTCGTGAAAAAGATCATCCATACATGTGAAAAAATCAGAAAGGGATCCTAGCACTGGGTCATTATGTTCGCACAGATTGTCAGCCCAGATTCTTGGCTCACCCCTCAGGAATGAAATAGTACTGAATACCTTGATCCTCTCTGTGGGATAACTGTGAGGTCGTAGATTATAAAGTAAATGACATGAATTCTTAAACTGCCTATACTGCTTCCTGTTTCCAGAAAAGAGCTCTGGTAGTGAAACTGAAGGTTCAGGTGTTTGCTGAGGTGGTGCAGTATGAGTAGTAAGTGAGTCTCTTATAATTCCCCTTAAAGACTGATTTTCAATTTGTAAATCATGAACCGCCTGAGCAAGCTGATCAACCTTTTGGGAGAGGTTGTAAACTATCTGTGGTAGATCTGGTGGCTCCATTTTTATGGCTTAGTAATATGTCAGGCTACAAATATGAAGTTAACGATGGAACACAATTCACAGATCTTAATTTATTAATAATTGTTTTGTTTCACTATTGTAAAGGAATATCACTATGGCTTAGTGATATTCTCACCTAATAGTGATAGTTTAGTGGTTTATTTTGCCACACCCCAGATTATGCAGTTAGGGTTAAGCAAACTTGAATAGGATTTGTAGAAATTGTTCTCAATATTAAGTTAGCTTTAGTTCTTAAGTTGCAGGTGTAGTAATGGTTCTATTAACTCTCAGAGTCTTATGCAGTGTAACACATAAATATTTAACTAGTAACCAGGTTCTGTTAACAGTTATACATATGCTCATGCAGTATTGCTATTTTATTTGCAGAGATTACTTGTACCTTGTCTTGTGTTGCACTTGTAGTGTGGCAGAGCTGTAATGAATGCACAGCCTGTTCTGTGGAAGTTCCAGTTTCACTGTGGAAGCTGTGTTGTTTATTAATCTGCAGTCAGGATGTTTCAATAAGGGTTAAAGCCAGATTTTCAGTGACAAGTTCTGTGGTAACTCTCCTTTAAATACTAACTACACAGTGAAAGTTCTCCAAGTAACAAAGCATTAGAACACATAGAATAATACTTGCAGTTTGGTTCAGGCAGTTCATTCAATTGATTGCATGTCAGCTCCTAAGTTAATGAACACTGCAGTTGTTTGGATGAATTCCAGTTAAAGTTGAACAAAGTATCAAAAAGTTCCTGTGAGGAAAAAAGTTCAGAAAACAAGTTATTCAAAGTAGTTAGGCTCAGGTAAATAGGGTAGCCTTGTACTCCAAATTACTAAGCAAAGAGAATTGATTTGGGGTGGTTTTTAAAGGCAAGCTGCAAGTTTGTTGCTTGAAGGATTCCGCTGGGTCCTAGAAGGAGCTAGGTTCCTGACACCTTGGTTGTAACAAGTGGTTATTTGAGTTACTTTTGTCTTTCAATCATCTCGAACCAGTCTACCCATTCTCCTCTAACCTCTCACATCAACAAGGCATTTTCGTCCACACAACTGTTGCTCACTGGATATTTTCGCTTTTTCGGACCATTCTCTGTAAACCCTAGAGATGGTTGTGCGTGAAAATCCCAGTAGATCAGCAGTTTTTGAAACTGCCACGTTCAAAGTCACTTTGAACTCATAATATCACAGCAACCCAACAAGCACAAAAAGCCTAATTTCTAGCGCAGTTAACGCTCAAGCAGGAGCGTTAATTAGTGCTCCACTTGTTATCTGGCCCATTGAGTTTTAAAAAAAATTGTCCAGTATTGTCAGCTTTTTCTTGGATTGATCATAATCCAAATGCCTTTTGCTGATGAAAGGCCTCAGCCACATATTTTTGTTCATGCTATCAGGATAGAAATTTACAATTCAAACAAAAATAAACAAATAAAAAGGTTGTTTTGCAGTTGAAGATATGGGGCCCCATTTATTAATCTGCAGATGGCTACAGCTGATTCCATCTTTAATAATGGGATTCATACACAGTAAATTGTGTAAGTACAAGGTTGGCACCATTAAAAAGTATAAAGCCTCTACAATCTTACTTAAAGTTTACGTTCTTAATGTAGAGAACACCGTTTAATGAATAATGGCATTGAAAAAATTGTGTGTATTCAAGGGACAGTAAACCCAAAATTAATTAAACAATAAAATGTATTAAATTAATTAAACAATTAAACAATAAATGTATTGTTTACAGCATGACATTTTAAGCTACTTTCCAAGTTACTACTATCATCAATTTAGCTTAGTTTTCTTGTTATACTTTGTTAAATGGTAGAAAACTCAGGAGCATGCACGTGTCTTTAGTCATCGGGCAGCAGTATTTGTAACAATGTTTATAGCAATATTATACATAGTTGCAAACACTGCTGCCATAGACTGCTAAAGACATGTGCACTCTCTTAAAGGGACATGAAACCCAATTTTTTTCTTTCATGATTTAAAAAAGTTTCCAATTTACTTATATTATCAAACCTGTGTTGTTCTCATATTATTCTTTGTTGAAGAAATATCTAGATAGGTAGGGTATACATATCTGGAGCACTACATGACAGGAAATAGTCTAGTGCTCTTTCTAATATATAACATTGTTGTAAAACTTCTGCCATATAGTGCCGCAGACACGTGCACACTCCTGAACTTACCTTCCTGCTTTTCAACAAAGGATAAGAAGAAAACAGAGTAAAATTGATAATAGAAGTAAATATGAAATTGTTTAAAATGGAATGTTCTATCTGAATCATGAAAGAAACATTTTGGGTTTAATGCCCCCTTAAACTCCTATCAGCATACATAGTTTTACTCTTCTACAAAGGTTACCAAGAGAAAATAGAAATTTGATAATAAAAGTAAATTGGAAAGTTGTTTAAAATGGCATCCTCTATCTGAATCATGAAAATGTAATTTTAACATCACTGTCCCTTTTAAAACACTTTTATTTACTTCTGATTTAAAAAAAAAAAAGGATACCAATTTATCAAACAATATTTTGTTCATGACAATGTAAAAGACTAAAGAAATCAAGTTTAAAAATGTTTCATCATGAAAATGCAAGTTTAATTAAAAACATTTGCACCCCTTAACGCATTGTTGTGCATCCAGGTATGTAATAGTGCAGCCTTGGTCCCACAAAGAGTGGCGAAACTGAGCTATTTCTGCTTGACTCACTGCCTAGCAACAAGACACGCGCTGTTAGAGCCCTGAAAACAGCCGATGTACGGGGGATGTCGCTCTCATTAAGGGGTAAAGAATGTGATTGCTTTTCTAGATGTTGCAGTTATGATGTCGATTTTCTCGTGTTTCCTTGAGATAATATTTGCTGTAGGAGATATCACATATATGGCTATCAAATACATCTACATTTGCAAATTTCAGGACCAACCTTTAATGATGGACTGTGCAAAAGGGATGAAGAGAGGCTTCATGAATCTAGACATATATTCAAATGTACATTCAAAATTAACTTGATGGTTATTTTCACTGTGTATTTCCCATGGGAAAAATAACTGTTTCATTCCAAAATGTCTTGGAATACTCGAAAATAAGTTAAAAAAAGAGAGTTCTACATTTGATCAAGTGCTCTTAGCTGTCAAATTCGATAAGTGAAAAATGATGCTGAAAATCTGTTGAAAAGTACCAAGAAATTGGATTGTGATCAATTTAAATCGGACTGTCCTATGTTAAGCAAATTCAGATTTGGATTTCATTACAGGAAAGCCGATCTTTATTTATTTCACAGCAAATAAAAATAATAATAAAATATATAATATAATATATATCAATAATACATCTAAAGTTTTTTTTAATGTCCTACTGTGAAGTCTAGTCGGGTAACAGAATATGATATACTTTTTTTTACTAAAAGAGCAACAGAAGGGTAAGTGTCACGATTTGCAGTTAAGGGGTAGAATGTTTAGGAGTAACATTTCTTTATAGAAATACTAGTTTATAGAACATACTAAATCCGATTAACTTATTTCAGGAAATACGGACAGACTATAGGGGTCTTCTGGTTTTTATCTAACATGAAATTCTATGCTCTTATATGACTGGTTTTAGCTCTTTTATTTAAAAGGATTATAAGAACAAGGCTACTTCTGATTGGAGCATTCATTTAATAATTGGGAATTATTCTGAGGCAGGGAAATTCTAACGGCTAGATTTAGAGTTTGGCGTTAGCCGTCAAAAGCAGCGTTAAGGGGTCCTAACGCTGCTTTTAACGCCCGCTGGTATTTAGAGTCAGCCAGGAAAGGGTCTACCGCTCACGTTCTTTCCGCGACTCCAGGCTACCGCAGATCCCCTTACGTCAATTGCGTATCCTATCTTTTCAATGGGATTTGCATAATGCTGGTATTGGAGTCTTGGAAGAAGTGAGCGGTAGACCCTCTACCGACAAGACTCCTACCGCCAAAAAAAGTCAGTAGTTAAGAGCTTTATGGGCTAACATAAAGCTCTTAACTACTGTGCTATAAAGCACACTAACACCCATAAACTACCTATGTACCCCTAAACCAAGGCCCCCCCACATCGCAAACCCTCTAATATATTTTTTAACCCCTAATCTGCCGACCGGACACCGCTGCCACCTACATTATAGCTATGAACCCCTAATCTGCTGCCCCTAACATTGCGGACACCTATATTGTATTTATTAATCCCTAATCTGCCCCCCCCCCCAACGTCGACGCTACCTAACTACAATTATTAACCCCTAATCTGCCGACCGGACCTCGCCGCCACTATCATAAATGTATTAACCCCTAAACCGCTGCACGCCTGCATCGCAAACATGATAATAAATTGTATTAACCCCTAATCTGCCCTCCCTAACATTGCTGCCACCTACCTACAATTATTAACCCCTAATCTCCCGCCCGCAACATCGCCGCTACTATAATAAATGTATTAAACCCTAAACCTAAGTCTAACCCTAACCCTAACACCCCCCTAACATAAATATAATTTAAATAAAACGAAATAATATTCCTATAATTCAATAAATTAATCCTATTTAAAACTAAATACTTACCTATCAAATAAACCCTAATATAGCTACAATATAACTAATAGTTACATTGTAGCTATTTTAGGATTTATATTTATTTTACAGGCAACTTTGTATTTATTTTAACTAGGTACAATAGCTAGTTATTAACTATTTAATAGCTACCTAGTTAAAATAATTTCAAAATTACCTGTAAAATAAATACTAACCTAAGTTACAATTAAACCTAACACTACACTATCATTAAATTAATTAAATAAATTAACTACAATTACCTACAATTACATTTAATTAAATAAACTAATCTATAATACAAAAAAACAAACACTAAATTACAGAAAATAAAAAAATATTACAAGAAGTTTAAACTAATTACACTTAATCTAAGCCCCCTAATAAAATAATAAAGCCCCCCAAAATAAAAAAAATGCCCTACCCTATTCTAAATTACAAAGTAATCAGCTCATTTACCAGCTCTTAAAAGGGCTTTTTGCGGGGCATTGCCCCAAAGTAATCAGTTCTTTTACCTGTAAAAAAAAAATACAACCCCCCCAACATTAAAACCCACCACCCACATACCCCTACTCTAACCCACCCAATCCCCCTTAAAAAAAAACCTAACACTAACCCCCTGAAGATCTCCCTACCTTGAGCCGTCTTCACCCAGCTGAGCTGAATTCTTCATCCAATCCAGGCGATGTGGTCCTCCATCCGGGCGAAGTCTTGATCCAAGTGGCAAAGAAGAGGTCCTCCATCCGGGCGATTTCTTCCTCCAAGCGGCATCTTCTATCTTCTTTCTTCCAGCTCCATCTTCAGACCGCCGACGCTGAACATCCACCTTCCCGACGGACTAACGATGAATGACGGTTCCTTTAAGGGACATCATCCAAGATGGTGTCCCTCGAATTCCGATTGGCTGATAGGATTCTATCAGCCAATCGGAATTAAGGTTGGAAATATCTGATTGACTGATTCAATCAGCCAATCAGATTGAAGTTCAATCTGATTGGCTGATCCAATCAGCCAATCGGATTGAGCTTGCATTCTATTGGCTGTTCCAATCAGCCAATAGAATGCGAGCTCAATCCGATTGGCTGATTGAATCAGCCAATCAGATTTTTCCTACCTTAATTCCGATTGGCTGATATTGGCAGATTAGGGGTTAATAGTATAATGCAGGTGTCAGCGATAGCGGGGGCAGCAGATTAGGGGTTAATAAGTGTAAGGTCAGGGGTGTTTAGACTCGGGGTTCATGTTAGGGTGTTAGGTGCAGACTCAGAGAGTGTTTCCCCATAGGAAACAATGGGGCTGCGTTAGGAGCTGAACGCTGCTTTTTTGCAGGTGTTAGGTTTTTTGGCAGCCAGCTCAGCCCCATTGTTTCCTATGGGGATATTGTGCACAAGCACGCTTTTCCAGCTTACCGCTACTGTAGGCAACGCTGGTATTGAGGGTTGAAGTGGAGCTAAATTATGCTCAACGCTCTCTCTTTTCTGAGCCTAACGCAGCCCCTCAGACAACTCTAAATACCAGCGTTGTCTTAAGGGTGCGCTGGAAAAAAAAGCAGCATTAGCTACGCGGGTCTTTACTGACAAAACTCTAAATCTAGGCGTATATTTAGTATAAACCCTGTATGTAGCTTCTTTAGCCAGTGCAAATGTACAGGTTTGTAATGCCCCAGTTGTGCCCAGGAAATACCACAACTCCACTGGTCCCCTTCACAGCACACCTTGGTCGCACCTATGACACATCAACAACATAGCCCCTCTCATCATAGTCCTGCCAGAAAGTTCCCCCACCTCCCTCTAACAGAAAGCCAGTGTATCACTTATGCAGTACACAGGGTACAGGATGCAGTGCAGTCGTGTGGGTCATTGTGTAATCAGAGTAACATAAAGCATCAGTGAAAATAGTTAAGACCACTCACAGAATATAGCCTATTAAAACTAGTGTATTAAAGGGAGTGTGTTCATTCAAACTACAGGAACTTGCATCCTGTGGAAATGTGTTTTATTGATGGAACTGCAGGGGCATGAATAGCACTTTTTCCATAACATATGTAATAGAACAATACAAAATCCTATGTCCTACCTGTGTACAAATCTATAGCAAGGAATTATAGAAATCAGCAATAGTAACTAATCAGCAATGCAATAGTCAGCCAGCCCATAGGTTCCACAGCCTCAAGGCCTGACTGGTCATTAACTCAACACCTGATTAGTTAATACAGAAATCAATCAGACAAATTCCAGTCAATATGACAAATACTCATCATATTTAGAGTTTAAAAGTGAGTTATCCTGGCTTCAGGTTACAACTATCCCAGCCAGCTGAGCTATCAATCCACAAGCAGCCAGGAGAGGAAGGGAATTCACTGGACTTGATCTTTAAGAGGGTCAGACAATAGTGCTGTTTCAACTTATTGTTTGTTTAGGGTCAGACAAGTGGCAGAAACGTTCCCTCCCCTTGCCCATGATGAAAGGCCATCAGAATCTGCATACCTGACTAGTCATTACGGCTAACAGACTCATTATAAGAGACATGCAAATAGAATACTGTCATTAAAAAATAGTCATGAGATTGAGATTCAACTGCATAAATTAAACAGCTGCCACACTTTTTTAACCCCTTTGTTGCTATGCCATTTGAATCATTTGTGCTAGAGATATAATTATTAATTTGAAGAATTAAATGAAGAACTCCACTTCTTGCGCACCTACCATGGGCTTAGCACACCATTGGCTAAGCACTCGAGCGATATCCACCATGAATTTTACTTTGTGTCCCCCAAGAATTCTGTTATGTGAGATATTTAGCCCAAGTTATTCAGATGTTAGCCTACCAAGGGCCTGATGATAAAATGATCCCTGTCTGAGCAAAAACTCACTTAAAACATTACCAGTGATCTCAGATCTAAGCAGTGGGAAGGGTGCATGTATTCAAAGCATATTTACACAACATGTATTGTCAGCATAGAGCCAAATAGGCTAGGAACATCATAAGGGTTAATGCCTAAAGGAATGGGAAGTGTAGAGGGCACAAGTTCTTTAGGTGTAGTCAGCTCACCTGTTAAAAAGGCTCACCAGCAGGCATCTAGACTCTGGGGGTTAGGATATGTTATATATGTGTGTACCCTGTATTATATGTATGTATTATACTATAAAATGCTCTAATATATAAGTAAAGTCTTTTTGAGATTTATATAAATGTGTTTTTAACTTCTAGCATGTTTTTTTATTTTAAGAAGAAGATTTAGGATCTGAATATCCTACAGAAGACATTAGTCGCTGCTTTTTCGTTTTACAAAAAGTGTGTTTTTCTTTTTTAATATTACGTTCACACTGTACTGAAGGTGTTTTGGGCTCACCCAATGTATTCATCTAGCTCCAAATTAGTATATTACTGCTCCTTCAACAAACAACACCAAAAGAATTAAGCTAATTTGATAATATAATTAAATTCAAATTAACTTGGAAAGTTTTTTAAAACTGTATGTCCTATCTGAATCATGAAAATTTGGGGTTTCATGTTCCTTTAAAGTTAAAGTAGTAGCTAGCATTACTGCAGCAAGCCAATGGTGTCCAGAATACCCACGAAATACAACATTGCCAAATATAATATATTAAATTGTGTAAATGTGTACCGTTGAACCTTTCCCCCGTCTGCAGAAAAAAAAAAAAAATGCCTTTTTCTTGCCTGTATTTTGTTAAAGGGCCCTTAATATATTGAATATAAAAACATTTGTGTTTTTTTTTTTAACTTTTATCCAAAAATTAATGCATATGTCTACATCTAATATATTTCTATGGTGAGGGGTGACATAGGCCTCTTTAGAAATTTCCAATTTCAAATAAAGGATTTAACCTAAGTCTGGACTGGCCTGCAGGGGCACCAGGGAATTTCCTGTTGGGCTGCAGTAGCCAGCTAGCTAGTAGGTAGTTTAAGGTGTTGTGCAGTCACTTTCCCTGCAGCTGCTCAATCACTTAGAGCAGGTGCAGGCCGGGCGCACAACTTGAAAGGAGCATGCATGCAGCACACACTGTACATGAGGGGAGAAGAATGGGGGATAAATCACCTAAGGCTTTAGGAAGCAGAATGCCCAGAACAGCCAGAAGTATAAGGCTGCAGTGTATCCCTGAAATGTCTACAGCAGGAAATGTTGGCAGTTTTATGTCCCTTTAAACCATCACTAACTTGCTCCTGCATGGAGAAGAAGATTATAGAAAGAGATCACCATGAGTCATTGTGCACAAATTCAGGGATGACATTTGGGTTAAATATTTTTTTTTAATATTTATTCTCTAAGAACAAAACAAAGAGAAATTGATATTTGCATTTGATGTGCATCATCTCCCAATAACAGACGATCAGGGAAAAAGTCAGGTCCTGCTAGGTTTATCTAACAAAAGAGGCTCAATTTTAAATGTATATTTCATTATATGTGGCCTGCCCTAGATGCATAGTATCAGGACAGGCTCAGAGAGTGCTGTAAGTATAATGACTTTTTAGACACATCTGTCTATGTTTCAAGACAGACAGAAATAGGGTGAACTCATGACTACAAAACCTCAGGAAAAACTCTAAAGGTTTCTATTCAAATGGACAGGAAACCCAAACATTTTCTTTTCATGCTATTTTAAACAACTTTCTATTTTGATAAAGCTCCATAAAGGAGTGAAACGCGTTGAAGTGAGTGGACCTTGCACCAGAGTTCTACCAATATCTGACAACCTGGGTTGATTTTATTAACACAAATTGGAACTGTTCCTGGTAACAGAATACTTTGTTGGATGAAAATAACCTGCGTGCCTGAGCACTAAGAGCAGGTCACTACAAGATAAGGGACTTGTCCTAAAGATCTCTAATACTGGTGGCATCTGATGACTTTTTACTTGAATATATAACAGCTACTAAGTGGTAACTACCTGAAAGTATCTCCGGGAGAGTGATTGACACCTGTGGGCGGTTTCTGTGGATGACCGGGTGTGACGTCAGACGCTGGCCTCACAGGACAGAGACTAGCCGCGGAACAACAGAGGAGACAGGGCACACCTCACGGTCTTGGATACTGAAACAGAGAGGTATGTTACCACGAGAAGATCAATAAATATCACCTAACAAAACTGTACACGCAGGACGCTTACATAATACCCTGCAGTCTAAGACTCTCTGTATTTAGAGACACCGAATTAGCAACAGTGTCATCAAAAAATTTCTCACAGCACCGCTTCAATACCTAATATCTCAACACTATAACATAATCTTAGCAACGAAAATACCTTACCAACTGGAGAGGAACTTTCCTAGATAAGATTGTAGCAAGGTTTATCAAACATTGTTTTTATATACAAGGTTTCCTTATTTTTTAACTTTTGTAAGAATTTTCAAATAACTGATACATTTTATATACTTTACATTTTTTAATAGATACGATTATGTATTTTCGCTGATTTTTGATGATGATGGTTGGATCCTCAATATAATAGCCAAATAGAGAGACGTCTCTAATAATTGTTCTATATATGTGATTTTGTTATTGTTTATTGTGTTAAATTCAATTTTTATTATTAAATATTAGTTTTCAAACACTCGTCAAGAGTGTAAGTGTAGAATCACTTGGAACCTATCTGTCAACACTTAATGCACTTTAAAAATCAAACCATATTGCAAAATCAGCAGTATCACGATACACACATTAAATACCCCCTAAGATCTTTAGCTTTTAGCGCCCTTACTACCCCTTTTTAGTATTGTTAACATTATTGCTTAGATTGAAGGATCTAAGCTTATCCAGTAAGGTGTTTGATCTCCCCCCTGACAATAGCGCATTATTTCACTCACTTTCCAAACTTTCTATTTTACTTCTTTTATCACATTTTCTTTATTCTCTTGGTATCTTTTGTTGAAAAACAGGGAGGTAAGCTCAGGAGCATGCACGTGTCTGGAGCACTATATGGCAGCAGTATGCATGCAAGAATGTTACCCATTTGCAAGAACACTAAATGGAAGCGCTATTTCCTGCCGTGCAGTGCTCCAGACATCTGGGAAAATGAAACAAATTTGATAATAGTACATTTGTATTCTCTGTCTGAATCACAAAATGCATTTTTTGGGGTTTCATATCCCTTTAATATACTGTGATTTATTTTTTTTGACTGTTTATCAGGACATGCTCCGACAGACCTGGTTTTTCGTTTCTATTAATGCTGACCTACGCTCTGCAGCTAATCAGTAATAAGCTGGTCTATGGAGAGGAATGGGTTATAGAAGAGTCTTTATTTCATCTACACCATCGTACGGCCTCCGTAAGGTTCTGCACAACGGCTCAGAGGTGAAATTTGGGTAAAGTGAATTGTAAATAGCCTATTGATATTAAATGATGTTTTCCCAACATTGCAATAACGCTTGCTTTGTTTGTGGGAGAGTTTATTGCTTTTTGGGATCAATAAGCGTGGTAGATTTGTAGGGGGAATTAGCATACTGAATAACAATTAGGGCAAAAATCAATGACATTCAGAGAAATAAGTGACTTGAGGTAGTCCCAAAGGCACATTCATTCTTTTAAATGTAATACAACTCATTTAGAATTCCTAAAGGGGCGACAGACAAACACGAAGCACAGAGAAGAGGCAAAATGAACAGGGTTTTTTTTTTTTATTTGTTCCTGGCAGGGAAACTTATTGAGTAGACTATGAAGCAATAAACCAGTCTGTGAAACCTTGTCTGAAGATTAAAAAAATGGCAGTCTGTAGAAAAAAAAAGTGTAGTATTTTGTAAGCGTAAGGAGTCCTTATCTAAAATGAAGGAAAATGAATGATTTCATTGCTTTGAGACGGGTGAATATCATATACATGCATTATTTTTTGTTAGCTTAAAGCTCAGTTTCTATGCGTGCTGCCCTGAACAAGACCTGATTAATCTCTATGCAAACAAATAAGCTTCATTCACAAAGATATCTTATGTACTACTCCTATTTGTTTTTAATTATCTGAGAATATCGCTTATTAAAAGGGATACAAATTACATTTTAATTTTAGATAGAAGCATTTTTGACATATAATTCCATTAACAAAAATGTTTCTAATGAAAGTTATCACTGTTTTTCAGCAGCATACACACATATGCTGTGAGGGTCTGTGAACCAGCATTCAAACACTGCACCTACTCAGAGAGTCAGCGGTGGCTTTTTTTTAACATCAATTAAAGGGATACTAAACCCAAATTTTTTCTTTTATGATTCAGAAAGAGCATTCCATTTTAATCAACTTTCTAATTTACTCATATTATCATGTTTTCTTCGTTCTCTTGCTATCTTTATTTGAAAAGCAGGAATGTAGCGCTTGGGAGCCTGCCCATTTTTGGTTCAGTACCCTGGATAGCGCTTGCTTATTGGTGGCTACATTTGCATGCTCTATCTGAATCATTAAAGAAAAAAATTGGGTTTAGTATCCCTTTAAGTATTTACTGATGCAACAACTCTCTGAGCATCCTGATACTCAACCATAGCATAAGTGTGTATACCGGTAAAACAGTAATAGCTTTTACTAGAAACATTTTTGCAAATGGAAGTATAGTGCAAAATGCTTCTATTTAAAATTAAAATGCACCAATGCACATTTCAATTTTGGCCATTCAATTAATTTAACCACTTCCATGAGCGTGATAAGAATGGGTCATCATAGAAAATGTTGCCTGTGAGCTCAATACCCCTTTTCATCACAAGGGGGATCGATCTCCAGTGCTGGGAAAAGTGATTCCCCTGCAAGGCAGACCTGATCATTAGTGGTAATAGTGGGCAGCACTGACAGAACACCATAGGAGTGCCAGTGATGTCACAAAGAATGGGCATGGTGACATCACAGACAGGGTGGGACCATGTGACAGGCAATCCCTCAATCTCAGCCTCTATTACTAGCCACAGTCAGACCTCAAGGACCTATCACTTGATAGACAAAGCCACAAGCTCCCAGTTCTTTAAAAAAAAAAGCAAAAACACAAAACATGGGGTTTTGCTCTGAAATGGGACATTATAGGCTCAATAAAATAAATCTGTTATGTATAGCCCCTAAAGAGTTTATTTTATGGTAGACAAGTCCCTCTCTATATGGACTTTGTTTATATTACTGCACAAAGGCGCCTTTCTAGTTTATATTATAAACTTCAAAAGCCTGTATGTGCCCTTAATTCACATGTGACTACCCTTGATGACAATTTAGTAAGGTTATTATAGTAAAAACAGTGGTTACCAGGCTGTGTTCAATATTATTTAATTATTTCACTGAAATTATTGTTTAATTGTAAGTAGCAAAAAAAAGCTCCAAGGACGCGATCCGATATATGGCGCAGGTTTCGGCGCAAGCGTGGAAACCTGCGCCGCCTGTAGTTTCAGCTCGCAACTCGAGCTATCTTATATACGGTGCCGTCAGAGACTAAAGTGCCGTAAGTCTCACAAACCAGCGATGTCCAGAAATCTGCGTAAGCACAAATTTCTGGAGTCGCCATTGACTTACGGCACTTTAGAAACTGCCGCCGCATAAAAAACCTGACTAAGGGCTCCATGTACTAAAGCGTCAATTTTCTCGCCGACAACGTGTCTTCTCGACTAGCTTGAACTCGCAGCTAACGAGATGTTGCCCGCCCGTCATATGTACTAAAAACTATCCCAAAAAAAGGCACGTCTAATCCGCATCGAGCACTGGCGAATGATTCATACATATGACTCCTCGCTATTTGCGAATGTACTATTAATTAAAGTCATGTTTGTCCCACGTGACTGTAAGGTGTCAGAAACGTCAACTTTGTCGCGGGAACATATTGCAGCACTATATAAAGTCGATTTTATAATTTTTTTCAGACTGCATAGTTCCCGAACTTGAAGCTTTACTGACTGTTATTCTTATCGATAAATTAAGTATGGCTACTTCTCGATCTGATTCACAGTCCAAATCGAAGAATCCACAATTTTCACATCAGCAGAACCTGGTTCTTGTCGATATGGTTCTAGACTTGTATGACTATTTATTTGGTTGTCGTGCGAAGCAAACTTCGACTATCTGTAAAAAAAGTATATGGACCCGGATAAGCAATGCTGTCAGTGCTCAGGGACCTGGGAAAAAGGACGTTGACCAAATCAAAAAACGGTACAATAACATAAAAAGATTTGCAAAAGCCAAATTGGCAAAAGAAAAAAATTCAACTCGTGCTACCGGAGGTGGAACAGCTTATGTCGCTGATCTTAATGATTACGAGCAGAGACTGGTGCAGCGTCTAGGCCCAGAAGTAATCGTCGGGATCACAGATGATTGTGATAGCGACCTAAGAGGTAAAACATTAATCGAATTACTATTATTTAAATTGAATGATGATCATATTGTAATTATCCAGTGCAGTCGGTTTATAAAAATATTTAACATTTAAAGATATTTTGGAAAATCAATTTTTATTGGCGACAATTTTGATTATGCAAAATATAGTCCTATTACTGCTTTATTTTTGTATAGCTTTAAAAATAGCAATTGTTATCTAATTTACTTCATTCTCTTGATATCCTTTGCTGTAAAGCATATCTAGAAATGCTTACTAGCTAATTGAAAATAGACGCCTGTAATGGAAGTATATTTTAATGTATTTTAAAATCTTATTTTCTTTCTGACTGATAAACAAATATTTTGTGGTTTAATGTCCCTATTCATCAAATCAAAAGCAGCGCCAAACAATGGTATTGCTATGTGAGCTCTGTATTAAATGAACGTTTGCAGATACAGTGCTATATTTTTGGAGCCAAATTTTGGTTTTAATAATATATTCTTTCAAATGATAATAAAATGCATATACACCTGCATAGTATGAACCTACAAATGCAGAAACACCAACGCTACAGTATACATTAGACAAGCATGTATACAGACACAACATATACACTTATACATGCAGATACACACACACTAAATATCATACACTTACACATGCAGATACACACTCACAACATTATTGTATACTTATTTCATGCATATACACACACACACTATACATGCAGATGTTCTCAATTAATGAAGATACACAGTTATACATGCAGATACTCACAATTATTAGCTTAAAATTATACATGTAGAAACACTGACTTCATAGCATACACATATAAATGCATATACACACCCACTTTTTCTGTGGGTCGTACATAGATAACAATATTATCAAGATATTGTTTCTACAGCGGATTAATGAGTGTTTAAATGCTAGTATTAAATATATAGTATAGCATGAACATGATATTGTTGTCTGATTATTCAGTGTTTAAATGCTATTATTTAAAAAATCTGGAGGACTTGGTTTGACATAAAACAATAGTCCTGTGTTTATGTAATCTTTCATTCTATTCATTATTTATTCTATTCATTCTATTCATTCATTCTATTCATTCATTCATTCTATTATGTATCAACAGGCTGTTATAAGTAGTCTTTGAACTTGTCATTTAATTAGAAAATGAGCAGACGACTCTTTTTCGTTTACAGTTAATTGTTAACAAGGTGATAAATTCAATGACGTGTCAACAAGCTTTTAAAAATGTTTTCAATACAAACAACCTTGAGTGTCTCAAAAAAGTTTAAATGTCCTTAAATCAAATTAGAATTAAGGTTTGTTTAATATTAAACATTGGTTAGTCTATAGATATTTACTTTTTTAATTTTTAAATTCAAATTATTCAACCTGGATACTATTGTGTGTGCTACACTGTCCCTTTCAATAACCACTATTAAAATTTAAAATATCATTTGTTTATTAATCTTCTATGGATATAAACATGAATAACGATTAATTTTATTTATCTGTTAACAGCTCGACCACAATCGGTGACAGCTAGGGGTGGTGATGATCCTGCTTCAGCCATTCCATCAACCTCCTCTGGGACGTCGATGACAAGTGGTGCTATCCTTACTGGACAATTGATATGCAGCATATCATCTACTAGCCATACCTTGTTATCAGCTGATACACTTCCAGATATCAGGACCAGCACCCCTGAAACAAGTGTTGGTAGAGGTACAGGTAAAAAATATCTTTTAATTTTTTTCATTCTCCACTGGTCATACTGGTCAAAGCAAACCGAATAAGGTTTGTCTCCAAAAATCTAATTTCTTGAAGGCCATTTTTTTTTTTTTTTTTTAAAAGCGTGGTAGAGTTTGCTCACTTAGGCCATATAGATAACATTGATATAACAGTTTTTTTTTAAAATAAATAATTTTTATGTTAATATATATATATATATATATTTTTTTTAAATCATAGCTGACCTTGGACATCTTTTTCGGACCATGACGGGAAGTTCTCCACGGTTGTTTGATGGTGAGAATCTCTACTATTAATACATAACAATTTTTTTTTTTTTAAACATAAATATCAAGATAGCAACATATTCAAATATATTTAAAAAATTCTATATATAAAGATTTATATTTATATAAATAAAATTAAAATATATATATCGCTATCTATCTATCTATCTATCTATCTATCTATCTATCTCTCTCTCTCTCTCTCTCTCTCTCTCTCTCTCTATATATATATATATATATATATATATATATATATATATATATACACACACATTTATATATATAGATAGATAAATTTACAATTTTAGATTAAAAAAAGGCATCAATCACTCGTCATTTGTAATTAAAATGAGCATTTAATAATACAAAAGCTTCATTTAATTTTCTAACTATAAAATTCATGAACAATTATTTAATTTTGTGTTATGAAAAGCTGAATTTTACTTACAAATGACCAGTGAGTGCTGCCTTTTTTTCCATAGTACATACTGTTTTTTAATTGCACCCTGACAGCTGCTACTAAATATTTATTTAGTTGTTTAGTTGTTTATGAACAAAAATTGTTAAATAAGAAAGTTAAAATATTGTTTATTTATATATATATATATTTTGTGATTTTTTAAAAAAAAGATATATATATATATATATATACACATTATATTTATATATATATTAATATCTTAATATATTCATTTATATTTATCTTTTCTTTTTTAATTTTCACAGATACAGAAGAGTCATCGAGGGAGGTAATCTTAAACATGGTTGCTGTACAACCAGAAATACCCGAGGAGGAGGAACTTCAATCCAGGAATCCTGGAAGTGAGACCCCAGAATATTTGGATGAAATCATGGATGCACAACCAATGGAGATCCATCAACCTGTCCCTGATGAATCCGAAGTTCAGGAACCAAGAATTCAAGGAAATGTACAGCCAGCACAACCACAATCTAACGAAAGACCAGTGGTACCTGGCAACTCTGAAATTGAAGAAGTGGATGATGTCTGTCTCAATGAAATGATCTCTCTTGCTAGACAATATAGGGTGGATCATAGAGAGTTACAGAATGTTATAATCGCACACCTGGACCGAAGTGCATCATTAGCAGAAAGACAATTGCAATTAGACAGAGAGAGGTTTGATTGGCAGAGGTGAATGGACGAGAAGCACAACGAACAGATAAATCGTTCATTACGCCTCGCAGAACAAACAATGAATTCTCTCCTGTCCATTATTCGAGAAAGACAGGGTCCTTCGGAACCCAATAGGCCAGGACAGTAGTGATAGACATCTTTTTTTTTATTTATACCTCTAGTTCACACTGTTTTTGATGTTGCACTTTTTAATTTATTTTATATTTTTGTTCAAAATATATTTGTATTTTCGAGTTCCACTAATATTTTTCAAAAACAACCTTTTTTTTTTAAATAAAATTTTAAAAAACAAAAGAATCAAATTATTTTTTAATTGAATTTTTTTTTATTGTTTACAATATTTTTTTTTTATATGAAATGGTAAAAAAACAAAATTTGGATTTTTATAAAATAAAATCCTCATCCCTTTTTTTTGGATGTTTCAAAATGTGTCAAATTTTTTTTTGAAAAATATACAAAGTACTTTAAAAGATTTATTTAAAAAAAATACTAAATGCCATGCCAATTTAATTTTGAAGTAATCATCCAAAAAAGTTTGTGTGCTTTCATCGATTTTTTCTTCAAAAACTTCTATACCTTAAAATAAATAAAAATAGATTAAATTTACATATTAATCACATAACAAAATAGAAATAATATATTGATATCTGTATATACCTTCATTTTCTTTGGGAGGTATGATATCCATATAATTTTCTGTCTGCACAATTGTTTCCTCTAATATGTAAACATCGCTTGAACCAGAGGCTAGAGTAAGATAAATAAATAAAATTTTTACGTTTTAATTTATTGTTTTTAAATATTTTCGATTTTTGCCAAAGGTAACTAAATAAAATACCTTTGTCTATCAGATTTTTTGTAGGAGGAACCATGTTTTGTCCAATCTTATTACTTTTTGGGGATACCATGCCATCCAATTCTATTTCCACTTGTACCGCTTTGTCCAAAAATGTACCTTTTTATAAATTTATAAAAAATGAAATTTAATATCACATTATTTTTTCTATATTTCACTTCCTAAAAAAACAAAAATTCTAATACCTCTTCCAAGATTAGTATCATCATCGTTTGGGCATGGCTCATCGACCTCAAGATCAAAATAATAATTTTGTTGTTTTTCAAAGGATGGATTTTCTTCATAAGAACATCCAGGGATATCTAAATGTGCATTAGATTATTAAACAGAAAACAATTATTTAATTATTACTTATTTTATTTACAATTTCTAGAACCTTGTTAACCCTGTTCTATCGTTATGTACCTTTTTGAGTGTTGACAGCCATTTTTTTCACTGCTCTGTTATTTTTTGGAGTCATTGGTATGTCCATAAGTGTCAAAGGAAGGGGTGGTGAAGTTATCCCACTATTTGGAGTTTCAATCCTTATTTCTCGTAAATAACGTGGAATTTTTTGGGATTTTGATTTTTTCATATCTGTTTGTAAAAATAGACTTTCTTTTTATAGTTTTAATGAATAATAGATGTTAATTTTCATTTCATATATGCAAGTTGAAGGTATACTAAAAACAAACATTTTCTTGATTAATAATAATAAAAATATATGATTAAATCGATTATCGAATGTTATTATCAATGTAAAATTTGATATTGTGATATCTTGATGTCAATATTATTAATTTAATGCTTAGTAGACAGTCCATTCTAGTTTAATCAACAAGTATATAGCTTACTTATAGGTGGATACCTTTAGAAAAACAATAAGATACTATAAACAAGGTGCTTAAAATTAAATATACAGTCTATTAAAGCTAAAGGAACACTGAACATAATTTTTGTCTTTCAATGTTCAGATAGAAAAGTTTGATCGGAATACTGAAAGTCAAATGTTGTGTCCCTTGTTCCTACTATTATTGAAATTAAATCAATGGTGAAAGGTAAAAGATGACGCAGTTATTAAGCTTACTATCAATAACGTTTAAAATTGAAACTTACTATCAATAACGCTAAACATTTATACTTACAGTTTCTTATTAGTCGTTTAATTGAATTGTAATAGTTAGTCTCCCTACACCTCAAATCGCTGTACTTTCTTAGGCATTGACGTCTTGTCCTTTTTATCTTTGATACTCTATACATCCTTCTTATCATTTCGTATATAATATGATCACGACTGTCCTGCTTTACCAATCTTACTCCTCCCATACGATGAGGAAAATAGTGTTCCATAGCATATACCAGGATGACTATTTCTCCAGCAGTGAAAGGCTCCGGTAGCGACATGTTAGTATCTGACATCACAACTATACTTGTCAATCAAATTGACGCATGACTATTTTTACAATGTAGCATTATTTTTTGTTGAATCTTTATTTTTGTAATAAAATTTAACTTGAATAATATTGTTGATCCGACTAACCGTTAGTAACAAGAATTATATTTAATTTTTGTTAGAACAATAAATTTTGCATGAGGAATGAACAATGATGATATAAATATATCGTCATGGATAATTGGTTTTTTAAAACATCACTATATCCAAGGTTATTGACCACAGCTAACACTACTAATATATATATTCTCAAATTTTGTGATTCATTTATATTTCATACCATTACTATGTAACAAAATCACTGGTTAAATGTAGAATAGTATGTCTAATATGTAACCTTTCAAAAGATAAATGTTGTACTTTTTTAGTTATGTAAATATATTATTTGTATTAGGATAGAAATAGTTATAATTGTTATTATTGTTGCTTTTTGAACTTAAAATAAATTGTTATATTATTTTTACGAAAATAAACTTCTGTTTCATGTATTTTTTTGGTGTGACCAATGCAAATAAGGTTTGTTTATAAAAAGGGCTAAAAAGAAATAACAATATGATGATGTTGCACAAAAATTTTATTTGAACAAAAAATAACACATAACTGCCGAACACAATTTGCATACAAGAGGAAATAATTTGTTGAGAAAGATCAATCATCAAAATATTGGTTAGAAACCATAGCCCTTGTGGCCATGCCACGTCTATTTGTGTTTTCTCTGCAAATTTCTTCGGGAAAATCATTAAAAGCCATGGCAATATCGTCAACAATGGGGCATCCTCTTTTTGTGGCAATATTATGCAAAACACAGCAAACTAATATGATTCTTGCTACTTTTTCAGTAGAATACTGCATTGCACCACCAGATCTGTCCAGACATCGGAACCTCATTTTCAATAATCCATAAGTCCTTTCAATGACACCCTTTGTGCTCTTGTGTGCTTCATTAAAACGAATATGTTTCCTGAGTTGGGGGTTATTATAGGGTGTCAGAAGCCATTCATAACAAGGGTAACCGGCATCCCCTGTAATAAAAAAAAAAAATATTGATGTAAGTCAATTTTCATTCCAAAAAGAAAAAATAATTTTTATTAGTTATTGAGGCTAGCGTCAAATTAGTATAAATTTATAGTAACAACTTTTCAATTTACTTGTATTATGTATTTTTAAGAATTATTTATATATCCTTTGTTGAGGAAATAGCAATGCACATGTGTGAGCCAATCACACAAGGCCTCTAGGTGCAGCAACCAATCGGCAGCTAATGAGCATATATCGAGATATGCTTTTCAGCAAGTGATATCAAAAGAATAAAGCTAATTCGATAATAGAAGTAAATTAGAAAGTTGTTTAAAATGACATGCTCTTTATAAATCCAGAATTTTTTTTTTATAGTTCCTTTCAAGCTTACCTAATAACCATCCCTCTGGCATCTCTCCATTCTCGAATTTTTGATACAGTCCGGTCTGCCGAAGGATATAAGTGTCATGGCAGGAGCCAGGGTAATTTGATCTCATGCTTATTATTCTCATTTTCGGGTCACAAACCATCTGTACATTCAAGGAATGGCATGATTTTCTGTTGCGGTAAATCTCCTCCCGTAACCGTGGCGGTCGAACTGCAATATGGGTACAGTCTATTGCCCCAAGAACATTTGGCATTCCAGCCACACTGTAGAATTGCGACTTTATCGATTGCCACTCTTCTGTGGTAGATTGTAGACAAACATATTCGGGGAATATATGCATGAGTGCATCGATAACTTTGGAAAGATGACGAGAAAAGGCAGACTGACTGAAACCAATGATGATGCTGGATACTGCCTGAAATGATCCGGTGGCAAAAAAGTGCAAGGCAGCAAGAAACTTGAGGATTCCGGGAATGGCCCTTGAACGAGCCGTCACAGGCTCTAGAAAATGTGCTATTTGAGCATATAAAGTCAATATTGAATGTCGATCCAGACGGAACCTTTGAATAACCTCTCGATCGGAAAGGGCATCTAAAGGAACCCGAGGAAGGAATACCCGCTGTACTCGTAATCTCCTTCTTCGAACCGGATTTGGGGCATCAGGTTGACGAATTTGCCTTCTACCCCTCATTTGCATCAGACGAATAATATAAAGTTGAAGAAGTGTCTCCATGGCTAACAGGATCAAAAGTGAGTAACGATTCAATTGTACACCTCTTTTAAATCAGTTGTAGGCGTTGATCTGATAGACCCTATTGTTTATTATGGTGCTCACCACCTATTAGCTGGCGAGGGATTTTTAACGAGGTAGGTGCAGAGAAATTCACGAGCGTATAAATAGATAGTTTAGTAATTACTGTTTTGTGCGAGATTTATGTCGAGCGAGTATTTTCTAGCTACAAAAAAGACGAGAATTCAAGAGTTGCGGACAAGTTCGCTCGACATTTGTTAATGTAAGGTTTTCAATGGATTCGTGGCATAGTACATACGGTTATTGATCCGCACGCAGAAATTTAGACGGAAATAATCACAAAGACTTCGCAGACAGCTTAGTACATGGAGCCCTAAGTTATTAAATCACCCGTACTGTCTAACACGTCTCCTAAACATAGCCCGACACTTATACCCCTCTATCCGCTATCCCCCTCACTCTCCTAATAATAATAAATGTATTAACCCCTAAACCGCCGCTCCCGGACCCCGCCGCACCTAACAAAGTTATTAACCCCTAAACCGCCGCTCACGGACCCCGCCGCCACCTACATTATCTATATTACCCCCTAATGTGAGCCCCCTACACCGCCGCTACCTATTTTATCTATATTACCCCCTAATGTGAGCCCCCTACACCGCCGCTACCTATTTTATTTATATTACCCCCTAATGTGAGCCACCTACACCGCCGCTACCTATTTTATCTATATTACCCCCTAATGTGAGCCCCTTACACCGCCGCCATCTATCTTACCAACCCCTTAATGTGAGCCCCTTACACCGCCGCCATCTATATTACCTACCCCCTAATGTGAGCCCCTTACACCGCCTCCATCTATATTACCTACCCCCTAATGTAAGCTCCTACCCCGCCGCCAGCTATATTAAAATTATTAACCCCTAATTTAATCCCCCTACACCGCCGCCAGCTATATTAAATACATTAACCACTAATCTAATCCCCCTAAAGTAATCACCTCTATTACCAGCCCTTAAAAGGGTCTTTTGCGTGACATTGCCCCAAAGTAACAGCTCTATTGCCAGCCCTTAAAAGGGCTTTTTGCGGGGCATTTCCCCAAAGTTATCAGCTCTTTTACCAGCCCTTAAAAGGGCTTTTTGCGGGGCATTGTCACAAAGTAATCAGCTCTTTTGCCTATAATCTAAATCCCCCTACACCGCCGCCACCTATAATAAATGTATTACCCCCTAATCTAATCCCCCTACACCGCCGCCACTATAGTAAATGTTTTACCCCCTAATCTAATCCCCCTACACCGCCGCCACCTATAATAAATGTATTACCCCCTAATCTAATCCCCCTACACCGCCGCCACCTATAATAAATGTATTACCCCCTAATCTAATCCCCCTACACCGCCGCCACCTATTTTAAATAAATTAACCCCTAATCTGACCCCCCTACACCGCCGCCACCTATATTAACCCTAATTATATTAGGGTTAATATAGTTATTATATTATATATATTAACTATATTAACCCTAATTATATTAGGGTTAATATAGTTAATATAGTTATTAGATTATATATCTTAACTATATTAACCCTATCTAACCCTAACACCCCTAATTAAATTCTTATTAAAATAAATATAATTAATATTAATATTATTAATTAAAATATTCCTATTTAAAACAAAATATTTACCTATAAAATAAACTCTAAGGCCTAGATTTGGAGTTTGGCGGTAGCCGTGAAAACCAGCGTTAGAGGCTCCTAACGCTGGTTTTAGGCTACCTCCGGTATTTGGAGTCACTCAAAAAAGGGTCTAACGCTCACTTTTCAGCCGCGACTTTTCCATACCGCAGATCCCCTTACGTAAATTGCGTATCCTATCTTTTCAATGGGATTTTTCTAACTCCGGTATTTAGAGTCGTGTCTGAAGTGAGCGTTAGAATTCTAACGACAAAACTCCAGCCGCAGAAAAAAGTCAGTAGTTAAGAGCTTTCTGGGCTAACGCCGGTTCATAAAGCTCTTAACTACTGTACTCTAAAGTACACTAACACCCATAAACTACCTATGTACCCCTAAACCGAGGTCCCCCCACATCGCCGCCACTCGATTAAATTTTTTTAACCCCTAATCTGCCGACAGCCACCTACGTTATACTTATGTACCCCTAATCTGCTGCCCCTAACACCGCCGACCCCTATATTATATTTATTAACCCCTAACCTGCCCCCCACAACGTCGCAGCCAGCTACCTACACTTATTAACCCCTAATCTGCCGTCCGCACGCCGCCGCCAGCTACATTATAGCTATGTACCCCTAATCTGCTGCCCCTAACACCGCCGACCCCTATATTATATTTATTAACCCCTAATCTGCCCCCCTCAACGTCGCCTCCACCTGCCTACACTTATTAACCCCTAATCTGCCGAGCGGACCGCACCGCTATTATTATAAAGTTATTAACCCCTAATCCGCCTCACTAACCCTATAATAAATAGTATTAACCCCTAATCTGCTCACCGCTATTCTAATAAATGTATTAACCCCTAAAGCTAAGTCTAACCCTAACACTAACACCCCCTAAATTAAATATAATTTTAATCTAACGAAATGAATTAACTCTTATTAAATAAATTATTCCTATTTAAAGCTAAATACTTACCTGTAAAATAAATCCTAATATAGCTACAATATAAATTATAATTATATTATAGCTATTTTAGGATTAATATTTATTTTACTGGTAACTTTGTATTTATTTTAACCAGGTACAATAGCTATTAAATAGTTAAGAACTATTTAATAGCTAAAATAGTTAAAATAATTACAAATTTACCTGTAAAATAAATCCTAACCTAAGTTACAATTAAACCTAACTCTACACTATCAATAAATTAGTTAAATAAAATACCTACAATTACCTACAATTAAACCTAACACTACACTATCAATAAATTAATTAAATACAATACCTACAAATAACTACAATGAAATAAACTAACTAAAGTACAAAAAATAAAAAAGAACTAAGTTACAAAAAATAAAAAAATATTTACAAACATAAGAAAAATATTACAACAATTTTAAACTAATTACACCTACTCTAATACCCCTAATAAAATAACAAAGCCCCCCAAAATAAAAAAATGCCCTACCCTATTCTAAATTACTAAAGTTCAAAGCTCTTTTACCTTACCAGCCCTGAACAGGGCCCTTTGCGGGGCATGCCCCAAGAAGTTCAGCTCTTTTGCCTGTAAAAAAAAACATACAATACCCCCCCCAACATTACAACCCACCACCCACATACCCCTAATCTAACCCAAACCCCCCTTAAATAAACCTAACACTAAGCCCCTGAAGATCTCCCTACCTTGAGTCGTCTTCACCCAGCCGAGCCAAATTCTTCATCCAAGCGGAGCAAGAAGAGGTCCTCCATCCGGTAGAAGTCTTCATCCAAGCGGGGCAGAAGAGGTCTTCCATCCGATTGAAGTCTTCATCCAAGCGGGATCTTCTATCGTCATCCATCCGGAGCGGAGCGGCAGGATCCTGAAGACCTCCGACGCGGAACATCCATCCTGGCCGACGACTGAACGACGAATGACGGTTCCTTTAAATTACGTCATCCAAGATGGCGTCCCTCGAATTCCGATTGGCTGATAGGATTCTATCAGCCAATTGGAATTAAGGTAGGAATATTCTGATTGGCTGATGGAATCAGCCAATCAGAATCAAGTTCAATCCGATTGGCTGATTGGATCAGCCAATCGGATTGAACTTGATTCTGATTGGCTGATTCCATCAGCCAATCAGAATATTCCTACCTTAATTCCGATTGGCTGATAGAATCCTATCAGCCAATCGGAATTCGAGGGTCGCCATCTTGGATGACGTCATTTAAAGGAACCGTCATTTGTCGTTCAGTCGTCGGCCAGGATGGATGTTCCGCGTCGGAGGTCTTCAGGATCCTTCCGCTCCGCTCCGAATGGATGACGATAGAAGATCCCGCTTGGATGAAGACTTCAATCGGATGGAAGACCTCTTCTGCCCCGCTTGGATGAAGACTTCTACCGGATGGAGGACCTCTTCTTGCTCAGCTTGGATGAAGAATTTGGCTCGGCTGGGTGAAGACGACTCAAGGTAGGGAGATCTTCAGGGGCTTAGTGTTAGGTTTATTTAAGGGGGGTTTGGGTTAGATTAGGGGTATGTGGGTGGTGGGTTGTAATGTTGGGGGGGGTATTGTATGGTTTTTTTTACAGGCAAAAGAGCTGAACTTCTTGGGGCATGCCCCGCAAAGGGCCCTGTTCAGGGCTGGTAAGGTAAAAGAGCTTTGAACTTTAGTAATTTAGAATAGGGTAGGGCATTTTTTTATTTTGGGGGGCTTTGTTATTTTATTAGGGGGCTTAGAGTAGGTGTAATTAGTTTAAAATTGTTGTAATATTTTTCTTATGTTTGTAAATATTTTTTTATTTTTTGTAACCTAGTTCTTTTTTATTTTTTGTACTTTAGATAGTTTATTTCATTGTAGTTATTTGTAGGTATTGTATTTAATTTATTTATTGATAGTGTAGTGTTAGGTTTAATTGTAACTTAGGTTAGGATTTATTTTACAGGAAATTTTGTTTTGAATTATTTTAACTATTTTAGCTATTAAATAGTTCTTAACTATTTAATAGCTATTGTACCTGGTTAAAATAAATACAAAGTTACCTGTAAAATAAATATTAATCCTAAAATAGCTATAATATAATTATAATTTATATTGTAGCTATATTAGGATTTATTTTACAGGTAAGTATTTATCTTTAAATAGGAATAATTTATTTAATAAGAGTTAATTAATTTCGTTAGATTAAAATTATATTTAATTTAGGGGGGTGTTAGTGTTAGGGTTAGACTTAGCTTTAGGGATTAATACATTTATTAGAATAGCGGTGAGCTCCAGTCGGCAGATATGGGGTTAATAATTGAAGTTAGGTGTCGGCGATGTTAGGGAGGGCAGATTAGGGGTTAATACTATTTATTATAGGGTTAGTGAGGCGGATTAGGGGTTAATAACTTTATTATGATAGCGGTGCGGTGCGGTCGGCAGATTAGGGGTTAATAAGTGTAGGCAGGTGGAGGCGATGTTGTGGGGGGCAGATTAGGGGGTAATAAATATAATATAGGGGTCGGCGGTGTTAGGGGCAGCAGATTAGGGGTACATAAGGATAATGTAAGTAGCGGCGGTTTACGGAGCGGCAGATTAGGGGTTAAAAATAATATGCAGGGGTCAGCGATAGCAGGGGCGGCAGATTAGGGGTTAATAAGTGTAAGGCTAGGGGTGTTTAGACTCGGGGTACATGTTAGGGTGTTAGGTGCAGACGTAGGAAGTGTTTCCCCATAGCAAACAATGGGGCTGCGTTAGGAGCTGAACGCGGCTTTTTTGCAGGTGTTAGGTTTTTTTTTCAGCTCAAACAGCCCCATTGTTTCCTATGGGGGAATCGTGCACGAGCACGTTTTTGAGGCTGGCCGCGTCCGTAAGCAACTCTGGTATCGAGAGTTGAAGCTGCGTTAAATATGCTCTACGCTCCTTTTTTGGAGCCTAACGCAGCCTTTATGTGGACTCGCAATATCAGAGTTTTTTTATGGTGTGGCCAGAAAAAAGCCGGAGTTAGCTACGCGGGTCCTTACCGACAAAACTCTAAATCTAGCCGTAAGAGAGCTACAATATAATTAATAATTACATTGTAGCTATTTTAGGGTTTATATTTATTTTACAGGTAACTTGGTATTTATTTTAACTAGGTACAATAGCTATTAAATAGTTAATAACTATTTAATAGCTACCTAGTTAAAATAATTACCAATTTACCTGTAAAATAAATCCTAACCTAAGTTACAAATACACCTACACTATCAATAAATTAAATAAATTACAAATATCTAAACTAAACTACAATTAAATACACTAAACTAAATTACAAAAAAAACAAACACTAAATTACAAAAAATAAAAAAAGATTACAAGAATTTTAAGCTAATTACACCTATTCTAAGCCCCCTAATAAAATAACAAAGCCCCCCAAAATAAAAAAATTTCCCTACCCTAATCTAAATGACAAAAGTTAACATCTCTATTACCAGCTCTTAAAAGGGCCTTTTGTGGGGCATGCCACAAAGAAATCAGCTCTTTTGCCTGTAAAAAAAAACAACACCCCCCCATTACAACCCACCACCCACATACCCCTATTCTAACCCACCCAATCCCCCCTTAAAAAAACCTAAGTATAACCCCCAAGTGCTCCTTACCTGTCCTGAAGACCGGCAGAGAAAGTCCTGTTCCAGGTGGAGATGTCTTCTTCCAGCGGCAACCTCTTCTTCTTCCAGGATCCAGCCGGCGCAGAGTGGAGGAGTTGAAGACCGATGACCGCGGAGCTGAAGACCGTCCATCTGGAACTGAAGACCGGCGATGCTGGAACTGAAGATCGGCGACGCTGGAACAGAAGACCTCTGGAACAGAAGACCGGAGCCGGAACGTGGAGGATCCTCTTCATACGATCGCCGCTGTACACTGAATAGGAATTCAAGGTACGCGATTAAAAATGGCGTCCCTTGAATTCCTATTGGCTGATTTGAGCCTTCAAATTCAAATCAGCCAATCGGATGCGAGCTACTTTAATTCTATTGGCTGATTTGAATAGCCAATAGAATAAGAGCAACTGTAATTCTATTGGCTATTCTAATCAGAATTGATTGTCCAAAAGAATGTCCACAGGACTATGTGTTCTACCAAACAAATTGCACTTTTCACCACATTGGCAAATCCCTACAGCTTATGTTTGGGGCATTTAATGTTTTTGACCCACCTGGAAATATTTTCGTGGATGCCCATTGGGGTTAGAGTCATGTACAACTGCTTTTAAAGGGCCATAATAGGAAAAGAAATTACATGTTCTAATTTGTTAGAGCATATAACAACGACTATTGACCCTGCATTACGTACTGTTTGTTTAACCCCTAAACAATAGTTAAAGGGACACTGTACCCAAAAATTTTATTTCGTGATTCAGATTGAGCATGAAATTTTGAGCAAATTTCGAATTTACTCCTATTATCAAATTTTCTTCATTCTCTTGGTATCTTTATTTGAAATGCAAGAATGTAAGTTTATATGCCGGCCCATTTTTGGTGAAGAACCTGGGTTGTCCTTGCTGATTGGTGGATAAATTCATCCACCAATAAAAAAGTACTGTCCAGAGTACTGAAACAAAAAAAAAAGCTTAGATGCCTTCTTTTTCAAATAATAATAGCAAGAGATGAAGAAAATTTGATAATAAGAGTAAATTAGAAAGTTGCTTAAAATTGCATGCTCTTTCTGAATTACAAAAGAAAAAATTTGGGTTCAGTGTCCCTTTAAACACATATTAGAAGAGCCATTTGGGACCCGCAGAGCACTGCTTGTCCCAAGTGGAAACAAATCAGCAGCACTAGTTGGTTGCACATGTGAGATGTGCGATTAGCGCTGCTGATTGGTTCAGTCCTGAATCATGTGGGGGGCCCTTATGTAACTGGGAAGCTATAGAGACTGGGGGAATCATGCACAGCTTTTGCACTGTGGTGGGAGCTGCACATAAGGGTAATGTTCCTTGAGTGTTAGGTAATTTAGGGTAAGAAGAAGTTATATTACTGGGGAAATGGCTGCAGATAAGGTTAGTTGTCTATTGAGGTAATTGTTATTGTAGTTAGATTGTATAATGTTGGAGACATTCAGAGTGGTATGGATTTATTGTGTATTAAAGGGACATTCTGATAATAATAAAAAAATACACCTTAGAGCATGTCAGTTTTGCATTACTGATCCTGATTTACAGTTGTTACCCTTTAAGAGGGTTAAACACAAGAGCAAAGTCCTGCTTTGGAGCCAAAACATTGCAGCTTCCAAGCTGGATAAAACCAGTAAATGACAACTAAATGGGACTGCTGCTTCTGATTGGCTATGTTCTGCTCAGAAGCTGAAATGCTTGTGATTCGCAACTGGAACTTTATCTCTGTATTTAACGTCCTGGCTAATGTTACATTTGCAAATAAAATTAAAATTTAGAGCATGTAATTTTTTGCTTTAGAATCTCCATTTAAGTAGGTTGCGTTAATAGAGTTGTTGGGGGAATTACATTTAGAGTATATTTAAGACTTCACTTTCACAAGAAAAAATTAGTTGAAATTTGACTATTAAAAGACCCAAACATCACAAAAGTCAGCCTACTTTCACATTCGTTATTGAACGAAATTGCTGAATGCACAAGTCTATTAATTAACATAGTTGTGTCCAGCTGAATAGTTTTAACACAGCATGGATATATAGGGCTTATTGCAGTAGTGAGGTTTGTGGTTAGGGTTAATAAGGTCACAAACTGTCTAAAGCCAACCAGGGACAGATAACGTGGCAGTGTTACGCTTGTGAGGCCTGCAATGTGCATTTTGAATTCCTAAACTAGAAAACCCAAATAAATGTTCATAATTAAATTGCAATAGGGGGAACAAATAATTAAAGGGACATTTTGTACTACTGACCCTGCAAGTCTATGTGTTTAACCCCGAGACAACTGTGAAAAAGAAAAATAGTAAAAAAATATATATTAAAAATTTGTGATATTTATGAATTTTATATATCTATACTATAATCTCGTTTGTAACGTGTCCATCGCCGTCGGCAATTATGCACACATCCAAAAAGGAATGTTGGCAGCACGCGCAGCCAAAAAATTCCACATGGATGCAGTGTAAGCTTTATTCAGGTGGATTCCGAAAATGGCAGGGTGGTAAAAGAATCCACCGCAGCGTAGCCAAACAAAATATTAAGAAAAAAACACCTAAGTACGCGCACAAAATAGTAACAAAAAAACACGCAACCGCCCGCACGAAATAACAAAAAAACCTAACCGCCCACACGAAATAATAAAAAAACCTAACCGCCCGCACAAATTATTAGTAAAAGAAACCTAACTGCCCATTCAAAGTATTAACAAAAAAACACCTAAGCGCCCACAAGAAATATTAACAAACACCTAAACCGCCAACCCCCACTTCGCAAAATAATAAAGTAATGAACCCCTTATCTGCAAATTAAACAACACAAATAACTTAATTAAAATATTAACCCCCTAAACCGCCAACCCCCCACATCACAATAAACCTAATTAACCTATCAAGCCCTAAACCGCCAACCCCCACATCGCAATAAACCTAATTAACCTATTAACTCCTAAACCGCCAACCTCCCACAATGCAAATAACTGATTTAATTACTAAGCTCCCTAACGTAACACCCCCTAAATTAACCCCAAATACATAAAATAAAAAATACTGTTACAATTAAAAAAAACTAAAATTAAATTAAATAAATTTAAAATTCCAAAAAATAAAAAAGTAAAAAATTACAGAAAAAAATAAACAAAATTAAACCTAATCTAATACCCCTATGAAAATAAAAATCCCCCCAAAATAAAAACAATCCCTAATCTAAACTAAACTACCAATAGCCCTTAAAAGGGCCTTTTGTAGGGCATTGCCCTAAATTAAACAGCTCTTTTACTTAACAAAATTACTAATTACCCCCTAACAGTAAAACCCCACACCCAACCTACCTCCCAAAATAAAGAAAACCTAAGCTACCCATTGCCCCTAAAGGGCAATCAGCTCTTTTACAAACAGCTCCTTTGCACCCATAAAAAAAAAATCCCTAATCTAAAAAAAAAAAACCACAGCAAAAACCCCCCCAAAAAACTTATTCTAACCCTGAAATAGGTACTCACAGTTCCTGAAGTCTGGAGGCAAAGGTTCTTCTTCCAGGCGGTGAAGGTCTTCATCCAGCAGGGACATCTTCTATCTTCATCTGGAGCGAAGGTGGCGCGGAGCAGAGGTGATCACGAAGCAGAGGTGACCACGTAGCAGGACCGGCGACTGCAGAGCAGGAGCGGCGGTTGCGGAGCAGAGCCGGCATGGAGGTTCCTCTTCATGCGGTTGCCGCTGCACACTGAAGATTGAATGCAAGGTACCCCATTTATATTGAGGTACCTTGCATTCCTATTAGCTGATTTAACAACCTATAGGATTTCAGTAGCTCTCATCCTGTTGGCTGATTTCAAAATTTCAGCCAATAGGAATGTAAGCTACCTAAATGGGGAACCTTGCATTCAATATTCAGTATGAGGCAGCAACCGCATGAAGAGGATCCTCCACGCCGGTCCTGCTCCGTGACGGCCGGTCCTGCTCCGCGATCGCCGGTCCTGCTCCACAGTCATCTCCGCTTTGTGATCACCTCCGCTCCGGATGCAGATAGACAATGTCCCCACACTGGATGAAGACCTTCACCCCCTGGAAGAAGACCTTCAACGCCGGACTTCAGGAACTGTGAGTACCGATTTCGGGGCTAGACTTAGGAGGTCATTTTTTGGAGTATTTTTTTTTTTTTTTAGATTAGGGATTTTTTTATTATTATTTTATGGGCTCAAAAGAGCTGTTTGTAAAAGAGCTGATTGCCCTTTTAAGGGCAATGCCCATACAAATGTCCCTTTAGAGGCAATGGGTATCTTAGGTTTTTTTAGACAGTTTTTTTTATGGTGGGGTTTGGTTGGGTGGGGGGTTTTACTGTTAGGGGTAATTGGTAATTTTGTTAGGTAAAAGAGCTGTTTAACTTAGGGCAATGCCCTACAAAAAAGCCCTTTTAAGGGCTATTGGTATTTTAGTTTAGATTAGGGGGTGTTTTTATTGTGGGGGGGGGGGTTATTTTTATAGGGGTATTAGATTAGGTTTAAAAAAAAATTATTTTTGATAATATAGTTTATTTTTTTCAGTAATTTTAATTAGACTGCCCTCTGGGAAGGCTTATCGCCTAGTATATATGCAGTATATATATATTTACAATTTGTCCTTTTATATTTATAATGGTCAGTGATCTTGTTTAATAAACCTCTGTTTTGCATTAGGTAATTTACATGTGGTTAATTGCTGGTAGGAGTCTTTTTAAGACTATATATAATGAATATTGAACCATGAGGGAAATAGCTCTTTTATGTTATGTTTTATGCTCTTTAGAAAGACAGCTGTAAATGCTGAAACATTTTATGGAGCTGTGATATTTAAATTAAAGCTATTGTTGCTGATGAAGTTAATTTCATGTCTGAAATTCTGAAGAATAAACGTTGAAGTGATCTTTACAGTATTTTGTCTATAAGTACTTTCTATTTTGTGTCTGCATTGACTTTACATACTACACTATTTTGGGGTTTCTTCCTTTCTGAGGTTTAACTTGGAGAAGAAATTCCAGGCTGGTTACCTGAGGTTCTCTAATATACAACTATAGCTCTCATACGCAGCTAAGGCTGTGGTCCTTTTCTAAAAGGAATTTCACTTGCATATTACCAATTTGTACTCACTTGTTTACTTAAATTATTCAGATACAGAATGCACTTTTAAACAATTTTCCAATTTACTTCTATGATAAATATTGTCTTTGTTTTTTTTACATCATTTATTGAAAAATATACCTAGGTAGCTCAAGGAGCCTCAATTCACTACTGAGAACTTGCTACTGATTGGTGGCTGTACATATATAACACTTGTCGTTGGCTCATCTGACTTAGGGCTGATTTAAGACCCCTAAGCAGATTTTTTGTGCTCCATTGGTTTTGTGCTTGAACAATATCTGACATGAATTTTTCTGTGTGCCCTCATAGAGGTTTATTTTGTGCAGGGTGATCAGATTTTCCAAATAAAAAAATTGGGACACCGTAGCCAATGTAGTTTAATTATTTTTTTTTTAGCGCAGTATTTTTTTATTTTAGTCTGCATACCAATAACATTATTACATCCTATTTGTGAAAATTAATGATGAATAACAGTATTTTAACCCCTCCCCACAGAGATGAAGTATAGATATACTGTAACTGTGTAAACTAAACTGTCCAGTGGCAGTAACCAGTGTCTCCCTCCACTTGCCTGTCCCTTCCCTAAATCAGTATCACACTGACAGTGTCACTCAAAAAGAATAAGATTATTTTTGACCCCCCACAGCCTAAGAGCTTAAAGGGACATTCTAGTCAAAATTAAACTTTAATAATTCAGATAGGCTGTGCAATTTTTTGAACAACTTTCCAATTTACTTTTATAATCAAATTTGCTTTGCTCTCTTGGTATTCTTTGTGGAAAGCTAAACCTATGTAGGCTCATATGCTAATTTCTAAGCCGTTAAACTGCCTCTTATCTTAGTTTTACACAGTTAGACACTGCTAGTTCATGTGCATCATATAGATAACATTGTGCTCACTTCCGTGGAGTTATTTTAACAGGCGTAACTAGAAACCACCAGGCCAAGGTGCAAGAATCCATGAAGGGCCCCCCTTAAGGTTGCCACCACGGTCGTGTTTTCCTGGACAGCTATGAGTTACACATGAATTGTGCTGTCCAGGGTCACTATATGTGTGCTGTCCAGAGGAGCAATGCACATTTCCCTCTGCACACCCTGCTACATGTGTAACTCATAAGTGTCTAGGAAGACATGGCTGAGGTGGCAACCCTAGCCCCCCTTCATACATACACACTCACACACACACAGATACACACAAAAACACAGATACAAACCAATACACACAGATACACACTCACACAGATACACACACTCCCACAGATACACACAAAAAGACAGATACACACATACACCAATACACACAGATACACACTCACACATGCACTCACACACACAGATACACACACACTTACACACACATAGATACACTCTTACGCAGATACACAATCACACACACTCACCCAGATAAACACACACAAACACACACACAGATACACTCTTACGCAGATACACAATCACACACACTCACCCAGATAAACACAAACAGATACACATACACACAGATACACACTCACAGATACACATTCACAGATACACATTCACAGATTCAGATAAACATTCACTGATTTAGACTCACATTCATAGATACACACTCACACACATACACAGAGATACACACACACAGATACACACTCACACAAAGCTGAATATATATTTTTAAAAAATTTTTTTAAGACTTGCCACTCAAAACTGAATGTGAAAACGAATTAGCCTTAATTAGACACATAACTAAAACAATGTTTTATTTCCAAATTCCAAATAAGATATATTCAGATTGAATGAGACATGCACAAGTCTGTTCATTCTATTATATGTGGAGCATCTTGTTGCTACCATTGCAGTTTATATGCCCACAAAATATCTACAATATGGACACTGTACTGTAAAGTTGGTGTCCACCCCTTTTTGCATAGAAAATAAGTGTTCAAATAATCACCAGACAAGATACCTTCACAATTCCCAGTACCAGAAGAAAGTGACAACACTTTTCCATAATCATTAATACTGTTACATACAAGTGAAGTTCATTCATATATCACCACCAGCTCCAGCACACTCGCACTTACTTTACTCGCACTTGCACTGGCAGCAGGCAAACTAAAATGTCACAAGCAGGACACCCTCTGCTCCTCAGTTGTACTGAAATGGTGGTTTGTGATTTTATTTTTATAAATTACATGATTCATGGGGGGACTGGAGGCGCTCTAGACTCAGAGTATTTTTTTTAGGGGGCCCAAGGCTGGGGAGAGGGCATGGTGGCACTTAGCACTACATATAATGTAGTGAGCAGGTATAGGCAGTGTGCAAAACTGCAGTGCGGCCCTCTATGCAAATGAGCAGCTGCCGGCACAGTGTACACACAGTAATTGCAGGAGGCAAGGATAGGGCCCATATTGCATCTATTGGACGGTGCCCCTCCCCATGACAGACCTGCCACTGGTTTATTAGAAAACATTTATTTTGCATTCATAACTTTTGCAAAGCAGTGAATAATTCATGATGAATAAATTAAAAAATTACTTTAATTTTCCTTTAATTTTAACGTACTCTACAACATACTAAACAGTGTTTGCTTAGTTCAGAGCACATCTGCCCTAACTGGCTACAACAAAGATGACCAGGAACATGAATTCCACAAGGCATTTCAAGGGATCTATGCCTGAACTGCTACTGATATGCAAAACCTTGTAACTTGAGCTAACAAAATGACAGTGTTAAATTATTTTAAAATGTTTGTTTTGTACATAGATATTTTGCAATTACAATGTTAATTGCTATGTAAAAAGGAATTTGTATGTCCCTTTAAAGAGTCAATGATTATCAATGCATACAGAAAGCGAAGCGCTCTACCAGGAATGAACAACAGCTCAGTAGCTTGTTCTATGGTGAGTTACCACCTAGGGGCAGCTTCTTTTAGCCCAATTGTGCTTTTCACAGAGGAAAACTTCCTAAAGTATATCAGTGTCATCCCACCTAGTAGTCCGGCCCTGAAATACCAGGCATTTCTCCTCTGAACAAGGAACATGACATCCCCAGACAATGATTATCCATGACAACATTCCAGTAGGTGCCACTCCAGATAAGTATGGTGGCTTTTCACAATTGTCACTTAAGAGTTCAGTAGCTCTCACCCCAGCTGACTACCGTTGCCTTAAAAAAATGAATCACAATTTAATCTGAGAAATGTTATGTGCTGTCAAGTGGTGCTCACTAAACATTAGTGAGCTTGTCTTCTACATCACAGCAGTCACTCTGTCTATATTCAGTAAGGCACTCACTGCAGTAGAGCAGGTCTGCTTTCAACAAAGGGCGCTCTGCAAATCTACAGCCTGTTCTTCTGAGTGCCAGAAATCAATGTTCAAAGTAATGTCTGTGTTTGCCTCTGCATTCAGCTAGTTAATAACCATTGCTGGGGGAATCAATCAATCCTATGATATCTTATTACTTACGCTAATTTAATCACAAGGAACGCATCATTTCCTCAGTTCACAGGGTTATTTAGCAGGGGGAGGGAGAGGGGGAGCTGCTGCTTTCAGAAGGGATTTCAGAGCAGCCATGCAACTTTTCTACCGTGTCAGCTAAACCATCCACATCTCAATATTATCCAAAACATAAACCCCTTAAATGCCAGAATATTAAATCCAGCAGCGTATGAACATGTCATGATGATCTACAAGGGTTTGTCCTACCAGCAATTCTGTCTCTGCGTTAGATACAAACCCAGTGCTGTCAAAACGTGAAGTCTGCAGGTTAGAGAGAAACCTGACTCTGTATACGCCTGTCCTGATAAACACCAGCCAGAAAGTTACCCTACATCCCTGTCTTTATAGTCTACAGTCAGTTAACTTTAGATACAAATCCAGCAATTTCTGGGCCTGTCCCGGTAATGTGCGCTCACATCACTTTGTATTAAACAAGCTCTATACAAAGATATACAAACAGTTAAGTCCCCCTCTGCAGCTCAAGGCTGTAACGGCAATTATGCAAGGTAGAGGATAGAAAATAAAATATATATATCTGAAGCCCAGCCTTGCCTAAACCTGTCCTGATCATTTACAACCAGGATGTTATTTTACATCAGCAGGGTATGAACAAGTCCTATAAATTTACAGACACAGGCAAGTGTGTTTTGTCATTCCTTATCTTTGGTGGTTTGTTTTGCAATCAGTTTGCTTTCTGGCGTTTTTATGAAAAAGCAGATCTTGTAAGTAACCTCCTGACTGATGATTCCCAGCACAGTTTAGTGTTGGATAAATACTTGGGTATTTTGCTGATTTGACTGTTATATTTTTATATTCAACCACTTCCTTCTTTTATTGGTATTAGACACAAAGTTTTAAAATGTTTATGTGGTGATTGCATCCTGCATTGAAGAAAAAAATAAATAACACTCTTAAAATGCTCTGGCATCAGATTGTCTCCCCTCATCCTAATACACAGACATAAGACCTCCTACTAATACACTAAAATGAGGACACATTCATCACACTTCCTCCTAATATGCAGACTGGACATATAGCTTTCCCCTTCTAATACCCAGACAGCAGGGCACTTACTTTGTGCCACCTCCAAACACACAGAAACAGAACACGTATCTCCCTCTTCCTGCTCAATTTGATGTAGCCCTTATCTGCTCCTAATATACAGTTATTAAATATGTATATATATATATATATATATATATATATATATATATATATATACAAAACAAGGAAGGGGACTGCACTCTCAGACTGGACTGGGTACACATCCCATGACCCTGCAACATGCTCAGCCCTGGGTGCTAATAGCACTCTCAGGAAGCTGTGCTGTCTTCAGAGTCACAGGCAGTTAACTCCAGACAAGTCTGAGTGCAAGGCCCATAGGGAAAATGACAAAATAAATTGATACAACACACAGAGAAAGTCCAGCACTCGCTTACAAGCTCTCAGCTAAGATTAAAAGTGAAACTGGAAGAGTTAGTTACCACATCTGGTCAAATGGGATAAGCCCAGGTACCACGTACCCAGTCCAGTCTGAGAGTGCAGTCCCCTTCCGTGTTTTGTATATGTCTAGGGTGATTACATAAGTCTGTGAACCCTGACTTGTTCCCAGTTTGCTTGATTGAAAGTTTGCATTTATATGGCTGTATTAGGGACCCAGGTTTTGGAAGAGATCTTGACGTGGTACCTGGGCTTGTCCCATTTGGCCAGATGCGGTAACTAACTCTTCTAGTTTTGCTTTTAATCTTAGCTGAGAGCTTGTAAGTGGGTACTGGACTTTGTCTTGTCTGTGTGTTGTATATATATATATATATATATATATATATATATATATATATAGAGAGAGAGAGAGAGAGAGAGAGAGAGAGAAAGAGAGAGGCGGAGGTGGATGTAGGGAGAAAAGAGAAAGGAGAGAGTGTATGAGGAGTGAGCAAGAAAGGAGAGAGTGAAGAAAGTGAATAGAGAGAACGATAGAGAAGGAAGGGTTGAAGAGAGAGAAAAAAAGAGCAAATGAATAGAGAAAAGTTGAAAGAGACAGTTAAGTGAAAAGGGAGAGAAAGAGTATAGCAAAAAGGTAGAAAGAGAGAAAATAGAGAGTGAATAGAGAGGGTAAAGAAAGGAATGGGAGAAAAAAGTGAGGTCAATTGGAGATTAGGAAAAGAAGGTGAGAGAGGAAAAATAATAGTTAAAGATATATAGACAAAAGAATGGAGAGGAAGAGTAAAGAGAGTTAAAGAGAGAAAGGAAATTAAAAATGAAGAATGAGAGAGTGGAGAGAAAGTGAAGATGGAAATAAAAAAGAGTAGAGAGACAGAAAACAGAGAGAAGGAGATAGAGAGAGAAATAAGAGAATGGAAAGTAGAGAGGGAGAATAGTAAATAGAAATAAAGAGAAGAAGGGAGAGAGGGGAGAGAGGGAAGGTTAGAGAGAGAGTGGAGAAAAACAAAAAAGAGAAGGGAGAGAGTGGAGAGAAGAGAAGAATGCAAATAGATAAGAAAGAAAAGGGTGAGAGAGTGTTTATAGAATAGAAATGGGAAAAGAGAAATCAGGGAAAACATGAAAAGCGAGATTGAAGAGAAGGAAGGAGGGGTGGAGAAAGAGAGTTAAAAATAGATAGTAAATAGAAACAGTAAGAAGGGAGGGGGAGAGAGAAAAAGAGAAAAAAGAGAATGCAGCTAGTAAAGAGAATGTAGCTATTAAAGAGAATGTAGCTAGTAAAGAGAATGTAACTAGTAAAGAGAATGTAGCTATTAAAGAGAATGTAGCTAGTAAAGAGAATGTAACTAGGAAAGAGAGTGTAGCTAGTAAAGAAAATGTAACTAGTAAAGAGAATGTAGCTAGGATAGAGAATGTAACTAGTAAAGAGAATGTAGCTATTAAAGGGAATGTAACTAGTAAAGAGAATGTAGCTAGTAAAGAGAATGTAACTAGTAAAGAGAATGTAGCTAGTATAGAGAATGTAACTAGTAAAGAGAATGTAGCTAGTAAAGAGAATGCAACTAATAAAGAGAATGTAGCTAGTAAAGAGAATGTAGCTAGTAAAGAGAATGTAACTAGTAAAGAGAGTGTAGCTAGTAAAGAGAATGTAACTAGTAAAGAGAATGTAGCTAGTATAGAGAATGTAACTAGTAAAGAGAATGTAGCTATTAAAGAGAATGTAGATAGTAAAGAGAATGTAACTAGTAAAGAGAATGTAGCTAGTAAAGAGAATGTAACTAGTAAAGGAAGGGCAGATGTTTTTGTTTTTTAAATTTGTTTAATTATTATCAGCATTACAGATAGGATTATCTTCTGGAGCTCCCTCAAACAGGCTATCCCATGCTCCCTGCTTCTTTTCATGCAATGTGTGGCTAGTTCCCACATCCTCGGGTTCTTCAATTGATCAGGCTAATCTCTACTCTCCTCCTGTCAATCACACCTGCATATGTCTGCTCTCTGTGTGTGATTCATACAGTGTGCCATAACTGCCCCAGGGAAGGCATTTAGACATGCAGGATAGGAGGGGGCGCAATATAACTCCTCAACCACACCTCTCCTCTTGTAGCGCTGCATTTTGGAACATATAGTCCCCATGAAAGTAGTAGTAACCGTCAGAATGCTAGGGACAGAACTCACTAGCCAAAAGTTGTTTTTTGTTTTCCACTCATCCACATGCTGCACACACAAAACAAAATCCCCATATGAAAATAGAGCCACACTGTGAGGTCCCTGTTTAAGCGAGGCCTTAGGTGACGCCTATTTGGTCTAATGGTAGAGCCGCCTATGCTTGTAATTTATTGTACTAATTTGGGAGCAACTTTGGCAACTGGGAAATAATTCAGGTTAAATATTTGTCAAAACCCAGAGGAAGGGTTTGGGTGAACTTTAATACACAAGGGGACAGATTTTAGCGAAATGCAGATCAATTCAGATTCAGATTTATTTAATGGATTTTTGCATTTTGTTTCATGTTGAGGGGCCTTATATTTGAACCTTACCTAAGGCCTCAATATCTCAAGAGCCATCACTGATTAGTGTCTCCTCAGCCGCACCTCTCCTCTCATGCTGCACAAAATCCACATATGAAGATAGAGTCACACTGTGAGGCCCTTGTTAAAGCAATGCCTTAGGCAACTCCCTATTTGGCCTAAAAGTAGAGTCGCCTCACCTGCTGATACAGATATCATAGGTTCTGTCACTTGCACGTGATACACAGAGAAACACATGCCTGTCTCACCTACTTCATGTATTTGGTGTACCTTCCTGATCAGCATGTTAACAATTTTAAAGAGATTGATAGTTCATCCTGACTATCCAGTTGTAATAAAATTAAACCCATGAGATGCTTCTAATCTGTAGGTTTCAGAAGTAGACATTATGCCATCTTTATAAATTGGAAGAATTTACTTAATAAGATCCTCATGGCCAATTACATCAATGTTCAAACATCACATGAAATCATCAGTAGCCCACATGCACTACTGGGAGCTAGACAAACGAATTGGTAAGCCAATGACAAGGGGCATACCTAGGTTTGCTTTTCAACAAAGGATACAGAAGTAACAAAGCAAATTAGATCAAAGAAGCGAATTGAAAAGTTGTTTAAAATTGTATATTCTATCTAAATCATGAAAGAAAAATGGTGGGTTTCATGTCATGTCCCTCTAAAGTGAATGAATGATAACATTAGTGTGATATTGACTTTGTTTACACCTGTGCCTTTAAAGGGACATGAAACCCAAAATATATGAGCAGCCACAAATCAATAGCTAGCTTCCAGTTGTGCTTTGTTGCTCCTGAGCCTACCTAGGTATGCTTTTCAACAAAGGATACAAAGAAAAGCAAATCAGATAATAGAAGCAATTTGGAAAGTTCTTTAAAGTGATGGTAAACTTTAAATAATCAAATGCCATAAATGTAATCTTGCCATTAAAAAAGTATATGTCTACCTATTTTTGTTTTTAATCCATTTTTGAAAGGCTTAAATGAGTGCATATAGTAATGCTTCTATTACAATGTTTTGCCCACATGGATGAACTCTTTTTTTTTTTTTTTATGACAATTCCAGTGAACATCAAATTAACATGTGTGTCAGTTGACAATCTTGAAGTCCAGCCCCTTTAAAGCCCATAGAAAGCCTATGTAGAGAGTGGATGTGACTGCTCTATACATTACAGCCCAGCCAAAAGAGGAAATGAAGGGGGCGGAGGAACAGACAATACTAATTAGGATTATTAACCTTTTATTATAAAATATATATAGACTTTAAAAAAAATAATGTGGTTTTACTTGCAAACTAATATATGTTTCTCTTGTTAAGTGTATTCAGTCCACGGGTCATCCATTACTTATGGGATATATTCCCTTCCCAACAGGAAGTTGCAAGAGGATCACCCAAAGCAGAGCTGCTATATAGCTCCTCCCCTCACATGTCATATCCAGTCATTCTCTTGCAACCCTCAACATAGATGGAGGTCGTGAGAGGAGAGTGGTGCTTTATACTTAATTATTTCTTCAATCAAAAGTTTGTTATTTTTAAATGGCACCGGAGTGTGCTGTTCTTTTCTCAGGCAGTATTTGGAAGAAGAATCTGCCTGCGTTTTCTATGATCTTAGCAGAAGTAACTAAGATCCACTGGCTATTCTCGCACATTCTGAGGAGTGGGGTAACTTCAGAAAGGGAATAGCGTGCGGGGTCTCCTGCAAATAAGGTATGTGCAGTAAAATATTTTTCTAAGGAATGGAATTGACTAAGAAAATACTGCTGATACCGATGTAATGTAAGTAAAGCCTTAAATGCAGCGAACGCGACTGGTATCAGGCTGATTGATGTATATGCAGTAAAGTAATTTTCTAAGGAATGGAATTTGACTAAGAAAATGCTGCTAATACTGAAGTAATGTAATAAGCCTTAAATGCAGTAGAAGGACTGGTATCAGGCTTATCAATAGAGATACATACTCTTGAAAAAAAAAAGGATGTTTAAAACGTTTGCTGGCATGTTTAATCGTTTTTGTGAGGTACATTGGTGATAAAACTTATTGGGGCATGCATTTTTCCACATGGCTGACTTATATTTCTGCATAAAAACAGTTAACTGAGGCTTCCCACTGTTGTAATAATGAGTGGGAGGGGCCTATTTTAGCGCTTTTTTGCGCAGTAAAAATTCAGTTCTCAGTCTTCCTGCTTCTTCCTGCATGACCCAGGACGTCTCTAGAGAGCTCAAGGGACTTCAAAAGTTATTTTGAGGGAGGTAATCAGTCACAGCAGACCTGTGACAGTGTGTTTGACTGTGTTAAAAAACGTTTTTTTCTCTATTGATTATCCGGTTTGGGTATTAAGGGGTTAATCATCCATTTGCAAGTGGGTGCAATGCTCTGCTAACTTAATACATTTACTGTGAAAATGTGGTTGCTATAACTGATTTGGTTCATTGTTATTTCAACTGTGACAGTTTTTTGTGCATGGAAGTAATCGGCTTAATGGTAGCGGCAATGGACATAGTGCCATTTGCGCGCCTGCATCTCAGACCGCTGCAATTATGCATGCTAAGTCAGTGGAATGGGGATTACTCAGATTTGTCCCCTCTACTAAATCTGGATCAGGAGACCAGAGATTCTCTTCTCTGGTGGCTTTCTCGGGTCCATCTGTCCAACGGCATGACCTTTCGCAGGCCAGATTGGACGATTGTAACAACAGATGCCAGCCTTCTAGGTTGGGGCGCAGTCTGGAACTCCCTGAAGGCTCAGGGATCGTGGACCCAGGAGGAGAAACTCCTCCCAATAAATATTCTGGAATTAAGAGCAATATTCAATGCTATTCTAGCTTGGCCTCAGTTAGCAACACTGAGGTTCATCAGATTTCAGTCGGACAACATCACGACTGTGGCTTACATCAACCATCAAGGGGGAACCAGGAGTTCCCTAGCGATGTTAGAAGTCTCAAAGATAATTCGCTGGGCAGAGTCTCACTCTTGCCACCTGTTAGCGATCCACATCCCAGGCGTGGAGAACTGGGAGGCGGACTTTCTAAGTTGCCAGACTTTTCATCCGGGGGAGTGGGAACTTCATCCGGAGGTGTTCGCTCAACTGATTCATCGTTGGGGCAAACCAGAACTGGATCTCATGGCGTCTCGCCAGAACGCCAAGCTTCCTCATTACGGATCCAGGTCCAGGGACCCGGGAGCGGCGCTGATAGATGCTCTAGCAGCCCCTTGGGTTTTCAACATGGCTTATGTGTTTCCACCGTTTCCGCTGCTGCCTCGACTGATTGCCAAGATCAAACAGGAGAGAGCATCAGTGATTCTGATTGCACCTGCGTGGCCACGCAGGACCTGGTATGCAGACCTAGTGGACATGTCGTCCTGTCCACCATGGTCTCTGCCCCTGAGGCAGGACCTTCTAATACAAGGTCCTTTCAACCATCCAAATCTAATTTCTCTGAGGCTGACTGCATGGAGATTGAACGCTTGATCCTATCAAAGCGTGGCTTCTCAGAGTCAGTTATTGATACCTTAATACAGGCACGGAAGCCTGTTACCAGAAAAATCTACCATAAGATATGGCGTAAATACTTATATTGGTGCGATTCCAAGAGTTACTCATGGAGTAAGGTTAGGATTCCTAGGATATTGTCCTTTCTACAAGAGGGTTTGGAAAAGGGCTTATCTGCTAGTTCGTTAAAGGGACAGATTTTTGCTCTGTCTATTCTTTTGCACAAGTGTCTGGCAGAAGTTCCAGACGTCCAGGCTTTTTGTCAGGCTTTGGCTAGGATTAAGCCTGTGTTTAAGACTGTTGCTCCGCTGTGGAGCTTAAACTTGGTTCTTAAAGTTCTTCAAAGTGCTCCGTTTGAACCCCTTCATTCCATTGATATTAAGCTTTTATCTTGGAAAGTTCTGTTTTTGATGGCTATTTCCTCGGCTCGAAGAGTCTCTGATTTATCTGCCTTACATTGTGATTCTCCTTATCTGATTTTCCATTCAGACAAGGTAGTTCTGCGTACTAAACCTGGGTTTTTACCTAAGGTAGTTTCTAACAGGAAGATCAATCAGGAGATTGTTGTTCCATCCTTATGTCCTAATCCTTCTTCAAAGAAGGAACGACTTTTGCATAATCTGGACGTAGTCCGTGCCCTGAAGTTCTATTTACAGGCAACTAAAGATTTTCGTCAAACTTCTTCCCTGTTTGTCGTTTACTCTGGACAGAGGAGAGGTCAAAAAGCTTCGGCAACCTCTCTCTCCTTTTGGCTTCGTAGCATAATACGTTTAGCCTATGAGACTGCTGGACAGCAGCCCCTTGAAAGAATTACAGCTCATTCCACTAGAGCTGTGGCTTCCACCTGGGCCTTTAAGAATGAGGCCTCTGTTGAACAGATTTGCAAGGCTGCGACTTGGTCTTCGCTTCACACCTTTTCAAAATTTTACAAATTTGACACTTTTGATTCTTCGGAGGCTGTTTTTGGGAGAAAGGTTCTACAGGCAGTGGTTCCTTCCGTTTAAGTTCCTGCCTTGTCCCTCCCATCATCCGTGTACTTTAGCTTTGGTATTGGTATCCCATAAGTAATGGATGACCCGTGGACTGAATACACTTAACAAGAGAAAACATAATTTATGCTTACCTGATAAATTTATTTCTCTTGTAGTGTATTCAGTCCACGGCCCGCCCTGTCTTTTTTAAGGCAGATCTAAATTTTAATTAAAACTCCAGTCACCACTGCACCCTATGGTTTCTCCTTTCTTGTCTTGTTTCGGTCGAATGACTGGATATGACATGTGAGGGGAGGAGCTATATAGCAGCTCTGCTTTGGGTGATCCTCTTGCAACTTCCTATTGGGAAGGGAATATATCCCATAAGTAATGGATGACCCGTGGACTGAATACACTACAAGAGAAATACATTTATCAGGTAAGCATAAATTATGTTTTTATTGCAACATTCTTATAGTCTGAAATTTACCATCACTTTAACATTCCTGCTTTTTCAAATAAAGATACCAAGAGAACGAAGAAAAATTGATAATAGGAATAAATTAGAAAGATGCTTAAAATGTTGGGTTTACTATCCCTTTAAACGCACATGGTTTATAACACTGTTTTTCAAACCTGACTAACTTGCAAGTTATTTCAACCACTCACCTCCCTATAGCGCTGCTATTACAGGTTTTCATAAATCCGGAGTTAGCAGGCAATATAGCAGCGCTGAGCAAAATTGAGCTCCATACCGCATTCAAATACCAGCGCTGCTGTGAGCTGGTTTTACATGCTCGTGCAAGATTTCCCCACAGATATCAATGGGAAGAGCCGGCTAAAAAAAAGCCTAACACCTGCAATAAAGGAGCGTAAAGCTCTGTAACGCAGCCCCATTAATTCCTATGGGGAAAGAAAATGTATGTTTACACCTAACAGCCTAACATAAACCCTGAGTCTACCTAATCTGCTGCCTCCGACATCGCTGACAGCTACATTATACTTATTAACCCCTAATCTGCCACCCCTAACATTTCCGCCACCTACATTACACTTATTAACCCCTAATCTGCCGTCCCTAACATCGCCACCACCTACCTACACTTATTGACCACTAATCTGCCGTCCCTAACATCGCCGCCACCTACATTACACTTATTAACCCCTAATCTGCCGCCCCTAACATCGCCACCACCTACCTACACTTATTAAACCCTAATCTGCTGCCGCCACTATACTAAAGTTATTAACCCCTAAACCTAACTCTAACAATAACACCCACTAATTTTAACATAATTAAAATAAATCTAAATAAAAATTACAATTAATACCTAACTAATTCCTATTTAAAAATAAATACTTAGCAATAAAATAAACCCTAAGCTAGCTATAATATAACTAATAGTTACATTGTAGCTATTTTAGGTTTTATTTTTATTTCACAGGCAAGTTTGTATTTATTTTAACTAGGTAGACTAGTTACTAAATAGTTATTAACTATTTACTAACTACCTAGCTAAAATAAATACAAATTTACCTGTGAAATAAAACCTAACCTGTCTTACAGTAAAACCTAACCTGTCTTACAGTAAAACCTAACCTTACACTACAATTAAATAAATTATATTAATTAAATACAATTAACTAAATTACAAAAAAACGAACACTAAATTACACAAAATAAAAAAGAAATTATCAAATATTTAAACTAATTACACCTAATCTAATAGCCCTATCAAAATAAAAAAGCCCCCCAAAATAAAAAAAAACCCTAGCCTAAACTAAACTGCCAATAGCCCTTAAAAGGGCCTTTTGCGAGGCATTGCCCCAAAGAAATCAGCTTTTTTACCTGTAAAAAAATACAAACAACCCCCCAACAGTAAAATCCACCACCCACACAACCAACCCCCCAAATAAAATCCTATCTAAAAAACCTAAGCTCCCCATTGCCCTAAATAGGGCAATTGGATGGGCATTGCCCTTAAAAGGGCTTTTAGCTCTTTTTCAGCCCAAACCCTAATCTAAAAATAAAACCCACCAAATAAACCCTTAAAAAAACCTAACACTAACCCCCGAAGATCCACTTACAGTTTTTGAAGACCGGACATCCATCCTCAACGAAGCCGGGAGAAGTCTTCATCCAGACGGCATCTTCTATCTTTATACTTCCTATTGGATCAGCCAATAGGATTGAAGCTCAATCCTATTGGCTGATTGCATCAGCCAATAGGATTTTTTCACCTTTAATTCCTATTGGCTGATAGAATTCTATCAGCCAATTTGAATTCAAGGGACGCCATCTTGGATGACATCATTTAAAGGAACCTTCATTCTTCAGCGACCATCGAAAGAAGAGGATGCTCTGCGCCGAATGTCTTGAGGATGGAGTCGCTCCGCGTCGGGAGGATTAAGATAGAAGATGCCGCCTGGATGAAGACTTCTGCCCGCCTGGAAGACCACTTCTTGCAGCTTGGATGAAGACTTCTCCCGGCTTCGTTGAGGACTTCTTGCCACTTGGATGAAGACTTCTCCCGGCTTTATTGAGGATGGATGTCCGCTCTTCAAAAACTGTAAGTGGATCTTCGGGGGTTAGTGTTAGGTTTTTTTAAGGGTTTATTGGGTGGGTTTTATTTTAAGATCAGGGTTTGGGCTGAAAAAGAGCTAAATGCCTTTTTAAGGGCGATGCCCATCCAAATGCCCTTTTCAGGGCAATGGGGAGCTTAGGTTTTTTAGGTAGAATTTTATTTGGGGTTGGTTGGTTGGTTGTGTGGGTGGTGAGTTTTACTGTTGGGGGGCTTTACAGGTAAAAGAGCTGATTTCTTTGGGGCAATGCCCCGCAAAGGGCCCTTTTAAGGGCTATTGGCAGTTTAGTTTAGGCTAGTGTTTTTTTTATTTTGAGGGGTCTTTTTATTTTGATAGGGCTATTAGATTAGGTGTAATTAGTTTAAATATTTGATCATTTCTTTTTATTTTGTGTAATTTAGTGTTTATTTTTTTGTAATTTAGTTAATTGTATTTATTTAATGTAATTTATTTAATTGTAGTGTAAGATTAGGTGTTAGTGTAAGACAGGTTAGGTTTTATTTTACAGGTAAATTTGTATTTATTTTAACTAGGTAGCTAGTAAATAGTTAATAACTATTTACTAACTAGTCTACCTAGTTAAAATAAAAACAAACTTGTGAATTAAAAATTAAACCTAAGATAGCTGCAATGAAACTATTAGTTATATTGTAGCTAGCTTATGGTTTATTTTACAGGTAAGTATTTAGTTTTAAATACAAATTATTTAGTTATTAATTGCAATTTTTAATTAGATTTATTTTAATTATGTTAAAGTTAGTGGGTGTTAGGGTTAGGGTTAGACTTAGGGTTAAGTTTAGTAGGGGTTAAGAACTTTAGTATAGTGGCGGCGACGTTGGGGGCGGAAGATTAGGGGTTAATAAGTGTAGGTAGGTGGCGGCGATGTTAGGGACAGCAGATTATGGTTAATAATATTTAACTTGTGTTTGCGATGCGGGAGTATGGCGGTTTAGGGGTTAATATGTTTATTATAGTGGCGGCAATGTTGGGAGCGGCAGATTAGGGGTTAATAATTTTATTTTAGTGTTTGCAATGCGGGAGGGCCTCGGTTTAGGGGTTAATAGGTAGTTTATGGGTGTTAGTTAACTTTGTAACACTTTAGTTATAAATTTTATGTTACGGATTTGTAACATAAAAGCCATAACTACTGACTCAGTTTACGGTATGGATCTTGTAGTTTTAGGCTGTAGCACTCACTTTTTGGCCGGACAGGCAAACTCGTAATACTGGCGCTGTGGAAGTCCCATTGAAAAAGGACTTTTGAAAGCTGTGGTAGTTAGGTTGTGTGACGGCCAAAAAAGTGTGCAGTACAGCTGTACCTGCAAGACTTGTAATACCAGTGGTAGTGAAAAAGCAACGTTATGAGGCTTTTTCATCCATAACGCAAAACTCGTAATCTAGACTATGGTTATTTTACCTGCTCTCATCCAAGATAATCCATAAAACCCGGCCTGTTGGGGAGGTCTGAGGACAGGTTTGAAAACCAGTGATCTATGTTTATCATGAAAGAAAAATGTTGGTTTTCATGTCAATTAGCAGCACAGTCATTTACAGTAATATTTTTATTGACTTTTTCATTAGGAGATGTGTTAGCAGAATGTTTGCCTGTGATGGGAAAGTGTTTAACCGCAGCTTCAGTGATCATATGTAATGTTGTACATCTAATTGTGGGGCCCCTCCCAGCACCCATATTCCCATATCCCTGTATGCCTTGGCCCCCGTCCCAATGTTAGTTATCTATATAAAGAATAACAACAAATAGGTTACAATAATGCTTAGTGTTGTAAGTAATTAAAAATATAATAGAGATGTGCATAAGTATTTGTACAAATACACATTTGTGATAAAAATCGGATTTTCATTTCGTTTTAATGAAACAAATATCCAAATGAATGCACCAACAAAAATGAAAGAAAACGAAAAAATACTGACAAAATTATCAGTATTCATTTGTTTAAAGAGTTAATACTTTAGTGTGCTCTTCATGTTCGCTAGAGCACATTAAGGTAAGTATTGTAGCTACAGGTGAACTTTCATCTGTAGCATTGAAATATTTACATTCATTTTAATAAAAAATGTAATTTTTTTTAGGACAATTCAGTATTCATTTCATTTTTAACTAAACGAATACTAAATTGTGCAGCCAACGAATATTAAGGGAAACGAATTTCCCTGAGTATTCAGAGCGAAAATTTTGTTTGAAATTAAAATTTACTTGGCTGCACATCTCTAAAATATAATTCATCACTTGTCTGAATATGATAACCAGTGATGTTACAGATAATGCAATGATATACGTGATAATTTATTATGTGATTTTATACATGGTATCATTGATAATGTCGCATATAATTCCCAAAAAAAGGAAAAAAGATTTAAGTTTGATATGTTTTCACATTTATTTGTTTGATTACAAATTTTGGTGTAAACTATGGCCCAGATTACGAGTTTTGCGTTAGAGGCTGTGCGGTGCTAACGAGCAGTTTCCCCTCACCGCTCACTTACCTGCAGCGCTGGTATTACGAGTTTTCAAAAACCCGTCGTTAAAAGACAAGAACTGAGCTTTGAGCAAAATTTTGCTCATTACCGCACTCCAATACCAGCGCTGCTTAAGTCAGCGGTGAGCTGGTGTAACGTGTTCGTGCACGATTTCCCCATAGGTATCAAGAGAGCTGGCTGAAAAAATGTCTAACACCTGCAAAAAAGCAGTGTAAAACTCCTTAACGCAGCCCCTTTGATTCCTATGGGGAAATAAAAGTTATGTCTACACCTAACACCCTAACATGAACCCCGAGTCTAAACACCCCTAATCTTACACTTATTAACCCCTAATCTACCGCCCCCGACATCGCCGACACCTAACTTATAATTATTAACCCCTACATTATACTTATTAACCCCTAATTTGCTGCCCCCAACATCGCTGACACCTACATTATATTTATTAACCCCTACTCTGCCGTCACCAATGTCGCTGCCACCTACCTACACTTATTAAACCCTACTTTGTCGCCACCACCTACCTACACTTATTAACCCCTAATCTGCCACCCCCAACTTCGCCACCACTATATTAAAGTTATTAACCCCTAAACCTAAGTCTAACCCTAAACCTAACACCCCCTAACTTAAATATAATTTAAATAAATCGAAATAAATATTCCTATTTCTATTAACTAAATTATTCCTATTTAAAACTAAATACTTACCTGTAAAATAAACCATAAGCTAGCTACAATATAACTAATAGTTACATTGTATCTAGCTTAGGGTTTATTTTTATTTTACAGGCAAGTTTGTATTTATTTTAACTAGGTAGAATAGTTATTAAATAGTTATTAACTATTTAATAACTACCTAGTTAAAATAAAGACAAATTTACCTGTAAAATGAAACCTATTCTAACACCTAACACTACACTATAATTAAATAAATTAACTAAATTAAATACAATTACCTAAATTAAATTAGCTAAAGTACAACCCCCCCCCACTAAATTACAGAAAATAATAAACAAATTACAGAAATTTAAACTAATTACACCTAATCTAATAGCCCTATTAAAATAAATAAAGTCCCCCCAAAATAAAAAAAACCCTAGCCTAAACTAAACTACCAATAGCCCTTAAAAGGGCCTTTTGCAGGGCATTGCCCCAAAGTAATCAGCTCTTTTACCTGTAAAAAAAAAATACAAATAACCCCCCCAAAAGTAAAACCCACCACCCACACGACCAACCCCCCAAATAAAATACTAGCTAAAAAAACCTAAGCTCCCCATTGACCTGAAAAGGGCATTTGGATGGGCATTGTCCTTAAAAGGGCAGTTAGCTCTTTTGCAAGCCCAAACCCCTAATCTAAAAAATAAACCCACCCAATACACCCTTAAAAAAAACCTAACACTAACCCCCTGAAGATCGACTTACCGGGAGACGTCTTCATCCAAGCCGTCTCTATCATTTGCCAGGATTTGACACAACAATAAGTCTTTCATGTTCCTTCTTATTTTCTCCTCATCCAACTCACTGCCATGATGGCCAATCCCAGACAGCCCATACGTGAGTGGGTGGTCTCTGTCATTGCACTATAAGAATTAAGATAACTCGTACAAACTTTTTTAACAAACAAATAACTGAAACAAACTTAGTTATTCACATTGTGTCTGGATGCCAAGGAATGGTTTATCTATATTATATTGATATAGTACCTCATAGATCTCAAGTTGCTTTCCCTCTAAGCCCTATCTAGTAGTCTAAGTGGAATAATTAAAGCCATCTCTAAGGATCCAATAAAACTATACCTCATCATTTGTATCTTTTGTGCCCAACGACCAAGCTGCACATTGATACATGTTGTAGGTGTGTTGAATTTTATTTTTAATTTCTACCCAGGTTGGTGCATCCACCTTCCAGTATTTGGCTATACAGGTTCTTACTACCGTACATAGGATTCTAATGAAGGTATTTATAGGTTTATTGTATTTTTGAACCCGTTCATGTAGCAATGCTTGTGCAATGCTAAGTTGTATTTGTTCATCTAATAAATAGCTTAGCATGGAAGAGAGTGCCCTCCACAAGTTTTGAACCTCTGGACAGTCCCACAGCATGTGTTGGTAGGTTTCCAGTTCCCCACATCCTCTATAGCATAGTCTAGAATTGTGTTGTGACACATGCAGGGTTCTAATTGGTGTTAGATACCATCTAAACATTGTCTTCAGAGTGTTTTCCCTTAAATCTGCACTTAGCAATCCCTTAGTGACTGCAATGAAAACCTCATACCATGTGTCTGAGTCTAGAGTTCTTCTAGATCTGTTTCCCATTTGAGCATTAATGTGTTTTTGGTCTTGGATCTCAGTTTTTGGATGTCTAGTTATAATCTAAAAATGGTGTGTTTAGGTCTGACCTGTGAGCTGCAGAAACCCTCCAGTACCGACTTATTTTTAAGTTTTGCCCTTCTGAGGTATGCACGTAGAGACAAGGTCAACTGCAGATACAGGTACCAGTGAACTTTTGTAGGAGATACTCTCTCCTGAATTTGGGAGTAAGTCATTACCTTGTTCTGTATCAGTAGATCTGCTACCCGGTATAATCCTTTGTTTTCCCATTTAGTAATTTCTTTCTGTGACTCCCTGTGTAGTAAGTATCGAATAGGCTGTAATTTTGACCCTACGAGACATAATCCTTTTTTTTTGCGCTAACTCTGACCAAATATATTGGGTGCTCTCACTAATCAAAGAATGGTAGGAGCCCGGCCCACGTGATGTAGTTTTATGTTCCCAGAGAATGGCGTCTGTTTTATCCCATTTTCCCATGTCTGATTCTAGCCGTATCCAAAGAGCTTCCTGTTTGGATCTGAGTATCAACGTGTCTTGGGCTAATCTGGCTGCTTTATAATAATCAATTAAATTTGGCACCCCCAACCCACCTAAACTTTTGTGCTTAGTCATGATTTTGCTAGCTATTCTGGTGGTCTTTTTACCCCTAATAAATGCTAAAATGTCCAACTGCAACCTCTCTATGTCAGAATATATAATCCGTATGGGAAGGGCCCTAAAGAGATAAAGCAGTCGGGGCAATATTGTCCTCTTCAGTGTTGACATCCTCCCAATCCAGGAGAAATTGTAGTTTCTCCATTTTTGGAGGTCCCTTCTTATTGACTTATATAGTGGTAGGTAATTAGCTTTGTATAGTTGATGAACCTGAGATGTCAGGCATACCCCCAGATATTTTAATGTTTGTTTTGTCTGTCTTAATTCAAAATTAATCTCTAGCAATTTCTTTGTGTCCTGGGGGATCTCTATTGGTAATATTTCACATTTATCTAAATTGATTCGATAACCTGAGATTGTTGAAAAGTCACTAAGTACCGAATAAAGGTTGGGCAAAGATAAAATAGGTTTAGTTAAAGTGATTAACACGTCACCTGCAAAGAGATTTAGCTTGTATTCAATTTCCCCTATTTTGTCTCCCAAAATGTCTGGGTTGGCCCTTATCTTAGCTGCCAATGGCTCAATGCAAAGCGCAAATAATAAAGGCGACAACAGGCACCCTTGCCGTGTACCATTTAAAATTGGGAAAGCACTGGATCTTTATCCATTGGAGGAAACCTGGGTTGTCTGGTCAGTGTATATCGCTCCTATAGCATTAACAAAAGAACCTCCAAAGTTCATCTGTGTCAGAATCTTCCTCATGTACCCTCATTCCACCCTATCAAACGCCTTCTCCGCATCCAACGATAGAAGCAGAGAAAGCATTTTTGTCTCATTCAAGTAATGGATAGTGTTTATCAAGTGCCTGATATTGTCTGGGGCCTCTCTGTCCTTTATAAAGCCTACCTGATATATGTGTATTAGTTTGGGTAGTATTTGCGTGAGTCTATTAGCCAAAATTTTAGTGAAAATCTTCAAATCTTGATTAATTAGGGATATGGGGCGATAACTGGAACATTTTTTTGGATCTTTGTCTGGTTTAGGTATGACTATTATCTTTGCTTGTAGCAATTCGGGGGGAATTGGGTTTCCTTTCATAATGTAATTGCAAAATTTAGTTAGATGAGGGACAAGTCTCTGAATAGTTTGTAATATTCCCCGGGAAAGCCATCTGGCCCAGCAGCTTTTCCTGGTTTTAAGGCTCTAATTGCAAGGACTACTTCTAATTTTGTTATGGGTTCATTCAGAATATTTTTGTCTTCCTCTGTCAACTTTTCCAGAGGGGTGGTTTCTAAAAAGTCCTGTGGGAGTCTCTCCACCTCCGGTGTGTGATTAACTTTTTGACCGTCATATAATTCTGCATAAAACTCCCTAAACGTGTTTACTATCTCTTGAGGATGGGTGGTAATAGTGCCATCCTTTTTTTCAATTAATGCTATATTAGCTGCTTTAAATCTCTCCCTAATCTTATGGGCCAAAAATGTATCTGGCTTGTTGGCATAAATAAAGTATTGAGATTTCAGTCTCGTTATGGCTCTAATAGCCTGGGAGTTCAGATGTTTAGCAATAAAATCCCTTTTATTTTGTAAAGCGCGTAAAATGAAATGGCTCCCCGTTAATTTATGTTGTCTCTCCAGTAGTGTTATCTCTCCATGTGTCTGTGCCATATCTTTTCTTACTTTTTGTTGTGAATTGTTTTTCCTTGGATAAGTGTACCCCTAATCACTGCCTTGTGGGCCGCCCATACCTGAGTTGGGTTGTCGGTCATTTCTGTATTTATTATTCATATGCAAAGCAAGAAAAGTCTCAGCACTACTAAAAATAGCTTGTAGTTAATCCTTATATTATAAAAGACAGAGACCTTCATTTCAGGTACAAAAGAAACAACACCACCTTGGGCTTTTCAGTTCTATATGTTATGATATAACCAAATCAAATATCATTCATATATCTTATTTCCAAACAAGCGTGCATGTTCACTATACGGAGGCAAAGTTCATCATGTGACACATAAATACATGTCCGGTTCTACCGGTCAGTTTTACTGAGCATAGGTACGATACCTCTCTTCTGCCCGGTCCATCCTGGAGAGCTGTCTGGAAGGTGACCCACTCGATTGCACCTTTTCCGTGCTCCTGGATCTCAGCCTCTTCTGACCTGTATCCGCTCCCTCTCCTTGACCACGGGCTGCAGCTGATGACGTCACTCCTTGAGGCTGCACGTTCCGTCTCACTCTCTATGTTATCAATGCACTTTGCTGTCAGTTTGGAAACAAAAACGGGGTTCTCTTCTTTCGTCCGGCTCCACCTTTATGTCTGTGCTCACAGTCCCCAGTTGAAGCAAATCCAATAGAGCAAATGATAGGAGCTCCTATCATTTGCTCTATTGGATTTATTTCTGTATTTATGTCCCAATAGTCAGTGAGATGATGTAAGGTTTTGGAGTACATTTCTGGGTTTTTATGTAATACAGGATCATAGGTCCACGACTTTATTCTGTGAGGGTCACTCATTCCTTTCAGTCTAAGCTCCACTATAGAGTGGTCCAACCACACACACGGGGAAATACTAGTTGAAATTAAAATTGGTTGCAGTATTTGACTAGTGTATATATAGTCAAGTCGCGAGTAAGTGTTGTGTGCCGCTGAATAAAATGTAGTATTGTTTGTTTTGCCATTTAAAGTAACCCAAGTGTCAAGTAGTGAGTGGGAGCTTAATGAGTTGTGTATAGATTTAATAATACTGTTGCACCTCTGTTGTTTGTTTGACATAAGTATCTTGTTCTGGTTACCCTGTACTGTCATGGGAATGTTGAAATCTCCTGCTAAAATTATTCTGGTTTGCGACCACTGTGTCAGAAGCTGTGATAGGTTTTCGAAAAATAAGTGTTGTTTTTCATTGGACACATAGACATTACACAAAACAGTGTCTACGTTATCCAATTGGCCTTTCAAAATTATATATCTACCTTCCACGTCAGTAATAGTGAACTCGTGCACAAAATTAACCGTGGACTGAATTAATATTGATACTCCTCTTTTTTTGTCCCTGCAGTTGCATGGTAGTGTGTACAAAATTTCTTAGTCCAATAATAAGGGAGATGAGGTTCAACCAAGTGAGTCTCCTGTAGAAATAATATGTTGGCTCTAAGTGTAGTGTATTGTTTAAAGGCTACTCGTCTTTTGGCGTCTGTATTTAATCCCCTTACATTGTGGGAAATAACCTTCAATTCACCTGCCATATCTAAATTGGCTCAAATTTTCTAACTTACCGTGCTGTAAACAAACCCCAATACATACACAACCCCACTTGTCTCTGCTGCATCCCAAGCAATATTTCTTCTCTGCAAACTTGAGGGAATCTATTTGTGAGTTTCTTCCACTCCCGGCATCCTTAAACACACAACAAGATAAATAACATACAAACAGAATAACATAACTTATAGCCCATGTAGTGGGTCTCATGAGTCTCTTTCTACCCAAAAAAGAAAAAGAAGGTAGTGAAAAAATAAGGGCTGAAGAGAAAAAAAAAAAAGTGAAAGAAAGAATTAAGAATAAGAGATAAAAAAAGATAAGATTTTTTTTTTGAGGGTGTCGCTTCAGCAACACTGGTCTAAATAAATTTCAAGTGCTGTACCGTGGAGTGCAGTCCAATCCGACCACTCTTTCTTTGAACTGAATAGTATTTTAATATTACAAAAAAGAAGTCCACAGTGTCCGTGACCTAGTTTATATCATGTCAGACCATCATAGGTCCCCAAGTTCACATCAAACAGGTCAAAGTATATGTTGTTGAGATGTTGAGGACCCGTCTAAGTCTTCATAGTAGCTTGTAATATTTGAAATGAGAAGAATCCCAAAAGTCCATTGCTAAATTGTGACAAAGATCTTAGGTCTTCTGTTTTTTTCTGTTCGGCTTGGACCACTGCGCTATTGATGTCTGGTCCGCTATTTTCTGTGATCGAGTTGACTGTGTGTAAGACGGAAGTAATGGTGCGTCTATTCCCAAAATTTTGCAGACTTCTGGTATATCCGTTGGTTCGTTAATGGTAATTGTCTTGGAGTCTTTGGTAATGTAGAGGGCAAAGGGAAAACCCCATTTATATGGGATTTGATGTTTCCTCAGAAGTTGTGTTACTGGTCTCAGGGAGCCCCTTCGTTGCAGAGTCCAGATGCTAAGATCCTGGTAAAATTGTATTATGTTTCCCTGGAATTTGAACGTGGGTTTTTTTCGTGCAGCTTGCAGGATCTTGTCTTTGTCTTGAAATAGTGCCATCTTGATTATAATGTCTCTGGGAGGCATACCCTCCCTAGGTCTAGGTTTGAGGGCTCTGTGTGCTCTTTCAATCCCCATGTTGAATTCCTCATTTTCCGCCATCACCTGATGGAAAAGCTGAGCTATATAGGAGAGGAGATTTTTGTGTTGAATAGCCTCTGGCACTCCTTTCAATCTAATCTTATTTCTTCTACTCCTATTTTCCAAATCTTCAATTTTCTCATGGATCTCGTTAATTTCTTGGTGATGGGTAGCCACCGATTGAGTGACATTAGTAATATCTTCTACTAGAGTGTCAGTATGCTCCTCTAAGGAGTCTATGCGACCTCCCAGGTCTGTTATTTCTGTTTTAATTTCTGCAAGGCTGTTGGTCATCGCATATTGTCAATCTTATTCCATAATCTTTCAAAATTTGATGTGATATCCTGTTTAGAGACTACGCCTCTCAAATCTGCTTTTGTAACTGGGGTTGAGTCTTCACCTATCTCTGTAGGTTCCATAGTTGATTCCATGAGTTCTGTGCCGCTTTAAAAAATTGGTATTTTATCTCCCTTTATCAGCCTTCTGGTAGACATTATAATAGTGTCCTTAATTGTATCCTGTACTGTAGCTTCCACAATTATTGTCTTGATGGATAGAGCTAGTAGTGTCTCCACAAGCCAATACTCTCTTCTATTTTTCCTGCCCTCCTTCACTGAGGTTATAGGTCTCCCCTGTTACTTTAGGGTTTATATTCTCACACCCACGTTGTCTGTCTGTATTATAAGTATCTGCAGTTGCACACTGTCCCCTATAGTGTTAATAGGTATGCTATGGCACCTATATTATCCTCTAGCCTCCCATCAGCAGGACGATTGGTATATTGCTCCACTGTTAATTTATGATACCCATATATCTAGTTTATTACTTTACTTAATGCATGATCTCACCTCTTTGTCGTTATTGAGCAGCTCTTCCTTGCCTGTCCTAATAACATCCTGCTGCGTTATTTTTTCAGCCTCTGTAAGTCCGGCGCCATCTTGGAAGCACTTTATGTCATGTGCGGCCTATATCAGTCTCAATGTTAGTGACTATCTCCTTATTTATGCCCCTCTTTAAGAAGCCTCTGAGTGCTAGGCGGCTGTTTCTTTAGATTTTGTTGAAACTAGCCTTCACCTGACCTCCGGCAAGACTGCTGCAGTTCCGGCGCAGTTCTTCACCCCTCTGTCCTTATCCGGCTTTCTCCGCTGTCTGTGACGGTCATCTCTGATTGTAGTGGGGTTGATAGAGGTTCCCCTTTAGTTTTAAATATAAAGTGCAGCACTTGGGGTTATTACAGCTAGTTGTTAGCCAGTTTGCTGAGCGGAGCTCTTCAATTACGCGACCATCTCTCTACTCAGTCAGGCCACGCCCCCTAGACTTAGATTTAGGGGTTAATAACTTTAATATAGTGGCAGCGACGTTGGGGGCGGCAGATTAGGGGTTAATAAATGTAGGTAGGTGGCGGCAATGTTAGGGATGGCAGATTAGGGGTTAATAATATTTAACTAATGTTTGCGAGGCAGGAGTGTGGCGGTTTAGGGGTTAATATATTTATTATAGTGGCGGCAATGTCCAGTTTGGCAGATTATGGGGTTAAAAAAAATATTTTACTGTTTGCGATGTGTGAGGGCCTTGGTTTAGGGGTTAATAGGTAGTTTATGGATGTTAATGTACTTTTTAGCACTTTAGTTAAGAGTTTTATGCTACGGCGTTGTAGTGTAAAACTCTTAACTACTGACTTTAATATGCAGTACCAGTCTTGACAGGAGAGGGTCTACCGCTCAATTTTTGGCAGACTCGTAAAACCGGCACTATGCAAGTCCCATTGAAAAAAGAGAATACGCAAATTACGTAAGTGGATTTGCGGTATTTCCAAGTCTGGCCAAAAAAGTGAGCGGTACACCTGTACCTGCAAGACTCGTAATACCAGCGGGCATTAAAAAGCTGCGTTAGGAGCGGCTAACGCTGCTTTTTAAGCTCGTAATCTAGCCGTATATAATCAGTACTATTGTTACATTAATTAAAATGATTATAAAACTTCAAAAATGCAATGCATTTAAAAGGGACATGAAACACAAAAGTTTTCTTTTGTGATTCAGACAGAGGGACCTATTTATGAAAGGCCTGTTGGACATGATGTGACAGTGCAGATCATGTCCGACAGACCTTGTTGAATGCAGAGAGCAATACGCTCTCCGCATTTAGCATTGTACCAGCAGCTCTTGTGAACTGCTGGTGTAACACCGCCCCCTGCAGATTTGTGGCCAATTGGCCACCAGCAGGGGGTGTCAATCAACCCGATCGTATTCGATCGGGTTGAATTGCGGCAATTTCTGTCTGCCTCCTCAGAGCAGGCGGACAGGTTATAGAGCAGCGGGCCCTCAAGCTCCATACAGAGCTTGATAGATAGGCCCCAGAGCATACAATTTTTAAAAAGTTTCCAATTTACTTCAATTATCACATTTGATTTGTTCTCCTTGTATTTCGTGTCCCTCTAAACTAGTTGTTTTAGAACAGAAAAATATGTTGTCTCATCCCTACAAATCTTACATATCCTACTGCAGTATTTTTCCTTGCAATAATTAATCTCCATGCACAATCTAACATTGGCTCCCCCTACTTCATTGAAAGTAGTGCACAGTGAACAAGTGTCTGTTTCATGATTGGCTACACAAATTGAAAAAAAAATTCAGAGAGAGGGCAGAGAAAACATAAATTATTTTTTTTGTCAAATTCTTTTTATTATTAAAGACACATAACAGTACATACAATATGCATTACAATCCCACAACAGCAATGGTAATATTAAAGTCACATCATACAAAGATAGAGTAGTCCGCACAAACTGGCGGGGAGAAATCTTAGAGAGTTCGTATATCTTCTGATGAATAACTGTTTTTAGTTGTACCACAGAGTTTCGTGAGAGAAAACATATTTTAACTAGTGATGTCGCAAACCTAAAATTTTGCGTTTGCGAACAGTGAACGCGAACTTCCACAAAAGTTTGCGAACGGGCGAACCGGGCGAACCGCCATTGACTTCAATAGGCAGGCCACAAAAGTGATGGAAAAGTTGTTTCAAGGGGACTAACACCTGGACTGTGGCATGCCGGAGGGCGATCCATGGCATAACTCCCATGGAAAATTACATAGTTGATGCAGAGTCTGTTTTTAATCCATAAAGGGCATAAATCACCTAAAATTCCTAAATTGTTTGGAATAACGTGCTTTAAAACATCAGGTATGATGTTGTATCGTTCATGTAGTGTAAGGGTTACGCCCGCTTCACAGTGACAGACCAAACTCCCCATTTAACGCACCGCAAACAACCGCAAACAGTCCATTTGCACAACCGCAAACTCCCCATTTGCACAAGGTTGGATACCAAGCTAGCCATGTCCCGTTCCTTGTCCTCACTGATGTCACTGCGTGTGCAATAACTTCCTGGGGTAACAGAAAATGCTCCACCCATAAGATGCTCCTATTATATTACTGCACTGAGGATGCTGTCTGTATCTGTGTGTCCTGCTCCCTGGCCGGAGAGCACAGGGGACACCAGGTCGAGCTGCTGAATGAGGCTTCTGAGAAGAAGAAAAAGAAACTGAGAAATGTTCTGCAGAAACTGAAAAGAGAAAAGAGTCCAGAGTCTGCAGAAGCACAGGAGAGGGGTGCAAGAGAAAGCAGCTGGTGTAACAGAGAGACTCACTGCCCTGATTAGAGACATCAGGAAACAGCTGGAAGACCTAGAGAAGCGAGTCCTGAGTGAGTGTCATGTATATCCCTTTAAATCCTGTATCTGAACCCTATAAAAGTCTCCTCCCCCAACCTCTCTTTGCTTAGTATTGTCTTCTGATACCTGGATCACATTAACTACTGTCTAAGTAGTTCAGCTAAGCCTCCACTTAATTTACCATCTCTCCTTTGTCAGCTGTAACCTGGAAAACAACTACTGCTGCAGCATTAAGCTCTCTCTGCCCTGGCAGTCTGAAGTAAGAGCTTCTGTTAAGGTAATCTTTACCTCTCCTTTCACAGACATATTCCTGGATACCCTGCTGGAATTGTAAGTCTTACCTTCCTTACTGGCACCTCCTCCTGCTCTCCAGCACTTCCTGACTCAGTCTGCAAGCTGTTACACAGAAACGGATTTCACAGCACCTCTCTCTGTCTCTCATCACACTGTAGCTGCCAAACGGACTGCAACTCCTGGGGTGAGATTACTTTAAACTTGTTTTCTAAAACTCTGCACATTTGCCTTGCAAGACTTGATTTATATATTGCCTGCATTCTCCAGACATTCCTGTAATTAATCCTGAACTTGCTGCATCTGTTTATAAAGAGACTGCACCATTGTTTCTGATATCCATATTAACTGGAATACAAATAATCTGCAATATTGAGTGTGATTGATTTATTTTATCCTGTCTGTTGATAACTTTGCTACACTGGGAGTGTTTGTTATACCTTGCTATTTGGAGTGGTTACAGCTCAAAGCACCAATATTTAAAGAGACAGTTTGCAATCTCTGCAACACATTGCTGCTATTCCCTTTTGGGCCCTCAGTCTATGAGCAGAACAGGGATTATTTTATTAATTCCGCTATTTTGTGAGACTGAGTGGAACTTGAACCTAATTCCCAATTCTTAATAGAGTCCTGGTATTACAGTGAGATCACCCGGCAGCAGGAGCAGGTTTTACTCACAATCTCTGATCTGATCCAGCAGCTGGGAAAAAGAGAACGACGAGCTAACCAGGAAGATTTGTCACATTGAGGAGCTGTGCAGCATGACTGACCCACTAACTGTCCTACAAGAACAGGAATCACACAGAGATGAGATGCTTGGTCGGCCCTCCTACTTCCAAGTTCCAATCTGGGGCACTGCGCGTGCAATCTAATGTGCCACCAGATAGGAGTGGTGTGTTAACTAGTACTATTCTTATCAGTTTAATCCCTGTTACGTGCCCTATCAGGGGACGTGTATATGGCATCGATTTTAGGAACCCGGAGATGATTTTAGGAACCGGGAGATGGAAAAAGATGCTTGGTCGGTCCGGCCACGAGATAGATAGATACATAGATTAGATAGATAGATCAATAGATGCAATATATACATTTGATGATAGATATGATAGATAGATAGATTTGATAGATAAATAGATAGATTTGATAGATAGATAATTTCCCAGACAGAGAATTACAAGACGGACGGTCTGAGACCCATGGTAAGGTTCCCAGAGGCAGTTGCGGTGCCCGAGGCTCTGATTAGAACAGAGCACTCTGTATATCTGCCCTCGGCCGAAATCGGAACATTCTTTAGCTTTCTGTCTGTCGGCCAAATGTCCGTCTGCCAAATGTCCTTCTGCATTTTGTCAGAGCACTGCATGCAATCTACTGTGCCACCAAATAGGAGTGGTGTGTTAACTAGTACTATTCTTATCAGTTTAATCCCTGTTACGTCCCCTATCAGGGGACGTGTATATGGCATTGATTTTAGGAACCGGGAGATGGAAAAAGATGCTTGGACACCCAGTACAGGTCGTTCTCCTTCAGCCTTTTTATACGAGAGTCCCCGACCCTCAACAGGCACGACAGCATGAAAGACACCATATGCCATTACTTCCTTTTGCACAATCGAGTACAGGTATGGCATCGATTTTAGGAACCCGGAGATAATTTTAGGAACCGGGAAATGGAAAAAGATGCTTGGACACCCAGTACAGGTCGTTCTCCTTCAGCCTTTTTATACGAGGGTCCCACCCTCAACAGGCCAGACAGTTTGAAAGACCCCATATGGCATGAAATCCTTTTGCACAATTGAGTACAGGTATGGCATCGATTTTAGGAACCCGGAGATAATTTTTAGGAACCGGGAGATGGAAAAAGATGCTTGGACACCCAGTACAGGTTGTTCTCCTTCAGCCTTTATATACGAGGGTCCCCGACCCTCAACAGGCACGACAGCATGAAAGACCCCATATGCCATTACTTCCTTTTGCACAATCGAGTACAGGTATGGCATAGTTTTTAGGATTTGATAGATAAATAGATAGATTTGATAGATAATTTCCCAGACAGAGAATTGTACAAGACGTGTGGTCTGGGACCCATGGTAAGGTTACTTCCTTTTGCGCAATCGAGTACAGGTTGGGGATTGCCTTTTGTGCAAAGAAATTTCGGCCGTGTACCTTCCACTGCGGTGTCCCCTATCAGGGGACGTGTATATGGCATGGATTTTAGGAACCCGGGAGATGGAAAAAGATGCTTGGTCGGTCCTCCTACTTCAAATTTGGGCCACTGCGCGTGCAATCTACTGTGCCAACCTGTATGAGTGGTGTGTTAAGTAGTACTATTCTTAGCAGTCTAATCCCTGTTATGTGCCTTTTTTTTTGGTTTGGGTTTTGAAGCCACAGTGCAGCACCAGAGGCCAGAAAAATTAGGCATGTACACATGCCTGAAAAATTAGGTATTGTAGCAGCGGCCAGAAAAATTGATGTTTGTTTGACAGTTAGAAAGTGCCCTAAAACATTGCGGCTTGAACCCTAGTTGTTGGCGGATAAGTCACGCAAGTCATCCGGCATTCGAAGATAAAATACAGCAGCGTGTGGACCATTTTTAGCCCAAGGCAGCTCATCTCATCAGGCCTTTTTTACTCGAATGTATCGCCCAATGTCAGTCCCTTCGGGATCCATCCCTCATTCATTTTAATAAAGGTGAGATAATCAAGACTTTTTTGACCTAGGCGACTTCTCTTCTCATTGACAATACCTCCTGCTGCACTGAAGGTCCTTTCTGACAGGACACTTGAAGCGGGGCAGGCCAGAAGTTTGATTGCACATTGGGATAGCTCAGGCCACAGGTCAAGCCTGCACACCCAGTAGTCAAGGGGTTCATCACTCCTCAGAGTGTCGAGATCTGCAGTTAATGCGAGGTAGTCTGCTACCTGTCGTTTGAGTTGTTCTCTGAGGCTGGATCCCGAAGGGCTGTGGCGATGCATAGGAGTTAAAAAGGTCCGCATGTCCTCCATCAACAACACGTCTGGAAAGCGTCCTGTCCTTGCCGGCGTGGTCGTGGGAGGAGGAGTATTACTTTCATCTCTTCCCCTGTTAGATTCCTGTTGTGCTGTGACATCACCCTTATACGCTGTGTAAAGCATACTTTTTAATTTATTTTTGAACTGCTCCATCCTTTCCGACTTGAGGGAATTCGGTAACATTTCAGTCACTTTATGCTTATACCGGGGGTCTAGTAGCGTGGACACCCAGTACAGTTTGTTCTCCTTCAGCTTTTTTATACGAGTGTCCCTCAACAGGCATGACAGCATGAAAGACCCCATTTGCACAAGGTTGGATGCCGAGCTACTCATGTCCCGTTCCTCATCCTCACTGATCTCACTGAAGGTATCTTCTTCCCCCCAGCCACGTACAACACCACGGGTACCAGATAGGTGACAACAACGAGCACCCTGGGATGCCTGTTGTGCTTGGTCTTCTTCCTCCTCCTCAAAGCCACATTCCTCCTCTGACTCCTCTTCCTCACAATCCTCTTCCTGCGTTGCCGCTGGTCCAGCAAGTGATGCTGATAAGGCTGTTTCTGGTGGTGATGGAGACCACAACTCTTCCTCTTCACGCTCATCTACGGCCTGATCTAGCACTCTTCACAGGGCATGCTCCAGGAAGAAAACAAATGGTATGATGTTGCTGATGGTGCCTTTGGTGCGACTGACTAGGTTTGTCACCTCCTCAAAAGGAGCCTACAGGCATTGCGCATAAGCGTCCAGTAACGGGGCAAAAAAATCCCCAGCTCCCCAGAGGCTGTCCTAGCACCCCGGTCATACAAATACTCATTAACAGCTTTTTCTTGTTGGAGCAGGCGGTCGAACATTAGGAGTGTTGAATTCCAACGTGTCGGGCTGTCGCAAATCAAGCACCTCACTGGCAGGTTGTTTCACCGATGGATATCTGACAAGTGCGCCATGGCCGTGTAGGAACACCTGAAATGGCCACACACCTTCCTGGCCTGCTTCAGGACGTCCTGTAAGCCTGGGTACTTATGCACAAAGCGTTGAACAATCAGATTACACACATGTGCCATGCACGGCACATGTGTCAACTTGCCCAATTTCAGTGCCACTACCAAATTACTTCCGTTGTCAGAAACCACTTTGCTGATCTCCAGTTGGTGCGGAGTCAGCCACTGATCCACCTGTGCGTTCAGGGTGGACAGGAGTGCTGCTGCGGTGTGACTCTCTGCTTTCAGGCAAGTCAACCCCAAGACGGGGTGACACTGCCGTATCCGGGATGTGGAATAGTACCTGGGGAGGTGCCGTTGATGTGGAGCATGACGCAGCATCAGAAGAGGACTCAGCCGAGGAGGTTATGGAAGAGGATGGAGTAGGAGGAGTAGAGGAGGTGGCAGCAGGCCTGCCTGCAAGTCGTGGCGTTGTCACCAACTCCTCTGCAGAGCCAGGCATTCCATGCTTGGCAGCCATCAGCAGGTTTACCCAATGCGCAGTGTAGGTGATATACCTGCCCTGACCATGCTTTGCAGACCAGCTATCAGTGGTCATATGGACCCTTGCCCCAACACTGTGTGCCAGACATGCCATTACTTCCTTTCGCACAATCGAGTACAGGTTGGAAATTTCCTTTTGTGCAAAGAAATTTTGCCCGGGTACCTTCCACTGCGGTGTACCAATAGCTACAAATTTTTGGAACGCCTCAGACCCCACCAGCTTGTATGGTAAAAGCTGGTGGGCTAACAGTTCAGACAAGCCAGCAGTCAGACCCCGGGCAAGGGGGTGATTTGGTGACATTGGCTTCTTACGCTCAAACATTTCCTTGACAGACACCTGACTGTGGGCAGATGAGCAGGAACTGCTCCGGAAGAGAGACGGATTGGCGGATGGTTGAGAGGGGGCAAGGAGCACAGCAGTGGTTGATGTGGCTGAAGATGCTGGACCAGGAGGAGGATGGCGGCTTTGAGTTTGTGTGCTGCTTGTCCTCATGTGTTCATCCCATAGGCGTTTGTGATGTGAGATCATGTGCCTTCGCAAAGCAGTTGTACCTAGGTGGGTGTTGGACTTCCCACGACTCAGTTTCTTTTGGCACAGGTTGCAAATGGCATTGCTGTTGTCAGAGGCAGACACATAAAAAGTGGTGGTGGCAACAGCATGCGTTGATTGGCTTGCTGTCTGGCTGACCCCGGGTGCCGATGCATGCTGTCTGACTGTGCCACTAGCTCCTTGCGACGACCTCCCCCTGCTTCCAACTTGTCTCCTCCTCCTGCTCCTCTCTGTCTCCCCATCTGAACTTTCCACCTGTTCTTCTTCTCTTCTACCGGGCGCCCACGTGACATCCACAGATGCATCGTCATCATCAATCCCATCACTTGTATCTGACAACTCAACAACGGAAGCAACGGCGGGTACAACATCATCATCATCACACTGTGCGTCGTACATGTCTGTAATGCTTTCTGACTGAGACATATCACAGTTATCTACATCCTCTGTCAATGATGGTTGCGCATCACTCATTTCTTCACACTGAGGTGTACATAACTTCTCTTACAGATCAAGTGAGGCGGCTGTGGTGCTAGTGTCGGTGGTGGCGGCAGGCGTGCGAGTGGTAAGTTGAGAGGTGCCCGAAGCTAAGCTAGAGGAGGAGGATGGTGCATCAAGGTTACGAGCGGAAGCTGTAGAAGATTGGGTGTCCTGTGTTATAAAGTCAACTATTTCATCAGAACTTTTCGTGTTCATGGTACGTGGCCTAACACTGGGCATTATTCTATGGCCAAAGGGAATCACAGCACCATGACCACGATGGCCCCTGCGGGTTGGCCTGCCTCTGCCTGTCATTTTTTTTTCAATTAGTGCTACTATGCGTGCAAGCTACTGTGAGTGGGCACAGTATACGCTTTGAGCCTGACACAAAAAAACAGACTGATGTTTCACAGTCAAATTTTTTTATTTTTTTTTAAATGTACACTGACACTACTATTAAACAAGATAATATGAGTGGTGGCACTGGTCAAGTGGGCACAGTATACGCTGTGAGCCTGACACAAAAAAGCAGACTTATGTTTCACAGTCAAAATATTTTTTTTATTTTTAAAATGTACACTTACACTACTATTAAACAAGATAATATGAGTGGTGGCACTGGGCAAGTGGGCACAGTATACGCTGTGAGCCTGACACAAAAAAACAGACTGATGTTTCACAGTCAAAATAGTTATTTTAGTTTTAAAATGTACACTTACACTACTTATACACAAGATAATATGAGTGTTGGCACTGGGCAAGTGTGCACAGTATACGCTGTGAGCCTGACACAAAAAAGCAGACTTATGTTTCACAGTAAAAATAGTTTTTTTATTTTTAAAATGTACACTTACACTACTATTAAACAAGATAATGTGAGTGGTGGCACTGAAGAAGTGGGCACAGTATACGCTGTGAGCCTGACACAAAAAAGCAGACTTATGGTTCACAGTCAAAATATTTTTTTTATTTTTAAAATGTACATTTACACTACTATTAAGCAAGATAATATGAGCGGTGGCACTTGGCAAGTTGGCACAGTATATGCTGTGAGCCTGACACAAAAAAGCAGACTGATGTTTCACAGTCAAAATAGTTATTTTAGTTTTAAAATGTACACTTACACTACTATTACACAAGATAATATGAGTGGTGGCACTGGGCAAGTGGGCACAGTATACGCTGTGAGGCTGACACAAAAAAGCAGACTGATGTTTCACAGTCAAAATAGTTTTTTTATTTTTAAATGTACACTTACACTATTAAACAAGATAATATGAGTGGTGGCACTGGGCAAGTGAGCACAGTATACGCTGTGAGCCTGACACAAAAAAGCAGACTGATGTTTCACAGCCAAAATAGTTTTTTTATTTTTAAATGTACACTTACACTACTATTAAACAAGGTAATATGAGTGGTGGCACTATGCAAGTGGGCACAATATACGCTGTGAGCCTGACACAAAAAAGCAGACTGATGTTTCAGAGTCAAAATTGTTTTTTTATGGGGGGGCGGAGCCAACCTTGGTACCAGACGGACGCACTTTTCAGTAGTTCCAACTATACTATATATAACAAACATAATTAGTGACCGTCTGGTTCCATCTACCTTTTTATTCAACCACTGATTTAGACCTGAAATCATTGCCGTTCCTGATTTCTACTTTTGAGAAGAGCAACACTTTCTACTTAGAATCTCACAACCCTGATGTGTTTCTAATCAACTGCGTGGTTTAAAGCAGCCATCTTGTGGCCTACTTGGCACTTTCAACTGTGAGCGGAATCAACCAGGGGCTGGTATACTTAACCCCCAAGAGTGGAGACTGGAACCCTATCTTATCATGGAGGACTCAGAGCACATTATGGAACAGATGCATATGTTCCTTGATAGGTGTAACGCTATGTTCAGATGTCCACCTACAGCGGAGTCTCAACTATCAGCAGCGACGTTAGCAACTCACACTGTCTACTTCCCTATACCTGTTCAGGAGAGCAGGGGAGCTACGGGCCCACAAAGTTCCTCGCCTATGAAGCATCGGATGCATGACCCGTTGGGAACGAATCATGTGATAGCAGTATCCTGTGCGTCTGTGGCGGACACGGAGGACAAAACCTACAGGTCTGGATGTTCACAGCTCCCTATTAGAGGCGGCCTAGCTTGTAATGCAACCATTGAGCCCTCTTACATGTTTGATCTGTCTGCGGTGGGGGTAGATGAGCCTGCGGACTTACCACTTATTTCTGCCCTGATTAAGGACTTGCCTATATCGGGGGTGGGAGAACCCCCCTCACAGTGGTCCCTTCACACGATGCTTGCAGCGTCTACTCCATGGTGTTCTAAGCTAGGTTTGGTGAAAAGGTCCCAGGGGCGCCTGCAGCAAAACAAGCAGAGTAAAAAATGGACAGTAAGCCCTTTAGTGACTTTAACTTACTTTGAGTACGGCTAGAAGACCGGAACTGTATGGCCGGTAGTCGGTTACACATTGACCTATTGTGTATGGCCCCAAATAGCCGACTTGCTTCAGAGCATGGTCTTTGACATTGATTTATCTCTAAATGGAACTTACAGTTATAACTTGAGACACGGACTTTCATTACTAGTTCCTGATATGTGAGCCGGTCATTAAACTATTTCTTACCGCTATCCCATCTGACCCTTCTACTACAACTCATTCTACCCTGTTGGAGCAGGAGGCATTTTTCTGGATAGCTATACCAGTGTACTTTGGGACGGCTATATTTGAGAATGCCATACTCATGTTACTGTTCTCCTTATCTATGGTTCATGTATATTTTGTTTAGCGTTAGCTAATATTTTGAAGCTTAAATTTGTTTTCTGAAAATGGGTGGAGATTAAGGCTTGATTTACAAAAACTGACATGTGGTGTCTCCTAGATTTGCTTTACTGCCTACAAAATATAAAGTTAGGGGGATGCTTCACTCCATAGAACTTTGCTTATGGTATCATTTTTGTGTTTTTTACTAATTACTGTTAAATTGACTTACATTACTTCTCGGAGCATTAATATAGCTTTTAGCTAAGGTGCACTGCTGCCAGCGGCCGAGGCGGCATGGCACTTACACTACAAAAGTGTATGGCTCTGCGGAGGAGTTTTAGTTTTAGCTCAATATCACAATGAATATAAACATACACCAACAATGTCCCTATTTTATACTAGGGTTTTAGGCAAATTAATACCCTTCATATAAATGTTAAGTAGCTACGACTAACTCATACGCTCTTATACCAACCTACTCCATGTCTGTTAGGTTGGCATCTACTAAGCCCCCACCTTTAGCTAATCTTATAAACCCAAGCCCAGGTGGCCCCATCAAGCTCTACTCACAAATTCATAATATAATTGATCTCTCTCATTCTATTTTATTTTATCTTGATATGTACATTCATATTACAGACCATTCTAGCTGGTATTAAACATCTATATAGCTCCTAAGTTTCCTTATACGCTGAGCCATGTCCTTATTACTATTTACTATCTTCATTTCTTGTATTGACATAATTACCGTATGATTAGATTGACTGAAACAGACAATTTAACAAATTCATACAGCCTGCGCAACATATTCACACGTAGAAGTTACAGTCGGCCATTAGTATGTAGTGAGTGTTCTTTAGTTAAGTATCACGGATATGTATGAGTGGCATAGACTGAGCTGCTCTACAGTAGCTAGGTTAGAGAGTTCAGTTACTCACAATAAATACCGAAGATACAGATACCACTTTATGGAACCTTCTTGATTTACTTATCTGCTCACCATACACATATTACCACCCCCCTCCTTTCTTCATAGATCTCACTGTGTTTTAGTGCAGGCTGGACCTGCACTGCTATCACTAGTATAATCCCCCCTTATCATAATATGTGCTAATGATATTAGCTTGCCAGACTCTATTATAGCAAGTATAATGTTAACCAAGCTAGAACTAGTTACATTTTTTTTTTTTTTCTATAGATATGGTGTCTGATCTCATTACAGTCTGTTTAGTTTGAGCTATGGACCCAGGGTTCAATTAACCACCTCCCCCCCCCACATCTTAATATACCTCCTGGTGTAGGAGGGTTAATTACGTGGTTTTTCTTGTTTATACCACACCTTAAATCTCTACTCAATCTATTTGCAGCTTTTCATTTTACCGCAGAGTTGACTTTATTTCTTCTATTTAGGACAGCAAAAATGATCAGCCTTCTTTACATTTTGAGTTAAAAGTAAAAAAGTTAAAAAAGAGGTTTTTCAATAAGGGCCCATAAGTGGCCCTCTTCAATTCATGTTTACCTACTCTATAGCTTGTATATGTTAACTTTATGTGGCCAGAAAATGGTCGCTTTCATCATGCAGTAGGCGCTCAGTTAACATGGCACTCATTGAATGTTATAAGAAAGTAATTTGTCATTCAATTATTCTGTTTATTCATTTGACATATGTTAGCAGTTTACTCTGTAATAATCTTTGTTTCTTATGTTGTGTATTGGCAATTACTAATTGTTTGTCTTGACAAAAAAACCTCAATAAAAATATTTAAAAAAAAAAGAAAAAAAGAAAACATAATTTATGTAAGAAAAAAAAAAAAAAAAATAATAATAATAAAAAAAAAAAATTGTTTTTTTATTTTTAAAATGTACACTTACACTACTATAAAACAAGATAATATGAGTGGTGGCACTGGACCAGTGGGCACAGTATACGCTGTGAGCCTGACACAAAAAAGCAGACTGATGTTTCACAGTCAAAATAGTTTTTTATTTTTAAATGTACACTTACACTACAATTAAACAAGATAATATGAGTGGTGGCACTGGGCAAGTGGGCACAGTATACGCTGTGAGCCTGACACAAAAAAGCAGACTGATGTTTCAGAGTCAAAATAGTTTTTTTATTTTTAAAATGTACACTTACACTACTATAAAACAAGATAATATGAGTGGTGGCACTGGACCAGTGGGCACAGTATACGCTGTGAGCCTGACACAAAAAAGCAGACTGATGTTTCACAGTCAAAATAGTTTTTTATTTTTAAATGTACACTTACACTACAATTAAACAAGATAATATGAGTGGTGGCACTGGACCAGTGGGCACAGTATACGCTGTGAGCCTGACACAAAAAAGCAGACTGATGTTTCACAGTCAAAATAGTTTTTTATTTTTAAATGTACACTTACACTACAATTAAACAAGATAATATGAGTGGTGGCACTGGGCAAGTGGGCACAGTATACGCTGTGAGCCTGACACAAAAAAGCAGACTGATGTTTCAGAGTCAAAATAGTTTTTTTATTTTTAAAATGTACACTTACACTACTATAAAACAAGATAATATGAGTGGTGGCACTGTACCAGTGGGCACAGTATACGCTGTGAGCCTGACACAAAAAAGCAGACTGATGTTTCAGAGTCAAAATAGTTTTTTTATTTTTAAAATGTACACTTACACTACTATAAAATAAGATAATATGAGTGGTGGCACTGGACCAGTGGGCACAGTATATGCTGTGAGCCTGACACAAAAAAGCAGACTGATGTTTCACAGTCAAAATAGTTTTTTTATTTTTAAATGTACACTTACACTACTATTAAACAAGATAATATGAGTGGTGGCACTGGGCAAGTGGGCACAGTATACGCTGTGAGCCTGACACACACGCTGGCAGTGGCAGGATGGCCTGGCAACTGCAATTAGATTACACTAGCAGACTGATGTAAAAGTTTTTTTAAAAAAAATTTACACTACTGTTACACCAGATATGACTGGTGGTGGCACTGAGAAAGAAGGCACAGTATATGCTGTGAGCCTGACACAAAGGCTGGCAGTGGCAGGCTGGCCTGGCAACTGAAATTAGATTACACTAGCAGACTGATATAAAAGTTTTTTTTTTAAAATTTACACTACTGTACACCAATTATGAGTGGTGGCACTGAGCAAGTAGGCACAGTATATGCTGTGAGCCTGACACACAGGCTGGCAGTGGCAGGCGGGCAACTGCTATTAGATAACACTAGCAAACTGATGTAAAAGTTTTTTTTTGTAAATGTACACTACTGTTACACCAGATATGAGTGGTGGCTATGAGCAAGAAGGCACAGTATATGCTGTGAGCCTGACACACAGGCTGGCAGTGGCAGGCTGGCCTGGCAACTGAAATTAGATTACACTCGCAGACTGATATAAAAGTTTTTTTTTTTTAAATTTACACTAATTTTACACCAGATATGAGTGGTGGCACTGAGCAAGTAGGCACAGTATATGCTGTGAGCCTGACACACAGGCTGGAAGTGGCAGGCGGGCAACTGCTATTAGATTACACTAGCAAACTGATGTAAAAGTTTTTTTTTTTTAAATTTACACTACTGTTACAACAGATATGAGTGGTGGCACTGAGCAAGTAGGCACAGTATGCTGTGAGCCTGACACACAGGCTGGCAGTGGCAGGCTGGCCTGGCAACTGAAATTAGATTACACTAGCAGACTGATGTAAAAGTTTTTTGTTTTTTTTAATTTACACTAATGTTACACCAGATATGAGTGGTGGCACTGAGCAAGTAGGCACAGTATATGCTGTGAGCCTGACACACAGGCTGGCAGTGGCAGGCGGGCAACTGCTATTAGATTACACTAGCAAACTGATGCAAAAGTTTTTTTTTTGTAAATTTACACTACTGTTACACCAGATATGAGTGGTGGCACTGAGCAAGTAGGCACAGTATATGCTGTGAGCCTGACACACAGGCTGGCAGTGGCAGGCTGGCCTGGCAACTGAAATTAGATTACACTAGCAGACTGATGTCAAAGTTTTTTTTTTTAAATTTACACTAATGTTACACCAGATATGAGTGGTGGCACTGAGCAAGTAGGCACAGTATATGCTTTGAGCCTGACACACAGGCTGGCAGTGGCAGGCGGGCAACTGCTATTAGATTACACTAGCAAACTGATGTAAAAGTTTTTTTTTTAAAATTTACACTACTGTTACACCAGATATGAGTGGTGGCACTGAGCAAGTAGGCACAGTATATGCTGTGAGCCTGACACAAAAAAGCAGACTGATGTTTCAGAGTCAAAATAGTTTTTTTATTTTTAAAATGTACACTTACACTACTATAAAACAAGATAATATGAGTGGTGGCACTGGACCAGTGGGCACAGTATACGCTGTGAGCCTGACACAAAAAAGCAGACTGATGTTTCACAGTCAAAATAGTTTTTTTTTATTTTTAAATGTACACTTACACTACAATTAAACAAGATAATATGAGTGGTGGCACTGGGCAAGTGGGCACAGTATACGCTGTGAGACTGACACAAAAAAGGAGACTGATGTTTCAGAGTCAAAATAGTTTTTTTATTTTTAAAATGTACACTTACACTACTATAAAACAAGATAATATGAGCGGTGGCACTGAACCAGTGGGCACAGTATACGCTGTGAGCCTGACACAAAAAAGCAGACTGATGTTTCACAGTCAAAATAGTTTTTTTATTTTTAAATGTACACTTACACTACTATTAAACAATATAATGAGTGGTGGCACTGGGCAAGTGGGCACAGTATACGCTGTGAGCCTGACACACACGCTGGCAGTGGCAGGCTGGCCTGGCAACTGCAATTAGATTACACTAGCAGACTGATGTAAAAGTTTTTTTAAAAAAAATTACACTACTGTTACACCAGATATGACTGGTGGTGGCACTGAGAAAGAAGGCACAGTATATGCTGTGAGCCTGACACACAGGCTGGCAGTGGCAGGCTGGCCTGGCAACTGAAATTAGATTACACTAGCAGACTGATATAAAAGTTTTTTTTTAAAATTTACACTACTGTTCCACCAGATATGAGTGGTGGCACTGAGCAAGTAGGCACAGTATATGCTGTGAGCCTGACACACAGGCTGGCAGTGGCAGGCGGGCAACTGCTAATTAGATTACACTAGCAAACTGATGTAAAAGTTTTTTTTTAAATTTACACTACTGTTACACCAGATATGAGTGGTGGCACTGAGCAAGTAGGCACAGTATATGCTGTGAGCCTGACACACAGGCTGGCAGTGGCAGGCTGGCCTGGCAACTGAAATTAGATTACACTAGCAGACTGATATAAAAGTTTTTTTTTTTTTTAAATTTACACTAATGTTACACCAGATATGAGTGGTGGCACTGAGCAAGTAGGCACAGTATATGCTGTGAGATAGAGTAAAAACACAGTCTTTATTCTTGCAAATTTAAAAACGGAAAAAATTACACACATAAAATAGTGCAGTACAGCAGATCCAGGAGAAGAAAGAAGAGTTTCAAAGAGGGGGTCAAAGAAGAACTAGCACTCAGTGTCATTAATTTATCGGACTTCTAACTTACTGATGATCACATAAATGTTTTATCTAAGGGCCTAGGTTTTGCCCCAACTTACAATTTTTCAGTCTTTAACACGCTACTCGATGTTAATAAATTTGTAAGGAAGTTAACATTGCACAAACACTTCCATAATTCTGATTATTGTAATGAAATTGATGATGATGCATTGTATGAGGCTAGAGAGGTACATCCTATTTCTTTTGATCTCAGTGCCATTGGACCAGATATAAACTTAAGTTCAACTTCGAACTTTGATTTTAAGGATATTTGTACTTTGGAACAATTAAAAATTCTGGGAGAAAATGGCACTGAAATCAATGACCTATGTATACCAAAACCAAAAAAGGCGAGATCTAATTTTTATCCCACTCAATCAAGAGGTTCATATATTAATTTATTTCAGAAACAAGTGGAGAAAGAAATTGTCCAATTAGGCAATCAAAAGACATACACCAATACTCATGACAACCTTACAATCAAGCAAAAGGCAGCAGTTAAACAATTAGAAAGCCAACAAGATCTGGTTATTTGTACATCTGACAAAGGTGGTAACGAAGTTGTGATGGGCAAGACACAATATATCAATGAGGCATATAGACAACTAAATGATGGAATTACATATAGAAAGTTAGCGTCCAATCCAGAGAGAGAATTTTCTAGGAAGCTTGACAGACTACTTGATGATGCATTAGCATTGGGCTTTATATCTAAAGAGGAGCACACTTCATTGATACCGCTCCATCCAGTGACACCCATTTTTCACCACCTACCTAAAATGCACAAGGATCCAGTCAACCTACCAGGTCACCCAATAATTTCTGGGATTGGTTCATTATTTAAGCCTTTATCTGAGTGGGTTGACGCGGTCTTGCAACCTTTGGTTAAAGGTTTGAGTAGTTACTTAAGGGATTCTTCCCATCTACTCAAATAATTGATAATATTAAATGGGATGCTGACTTTAGGTGGGTGGTGATTGACGCAGTGTCACTGTATTCATGTATACCACATGCTTTGGGTATACAGGCTGTCTGTTTCTTTTTGGACAATTATACCAACTACTCAAGAGAGTTTAAACTGTTCTTTTGTGAGACTGTCGAGTTCCTACTGTCCCACAATTATTTTATGTTTAATGGTGAATACTACCTACAAATATGTGGTACTGCGATGGGGGCGAAGTTTGCGCCCTCATTCGCAAATTTATTTGTGGGATGGTGGGAACTCGGCAGCCTCTACAACAGTAATAATCCATTTTTGGAAAATATATGCACATATATGAGATTTATTGACGATCTCATTTCTGTGGTTAAAGGTGACTTTGTCTTTGAAGAATTCTTGAAATATGTGAACAATATTGACCTCCAATTGAAGTTTACTGGTGAGATTCAGGATAAAGAAATACATTTCTTAGACCTTACTTTGTATGGCTCAGTAGAAACCAATAGGATCATTACAGACACATTCAAGAAGCCAACATCAGGAAATACGATCCTGCACACTACCTCTTGTCACCCTAAGCATTTAATTCAATCAATTCCAAAAAGTCAGTTTCTTAGGCTTCGAAGGAACACAAACTCTGACGATCTGTTTAACCATCAAGCCAATAAACTAATGGACAGACTAATTGCTAGGGGTTACAATCCTGATACATTACAGAAGTCATTGGAAGATGTCAAGAGAAATTTTACCCCTTCATTTAGTAAGGGTAAGAAAGATGCTTTCGACAAAGATGTAGTGATATTTTCTACAAAATTTTCCTTGCAGTTCAATGACTTATGTAATATAATCAAAAAGAACTTACCTATACTTAAAGGGGACAACACTTTGGCCAATGTTGTTGACAAGATTACATTTGTGTAGAAAAAGGCACCTACATTAGGTAAAAAACTTTCCCCCAGTATGATTAATGATAATGTCAGAGATAAAAGCGTGCAATGGCTTAATAAGAAAGGGACCTTTAAATGCTTGTCAAGGAACTGTCACACCTGCCAGCATATTTCTATGGGAATAGACTTCAATAGTTACTCAACCAAAGGTAATTTTAAGATTGATCATTATGCCAACTGTGGCACTACATTTGTAGTCTATCTCATAGAATGCTCTTTATGTTCAGAACAGTACGTTGGTCAAACATCACGTGCCCTTAGGTCTAGAATAGGGGAACATAAAAGAGACATAAAAAACTATAACAAAGATTCTAGTGTAGTAAGACACTTTAATGGCATACATTTTACAGATCAATCTAAGTTTACAGTTAAAGTAATTGATGTAGCCAAAAGACCCATTCGAGGAGGTAATATTTATTCTATCCTTTCCAAAAAAGAGCTTTATTGGATATGGAAGCTTAATACTAGGACACCACATGGCCTCAATAAGGAATGGGACATTAGTTTTTTTGTTGATTCCTAGCTAGTTTGGGAATATATATATATATATATATATATATATATATATATATATATATATTATAATATATTCTTTATGACTGTGGATCTTCTGGTGCTATTTTGCTGTAATGCCCTTTGGTGGAGTAGCCTGTGTAAGTGTATATCTAATACCTGCATTTATTGTATGTGTTTTCACATTAACATGTTATTAAGGTATTAGTAATATCTTATTACCTTTTGTTTGTTCTTATCCCATGATCAGAGGTTTCACCATATTACCTGCTTTCATTTTTTCTTTCTACCAATTCCACCCCCCCCCCTCTTTTCTTGTCATGTGAAGATTTTTTCTTCCTTTTTTGTGATATACATCAAATTCACTTATAATGATTAATGGATGTGTTTTCCAAACATGTGTGATTTAACACATCTGTCGTTGTGATCTATAGAAAGATAATTGTGATGCACATCATACTATTAATTGTTATAAGTGATATCTATGGTATTTATGGACATTTTAAGTCTAAATATGATCAATATGAATTAATTGAATGTGAGGCTGGTTGTAGAATTGTGTAAACTAAGTACCTATTATTGACACACACTATGCATTAAAGTATGTGAAAATAAATAATTAAATAATTATTCATGAAGAGTTATAAATTTATTAAATTTGAAAATATATTTAAGGTGTAATAATAGGAATTAACAACAATGTTTTTTTCATTCTTTATATCATTGTTTTTATATCCATGGTGTTCTTTTAATCATTGTTATGTTATCTTTTGTTTCATTATTCTTGTTTTCCTCTGTAAGGCACCATTTATATTAGCCCTCTCTGTTTTGAGGGTGTGTATATCTCTGGAAAATTTGGATTGGTTGAAAACCAGTTAAATGGAGCATTACACAGGTGGGGAATCATCCTATGATTAAGTGCTGAATAGCACGAAACATGTCAGGACTTCGCTCCCCTTCCTTGTGAACCTTTTTGCTGATGTGCTGTGCTGTGCTGTGCTGTGCTGCACTATTTTTTGTGTGTAATTGTTTCCGTTTTTAAATTTGCAAGAATAAAGACTGTGTTTTTACTCTATCTCCTGGAGTGCTGCTAATCCTTGAACCTGTATTTCATGAAGTCTGCTCGGCTTCCTTCAGCTGGCACCCCGCCCCAAGTACATTGCTTTAGACCGGCTTTTTGAGGGCTGCAATTGGTTAGCTACCTACACACCTCCCAGGCTGTAGCTACGTCATCTCCCATGCACATATATGCTTTGAGCCTGACACACAGGCTGGCAGTGGCAGGCGGGCAACTGCTATTAGATTACACTCGCAGACTGATGTAAAAGTTTTTTTTTTTAATTTACACTACTGTTACACCAGATATGAGTGGTGGCACTGAGCAAGTAGGCACAGTATATGCTGTGAGCCTGATACACAAGCTGGCAGTGGCAAGCTGGCCTGGCAACTGAAATTAGATTACACTAGCAGACTGATGTAAAAGTTTTTTTTAAAAAATTTACACTAATTTTACACCAGATATGAGTGGTGGCACTGAGCAAGTAGGCACAGTATATGCTTTGAGCCTGACAGACAGGCTGGCAGTGGCAGGCGGGCAACTGCTATTAGATTACACTAGCAAACTGATGTAAAAGTTTTTTTTTTTAATTTACACTACTGTTACACCAGATATGAGTGGTGGCACTGAGCAAGTAGGCACAGTATATGCTGTGAGCCTGATACACAAGCTGGCAGTGGCAAGCTGGCCTGGCAACTGAAATTAGATTACACTAGCAGACTGATGTAAAAGTTTTTTTTAAAAAATTTACACTAATTTTACACCAGATATGAGTGGTGGCACTGAGCAAGTAGGCACAGTATATGCTTTGAGCCTGACACACAGGCTGGCAGTGGCAGGCGGGCAACTGCTATTAGATTACACTAGCAAACTGATGTAAAAGTTTTTTTTTTGTAAATTTACACTACTGTTACACCAGATATGACTGGTGATGGCACTGAGCAAGTTGGCACAGTATATGCTGTGAGCCTGACACACAGGCTGGCCTGGCAACTGAAATTAGATTACACTAGCAGACTGATGTAAATTTTTTTTTTAAATTTATACTAATGTTACACCAGATATGACTGGTGGTGGCACTGAGCAAGTAGGCACATTATATGCTGTGAGGCTGACACACAGGCTGGCAGTGGCAGGCAGGCAACTGCTATTAGATTACAAAGAAAAAAAAAGACTGATGTAGCCCTAAAAAGGGCTTTTTGGGGTGCTGTCCTTACAGCAGAGATCAGATGAGTCCTTCAGGACTGTAGTGGACACTGAATACACTAGCCTAGCTATCAATTTCCCTATTAAATTAGCAGCAGCTACACTGTCCCTCCTCTCACTAGCAATGCAGCTTCTGAATGAATCTAAAATGGCTGCTGTCCATGAGGTGTAAGGGTCTGGGAGGGAGGGAGGGTCTGCTGCTGATTGGCTGGAATGTGCCTGCTGACTGTGAGATACAGGGTCAAAGTTTAGGCAATGATGATGAATAGGGGGCGTATCGAACATCGCATATGTTCGCCCACCGCTGCGAACGCAAACAAGCTTTGTTCACCGGGAACTGTTCTCCGGCGAACTGTTCACGACATCACTAATTTTAACATAAAACTGAATCTTTTAAGTGGGCCATAGAAAGCCAGGACATTTAGGGCTAGATTACAAGTGGAGCGCAAAATAATTAGTAATACCAGCACACGCAAATGTGCGTTGGTATTAAAAGTTAGCCACAATGTAAACGTGACCTTGCTTTGCATTGCATGAGAGCTTAGCAATCATGAGTGCACACTTTTATAGTCTCCAATGGGAGCCTCGTCCTCTGCCAGGCTCATCTTCCTTACACGTTGCTCTTCATCTGCTGCACCTCTCCGCTGATCCCTTCACTGACTTCCTCTTGCCTGAAGGATTAAACACAAAATTCTCACTCTGACATTCAAAGCCCTCAACTGCACTGCTCCCCCCTATATTTCAGACCTTGTCTCCAGATACTCTCCCTCCTGTCCTCTTCGCTCTGCTCACGACCTCCTACTCTACTCCTCACATTCCCGTTTACAGGACTTCTCCAGACTGGCTCCCATCTTGTGGAACTCTCTGCCTTGCTCCACAAGACTCCCCCTAGTTTTGAAAGCTTGAAGCGCTCCTTAAAGACTCTACTGTTCAGGGATGCATACAACCTACACTAACCTTTTCTAATACCATTTCCTCTCCTCCATTGCTATCCACCACAAACCCCCTTAGCATGTAAGCCTAAGAGCCTAACTGTTTGCAGATCACCTTCATAAGAGCTGACTATAACAGTGCGGCTCTCGGCAGGGCCCTCTACCAATTTGATCCCAATAAATGCTAACTTGTATACGCCTATATTTATAGCACTGCGGAATCAGTTGGCGCTCTACAAATAACCGATAATAATAAAAGAAAAAATAATAATGCCGTGAGACAAGGCTGAAAACCTAGCGCAGGGGTAAGTCGCGCAGCAATGGCAGCAAATTGTAAATATATATGTATATTGAGATATAATATATATATATATATATATATATATATATATATATATATATATATACACAGTTGTATGCAAAAGTTTAGGCACCCCTGACAATTTCCATGATTTTCATTTATAAATAATTGGGTGTTTGGATCAGCAATTTCCAAGGGTTTTCAAAGACAAACACTTGCTACCCACAGTAAAATTTGGTGGATGTTCCATCATGCTGTGGGGCTGTGTGGCCTATGCCGGTACAGGGAATCTTGTTAAAGTTGAGGGTCGCTTGGATTCCACTCAATATCAGCAGATACTTGAGAATAATATTGAGAAATCAGTCACAAAATTGAAGTTACGCCGGGGCTGAATATTTCAACAAGACAATAACCCAAAACACTGCTTAATATCTACTCTGGCATTTATGCAGTGGAACAAGTACAATTTTCTGGAATTGCCACCCCAGTCCCCAGACCTGAATATCATTGAAAATCTGTGGGGTGATTTGAAGCGGGCTGTCCATGCTCGGCAACCATCAAACCGGACTGAACTGGAGATGTTTTGCAAGGAGAAATGGTCCAAAATACCTTCATCCAGAATCCAGACACTCATTACACGCTATAGGAAGCGTCTAGAGGCTGTTACTTCTGCTAAAGGAGGCTCTACTAAATATTGATGCAATATTTCTGTTGGGGTGCCCAAATTTATGCACCTGTCTAATTTTGTTTTGATGCATATTGCACATTTTCTGTTAATCCAATAAACCTCATTTCACTACTGAAATATTACTGTGTCCTTCAGTTATTTGATAGATCAAAGTGAAATTGCTGATACAAACACCCAATTATTTATAAATGAAAATCATGGAAATTGTCAGGGGTGCCTAAACTTTTGCATACGATTGTATTTATATGTTAATATTCCTGTTTACAGGACTTCTCTAGACTGGCTTCCATCTTGTGGAACTCTCTGCCTTGCTCCACAAGACTCCCCTTAGTTTTGAAAGCTTGAAGTGCTCCTTAAAGACTCTACTGTTCAGGGATGCATACAACCTACACTAACCTTTTCTAATACCAGTTCCTCTCCTCCATTTCTATCCACCACAAACCCCCTTAGCATGTAAGCCTAAGAGCCCAACTGTTTGCAGATCACCTTCATAAGCGCTGACTACAACAGTGCGGCTCTCGTCAGGGCCCTCTACCAATTTGATCCCAATAAATGCTAACTTGTATGAGCCTATATTTATAGCGCTTCGAAATCTGTTGGCGCTCTACAAATAACCGATAATAATACAAGTAAAAATAATAATGCCGTGAGACAAGGCTAAAAACATAGCGCTGGGGTAAGTTGCGGAGCAAATTGTAAATATATATATGTATATATATACTAGTCCTAAAGCCCGTTCACACGGGCCATTTTTTTGCATTACAGCGGTCCCTCCCCTTGCTCTCTCTCTCTCCCCCATCTCATTTGCGCTCTCTCTTCCCCTCTCTTTTGAGCTCTCTCTCTCCCCCATCTCTTTTGCGCTCTCTCTCCCCCCTCTCTTCTGAGCTCTCTCTCTCATCTCTTTTGCGCTCTCTGTCCCCCTCTCTTTTGAGCTATCTCTCCCCCCTCTTTCTCTCCCCGCTCTCCTCTCTCTCTCTCCCCTCCTCTCTCTCCCCTCTCCCTCTCTATCCCCCCTCTCTTTTGTGCTCTCTCTCTCCCCCTCTTTTGCTCTCTCTTTCTCCCCCCTCTCTTTTGCGCTCTCTCTCTCCCTCTCTTTTGCACTCTTTCCCCCCTCTCTTTTGCACTCTCTCCCCCCTCTCTTTTGCGCTCTCTCTCTCCCTCTCTTTCGAGCACTCTCTCTCCCCCATCTCTTTTAAGCTCTCTATCCCCCTCTCTTTTGAGCTCTTGCTCCCCCTCTCTCCCCCCTCTCTCTCTCCCCCTCCTCTCTCTCTCCCTCCCCTCTCTCTCTCCCCATCCTCTCTCTCTCCCTCCTCTCTCTCTCCCCCCCTCCTCTCTCTCCCTCCCCTCTCTCTCTCCCCTTCCTCTCTCTCTCCCCCCCCTCCACTCTTTCTCTCTTCCCCCTCTCTCTCCCCCTCTCTCTCTCTCCCCCCTCATCTCTCTCCCCCCTCCTCTCTCTCTCTCCCCTACTCTTTCTCTCTCCCCCCCTCCTCTCTCTCCCCCCTCTCTCTCTCCCCCTCCTCTCTCCCCCCCCTCTCTCCCCTCCTCTCTCTCTCCCCCCTCTCTCCTCTCTCTCTCCCCCCTCTCTTTTGTGCTCTCTCCCCCTCTATTGCTCTCTCTCTCTCCCCCCTCTTTTGTGCTCTCTCTCCCCTCTCTTTTGTGCTCTCTCTCCCCTCTCTTTTGCGCTCTCTCCCCCCTCTCTTTTGCACTCTCTCCCCCTCTCTCCTCTCTCTCTCCCCCTCTCTTTTGTGCTCTCTCCCCCTCTATTGCTCTCTCTCCCCCCTCTTTTGTGCTCTCTCTCTCCCCTCTCTTTTGTGCTCTCTCTCCCCTCTCTTTTGCGCTCTCTCCCCCTCTCTTTTGCACTCTTTCCCCCCTCTCTTTTGCTCACTCTCTCCCCTCTTTCTTTTGTGCTCTCTCTCTCTCTCCCCCTCTTTTGCTCTCTCTCTCTCTCCCCCTCTCTTTTGCGCTCTCTCTCTCCCCCTCTCTTTTGCACTCTTTCCCCCCTCTCTTCGCGCTCTCTCCCCCCTCTCTTTTGCTTTCTCTCTCTCCCCCATCTCTTTTGCGCTCTCTATCCCCCTCTCTTTTGAGCTCTCTCTCTCCCCATCTCTTTTGCGCTCTCTCTCCCACTCTCTTTTGTGCGCTCTCTCTCCCCCTCTTTTGCTCTCTCTCCCCCCTCTCTTTTGCGCTCTCTCTCTCCCCCTCTCTTTTGCGCTCTCTCCCCCCTCTCTTCGCGCTCTCTCCCCCTTCTCTTTTGCTCTCTCCCCATTTCTTTTGCGCTCTCTATCCTCCTCTCTTTTGAGCTCTCTCTCTCCCCCTCTCTTTTGTGCGCTCTCTCTCCCCCTCTTTTGCTCTCTCTCTCTCTCCCCCTCTCTTTTGCGCTCTCTCTCTCCTTCTCTCTTTTGCGCTCTCTCCCCCCTCTCTTCGCGCTCTCCCCCCCTCTCTTTTGCTCTCTCTCCCCCATAACTTTTGCGCTCTCTATCCCCCTCTCTTTTGCTTTCTCTCTCTCCCCCATCTCTTTTGCATTCTCTCTCCCCCTCTCTTTTTTGCTCTCTCTCTCCCCCCCCCTCTCTCTCCCCCTTCTATCTTTTTCCCTATCCTCTCTCTCTCCCCTCCTCTCTCTCTCTGCCCTCCCCCTCTCTCCCCCTCTCTTCTCTCTCTCCCCCCTCTCCTCTCTCTCTCTCTCCCCCTCTCCTCTCTCCCCTCTCTCTCCCCTCCTCTCTCTCTCCCCTCCTCTCTCTCTCTATCCCTCCTCTCTATCTCCCTCCCCTCTCTATCTCCCGACCGTGCCCGGCCACGCCCCTTCAGGTCATTCCTGTCGGCCACGCCCCCTTCATGTCAGACACGCCCCCGCGTGTGTTTGTCCTCGTGCTGTCTCTACTGCGCATGACAGCTTCGGACAAACACACTTGGCCTTTTATATAATAGGATATATATATATATATATATATATATACACACAGTTGTATGCAAAAGTTTCGGCACCCCTGACAATTTCCATGATTTTCATTTATAAATAATTGGGTGTTTGGATCAACAATGTCCAAGGGTTTTCAAAGACAAACACTTGCTACCCACAGTAAAATTTGGTGGATGTTTCATCATACTGTGGGGCTGTGTGGCCTGTGCCGGTACTGGGAATCTTGTTAAAGTTGAGGGTCACATGGATTCCACTCAATATCAGCAGATACTTGAGCATAATGTTGAGAAATCAGTCACAAAGTTGAAGTTACGCCGGGGCTGAATATTTAAACGAGACAACAACCCAAAACACTGCTCAATATCTACTCTGGCATTTATGCAGAGGAACAAGTACAATGTTCTGGAATAGCCATCCCAGTCCCCAGACCTGAATATCATTGAAAATCTGTGGGGTGATTTGAAGCAGGCTGTCCATGCTTGGCAACCATCAAACCTAACTGAACTGGAGATGTTTTGCAAGGAGGAATGGTCCAAAATACCTTCATCCAGAATCCAGACACTCATTACAGGCTATAGGAAGCGTCTAAAGGATGTTACTTCTGCTAAAGAAGGCTCTACTAAATATTGATGCAATATTTCTGTTGGGGTGCCCAAATTTATGCACCTGTCTAATTTCGTTTTGATGCATATTGCACATTTTCTGTTAATCCAATAAACCTCATTTCACTACTGAAATATTACTGTGTCCTTCAGTTATTTGATAGATCAAAATGAAATTGCTGATCCAAACACCCAATTATTTATAAATGAAAATCATGGAAATTGTCAGGGCTGCCTAAACTTTTGCATACGATTGTATTTATATGTTAATATTTGTATATACACATATTAACAAGTAAATATATATGAATATAAGCATATACATATATATTTACAGGGAACACAGTTCCCCTAGACCGCAATGTAAGTTATTTTCAGTGCCGTCAACCTTAACCCCTAAAAACTGCTTTATGCTTTTTTATATTAAAAAATAAGCTAAAATATACTTTATTTTGGGGCTAATTAGGGCACTTTAGGAAAATTAACCAGCGATCTGATCTCTAGTTATTTTTCAGGGCGCTAATTGCTACTGCGAGCTCATAGTAGCAATAACCATCCACTTGTAATGGCTGGTTATTTATTGCGCTCCCGTAAAAATGTGGAGTGGACAGCTGAAATGTATCCTAAAATATATTCTGTTTTTGTGCTACTTTATATTGACTGAGGAAAGTTTTTACTAAGGTCATACATGAAGGTTTGGGGAAAATACCCAGGGTTTATAACTTTATAACCTGAAGTCAGTTAAGTAATTAATATAAAGTAAATAGACAGTCTGCTCTCTTGGGGAAGTTAGGTCCAACTCTAAGCAGCCTGTTACTTGGTCAGGCTGCTGGGAAGTAATTTGCCTGTTCCGTGTCTGACAGTGTGAGAATTACAGCTGGGAGCCCATATTGCTGCTCTGCATTATATTTCACGCTGCCACCAGTAGAACTGTCTTTCATCACTCACCACCATAGCTGTGAAATGGCCTTCAATCTATCAGGAATACGCTGTCCATATTCACTTTGATGGATGATTGGTTTGGGATGAATAGCTAGTGTAGAAAAAAATGTTTGAGTGAGAAAACAAAATTTGTTTTTACAAATAATCTTTTTGTAAGAGGATTATAACACTGTGGTTGCTTGTATTTATTTATTACCTAACATTGGTTCACCATCCAACTCATAAACAATTGCTATCTGGATGATTAAATTCATCTAATTGTCTTCTATTTCTATGGCATTTCAGTCCATTAGTGAGTATGCTTGAATTGGTTAAACAACTTCAAATGTTATTATAAAATATTAGTAGTTAAAGGGACAATAAACACTTAGGCCTAGATTTAGTGGCCTAGATTTAGAGTTCTGCGGCCAAAGGGGTGCGTTAGCTACGCGTGCTTTTTTCCCCCCGCACCTTTTAAATACCGCTGGTATTTAGAGTTCACAGAATGGCTGCGTTAGGCTCCAAAAAAGGGAGCGTAGAGCATATTTACCGCCACTGTAACTCTAAATACCAGCGTTGCTTACGGACGCGGCCAGCTTCAAAAACGTGCTCGTGCACGATTCCCCCATAGAAAACAATGGGGCAGTTTGAGCTGAAAATAAAACCTAACACCTGCAAAAAAGCAGCGTTCAGCTCCTAACGCAGCCCCATTGTTTCCTATGGGGAAACACTTCCTAAGTCTGCACCTAACACTCTAACATGTACCCCGAGTCTAAACACCCCTAACCTTACATTTATTAACCCCTAATCTGCCGCCCTCGCTATCGCTGACCCCTGCATATTATTATTAACCCTTAATCTGCCGCTCCGTACACCGCCACAACCTACATTATACCTATGTACCCCTAATCTGCTGCCCCTAACACCGCCGACCCCTATATTATATTTATTAACCCCTAAAGCTAAGTCTAACCCTAACACTAACACCCCCCTAAGTTAAATATAATTTAAATCTAACGAAATAAATTAACTCTTATTAAATAAACTAATCCTATTTAAAGCTAAATACTTACCTGTAAAATAAACCCTAATATAGCTACAATATAAATTATAATTATATTATAGCTATTTTAGGATTAATATTTATTTTACAGGTAACTTTGTAATTATTTTAACCAGGTACAATAACTATTAAATAGTTAAGAACTATTTAATAGTTACCTAGTTAAAATAATTACAAAATTACCTGTAAAATAAATCCTAACCTAAGTTACAATTAAACCTAACACTACACTAGCAATAAATTAATTAAATAAAATACCTACAATTATCTACAATTAAACCTAACACTACACTATCAATAAATTAATTAAATAAAATACCTACAATTAAATACAATTAAATAAACTAACTAAAGTACAAAAAATAAAAAAGAACTAAGTTACAAAAAATAAAAAAATATTTACAAACATTAGAAAAATATTACAACAATTTTAAACTAATTACACCTACTCTAAGCCCCCTAATAAAATAACAAATACCCCCAAAATAAAAAAATGCCCTACCCTATTCTAAAATTAAAATAGAAAAGCTCTATTTTTCCTTACCAGCCCTTAAAAGGGCCCTTTGCGGGGCATGCCCCAAAGAATTCAGCTCTTTTGCCTGGAAAAAAAACATACAATACCCCCCCCAACATTACAACCCACCACCCACATACCCCTAATCTAACCCAAATCCCCCTTAAATAAACCTAACACTAAGCCCCTGAAGATCTCCCTACCTTGTCTTCACCACGCCGGGTTCACCGATCCATCCACCGAAGTCTTGATCCAAGCCTCCAAAGTCTTGATCCAAGCCCAAGTGGGGGCTGAAGAGTGACGTCCATCCTCCGGCTGAAGTCTTGATCCAAATGGCCTCTGAAGTCTTGATCCAAGCCCAAGGAGGGGCTGAAGAGTGACGTCCATCCTCCGGCTGAAGTCTTTATCCAAGCGGGCAGAAGAGGACATCCGGACCGGCAAACATCTTCATCCAAGCCGCATCTTCTATGTTCTTCAATCCGATGACGACCGGCTGATCTTCAAGACCTCCAGCGCGGATCCATCCATCTTCACCGACGACTTCCCGACGAATGACGGTTCCTTTAAGGGACGTCATCCAAGATGGCGTCCCTCGAATTCCGATTGGCTGATAGGATTATATCAGCCAATCGGAATTAAGGTAGGAAAATTCTGATTGGCTGATGGAATCAGCCAATCAGATTCAAGTTCAATCCGATTGGCTGATCCAATCAGCCAATCAGATTGAGCTCGCATTCTATTGGCTGATCGGAACAGCCAATAGAATGCGATCTTAGAAAGATCCCATTGAAAAGATAGGATACGCAATAGGCGTAGGGGGATCTGCGGTATGGAAAAGTCGCGGCTGCAAAGTGAGCGTTAGACCCTTTCCTGACTGACTCCAAATACCAGCGGGCGGTAAAAACCAGCGTTAGGAGCCTCTAACGCTGGTTTTGACGGCTACCGCCAAACTCTAAATCTAGGCCAGAGTTTGGCGGTAGCCGTCAAAACCAGCGTTAGAGGCTCCTAACGCTGGTTTTTACCGCCCGCTGGTATTTGGAGTCAGTCAGGAAAGGGTCTAACGCTCACTTTGCAGCCGCAACTTTTCCATGCCACAGATCCCCTTACGTCAATTGCGTATCCTATCTTTTCAATGGGATCTTTCTAACGCCGGTATTTAGAGTCTTGGCTGAAGTGAGCGTTAGAAATCTAACAACAAAACTCCAGCTGCAGAAAAAAGTCAGTAGTTAAGAGCTTTCTGGGCTAACGCCGGTTTATAAAGCTCTTAACTACTGTGCTCTAAAGTACACTAACACCCATAAACTACCTATGTACCCCTAAACCGAGGCCCCCCCACATCGCCGCCACTCTATTAAAAATTTTTAACCCCTAATCTGCAGCTCCGTACACCGCCGCAACCTACGTTATCCCTATGTACCCCTAATCTGCTGCCCCTAACACCGCCGACACCTACATAATATTTATTAACCCCTAATCTGCCGCCCCCAACGTCGCCGCCACCTACCTACACTTATTAACCCCTAATCTGCCGATCGGACCGCAACGCTACTATAATAAATGTATTAACCCCTAATCCGTCTCACTCCCGCCTCAATAACCCTATAATAAATAGTATTAACCCCTAATCTGCCCTCGCTAACATCGCCGACACCTAACTTCAAGCATTAACTCCTAATCTGCCGACCGGAGCTCACTGCTACTCTAATAAATTTTTTAACCCCTAAAGCTAATTCTAACCCTAACCCTAACACCCCCCTAAATTAAATATAATTTTTATCTAACGAAATAAATTAACTCTTATTAAATAAATTATTCCTATTTAAAGCTAAATACTTACCTGTAAAATAAACCCTAATATAGCTACAATATAAATTATAATTATATTGTAGCTATTTTAGGATTAATATTTATTTTACAGGCAACTTTGTATTTATTTTAACCAGGTAAAATAGCTATTAAATAGTTAATAACTATTTAATAGCTACCTAGTTAAAATAATTACAAAATTACCTGTAAAATAAATCCTAACTTAAGTTACAATTAAACCTAACACTACACTATCAATAAATTAATTAAATACAATACCTACAAATAAATACAATTAAATAAACTAACTACAGTACAAAAAATAAAAAAGAACTAAGTTACAAAAAATAAAAAAATATTTACAAACATTAGAAAAATATTACAACAATTTTAAACTAATTACACCTACTCTAAACCCCCTAATAAAATAACAAAGACCCCCAAAATAAAAAAATGCCCTACCCTATTCTAAAATTAAAACAGAAAAGCTCTTTTACCTTACCAGCCCTGAAAAGGGCCCTTTGCAGGGCATGCCCCAAAGAATTCAGCTCTTTTGCCTGTAAAAAAAAAACATACAATACCCCCCCAAACATTACAACCCACCACCCACATACCCCTAATCTAACCCAAACCCCCTTAAATAAACCTAACACTAAGCCCCTGAAGATCTCCCTACCTTGTCTTCACCACGCTGGGTTCACCGATCGATCCAGAAGAGCTCCTCCGATGTCTTGATCCAAGCCCAAGCGGGGGGCTGAAGATGTCCATGATCCGACTGAAGTCTTCATCCAAGCGGGAGCTGAAGAGGTCCATGATCGGGCTGAAGTCTTCATCCAAGCGGGAGCTGAAGAGGTCCATGATCGGGCTGAAGTCTTCTATCAAGCGGCATCTTCAATCTTCTTTCTTCCGGATCTATGTTCATCCCGCCGACGCAGAACATCCATCTTCACTGACGACTTCCCGACGAATGACGGTTCCTTTAAGGGACGTCATCCAAGATGGCATCCCTCGAATTCCGATTGGCTGATAGGATTCTATCAGCCAATCGGAATTAAGGTAAGAAAATTCTGATTGGCTGATGGAATCAGCCAATCAGAATCAAGTTCAATCCGATTGGCTGATCCGATCAGCCAATCAGATTGAGCTTGCATTCTATTGGCTGATCGGAACATAGGGGTCGGCGGTGTTAGGGGCAGCAGATTAGGGGTACATAGGGATAACAGAGCGGCAGATTAGGGGTTAATAATAATATGCAGGGGTCAGTGATAGCGGGGGCGGCAGATTAGGGGTTAATAAGCCTAAGGTTAGGGGTGTTTAGACTCGGGGTTCATGTTAGAGTGTTAGGTGCAGACTTAGGAAGTGTTTCCCCATAGGAAACAATGGGGCTGCGTTAGGAGCTTAACGCTGCTTTTTTGCAGGTGTTAGTTTTTTTTTTCAGCTCAAACAGCCCCATTGTTTTCTATGGGGGAATCGTGCACGAGCACGTTTTTGAAGCTGGCCGCGTCCGTAAGCAACGCTGGTATTTAGAGTTGCAGTGGCGGTAAATATGCTCTACGCTCCCTTTTTTGGAGCCTAACGCAGCCCTTCTGTAAACTCTAAATACCAGCGGTATTTAAAAGGTGCGGGGGAAAAAAAGCATGCGTAGCTAACGCACCCCTTTGGCCGCAGAACTCTAAATCTAGCCGTAAATAAATGCTAGATAGAATGATGTATTCAAAGAAAAGATTAGTCTGAGAATAACATGTAGATGTATTTTTTAAAGTTTCATTAGCTGTTTAAATATTGTCTATAAAACAATGGGAGCTGCCATGTTGTAACTTAGGTTACATTCTCTGTTGTGGCTAAATAGGGACAGTTATAAATAGAACCTAAATGTAGCCTCCGATAAGCAAGCACTATTCAAGGTACTGAACCTAAAATGGGCCGCTCCTAAGCTTTATGTTCCTGATTTTAAAATAAAGATAGCAAGAGAACGAAGAGAAATTGATAATAGGAATAAATGAGAAAGTTGCTTAAAATTGCATGCTCTATCTGCATCACGGAAGGAAAAAACATGTGGGTTTAGTATCCCTTTAAGTTAGAGGGTAGCAGATTCAGGGGAAATGTGAGAAAGCATTTTTTACAGAAGGGTGGTGGATTCATGGAATAAACTTCCAACTGAGGTGGTAAACACAAAGGGGTAGATTTAACAAGGGCCGAATGTTTCCGCGTGAGCCTTCAGGCTCGCCGGAACAGCAGTTATGAAGCAGTTTTTTCGCTGCTCCATAACTTGTCCGCTGCCTCTGAGGCTGCGGTCTTCAAACTGCACAATCCTATACGATCGGGCTTATTGACACCCCCTGATAGCGGCCAATTGGCGGCATTGCACAAGCAGTTCTGGTGAACTGCTTGTGTAATGATAAATGCAGACAGCATATGCATTCAGCGATGTCTGTCGGACATGATATGCTACAGCGTATAATGTCGGTCAGACATTAGTAAATCTCTCCCAAAGACTTTAAAAGGAATTAAAAAAATGCCTGGGACATGCACAAGGCTATCCTAAGAAAACAGTAACATGTAATATGGGTAGACTTGATGGGCCTTTTTGGTTCTTATCATTTGCCAAATTCTATGTTTCTAAGATGTTTATTAATTTTATAAAATGTTTATACTTAAGGGATATGATTCTATATTGCAAAAATAACTGAAATGAGTGCAGCACCCATGATTAACGGTTTGATATAACCCGAAACGTTGCTTGTTTCTATACGGGTAGGTATGACACCTAAATAAAGGACATTTTGTTTGAATCTACAGAAGTGTCGAGTTAAGTGCTGTTATAGAGTGCGACACAAAATACTTTTGGAGATCTGAAAAACTGAATGCCTGAAAACGATAAACGAACAGTCCTGAAAAAAACAAACAAATGAATGCATGTGCCAAAATTCTACTTGATTTGTTTGTTAAAGGCTTTTCTGCAGGTGGGTTTAAAAGTTCCAATTTACATTATTTGAGAATGATTTAGCAATGTCCTTGTCAGTTGATTGATTTCAGTTTCAATCAATACAAACATATGTAAGTTTCATTTTTGGTTTTGGCCAATGAATTGTAAATGTATTACCTTAACAAATATCGAGCAAAACTAAAGAAAAAAATAATGACGAAAGACTCATATTGTTACCATACTATCAAATATGCTGACAATTTTGAATAAAAATATATACAGTATATATCTATACATATATATATTTATATTTATTTATATACTTTAATAATGTATGAGCTATATTTTTAAAGGGGCTTGATACATCTTTTATAAGTTAATGATTGTTCAATTGAATATATGTATGATAATGTATCACAGTATTCTGTTTTTTGCTTTAGAAAATAAATAAATACATAAATAAATATGTGTTTGCTAAATAAACCTACTCTTACATAGGAGCTATCTTTGTGAGACACTGAGCAATAGATACCTAGATATTAGCTGCATTTCTGCTAGTTTCACTTTAGAGTTAAACAGATACTTTTAACACATTTTACCGCTGCTCTTTCATATTCAAATTAGAAAAGTGCACACTATCGATGTCATTTTTTTATTTCTCCAGGAAACATACGTTTATAAATATGTGAACATAATGGGCTAGATTATTAGTGGAGCCCTATCGTTAGCACGAGGAGCGTAAACGCGATCGAGAGATTGCTATGTTTTTTTTTACAGTTAAATCCATTTTACATGTGTTGCGCTGTTTAAAAATGAACTTAAATTTGTTTTCGCAAACTAGTGGTAATTTATGCTCCCCATATTTTCTATGAGTGGTGTTGAGCTGCAATGTTCTCTTGTATTACAAATTGAAAGTAAATGTGATCACTCAAACGCATTTAATGCTGAATCTTTAAGGTCACATAAAGAGTTTGGACAGAGGAAACAGTTGCACTAAACTACTCTATTAACCCCTAAACCACCCCACCTCCACATTGCAAACTACGCCTCTACACTATTAACGCCTAAACTACCACAAACTCCATCTCAAACTACCCCTCTACACTATTAACCCCTAAACTGCCACAACCCCCATTGCAAAATACCCACTAACATTCAACCCCCTAACCAGCTAACCCCTTTAACCTAGCATCCCTAAGTTACCAAAAAAAAAACTAACCTTATCTAAAAAAATGAAACCTAACATTGCATAAAAACACTAAAATTATATAAAAAACCTACCATTACAGGAAAAAATCCAGTTATGCATATTCTAAAAGTAAAGCCCCACTTAAAAAAAAACCACCCTAAAATAAAAAACCTATACTGACACTAAATTAACTATAGCAATAGCCCTTAGAAGGGCTGTATGTAGAGTATTGCCCTATAGTGATTTAGCTCTTTTTCACACAAAAGAAAAAACTAGCCAATAGTAACCCCAACCCCCCCCCCCACCAAAAAAAAAGGCTATCTAAAAAACCTACTCTAAAAATTGCCATGAAAAGGGCATTTGGTTGGGCATTGCTCTTTATGAGAGCATTTAGCTCTTTTGCTTCCCAAAAAAACAAAAACAAAACCCCTATTCTTAAAAAAAAAAAACTATAAAAAGACTATCACTAAATTTTAAATATTGTACTCACCAAAGTTAAATCTGGCTCCTATGTGATTGCAGAGGTCTTCTATCTTCATACATCACCGATGTCCTATTCATGCGGTCACCCGCCACACACTGAATTTTTAATGCGAAGAACCCCTTTAACATAGGGGTACACTTGCATTGCTATTGATTTTCAGATTCAAATCAGCCAATAGAAAAAGATTTAGGGGTTAATAGTGTAGAGGAGTAGTTTGCAATGTGGGGATGTGGTGATTTAGGAGTTATTAGTGTACCGGATACTTTGTGCTGTGGGGTATGGCGGTTTAGGGGTTAATAGTGTAGTGGGGTATTAAATAGTGGGCTATGTGGCAGTGTAGGGTTTAATAGTGTAGTGGGGTACTAAGCGGTGGGTTATGTGGCGGTTTAGGGGCTAATAGTGTAGTGGGGTACTAAGTGGTGGGCTATGTGGCAGTTTAGGGGTTATTAGAGAAGGGGCCTTATGGCGCTTCAGATTAGCGTTGCAAGTATGGATGTTAAGTTTTTTTTCTGCTTTTCTCGCTCCATTGAAGTCTATTGGGAAGTACGTTCCCAATATTCTAACTTTACTTTCAACTTGCAATGCGTGCTACTTGACGCGTGCATAGAGACGAGAGATCCACTCATATTCTAGCCCTATATGTGTAAAAATGTAGACAGTTATAAATGATATATGCCATTTGAAACAAACCAAAATGAGTTTTCAGGTAGTCAAGGCTCTTCACATGAACACCTGTGCGTAATGATTCTCCAATCCTCAGTTGTTTTTAGCTACTGATCCGTGTTTTCCAAGTGCTGAGTGATCACAATCTAAGCGATTACACTTTTTCTGCATTAGGAAAAAGTCAGACTGGATCGAGCAAATAGCGTGCAAATCACCCATGCGATGCATGAACAGCAGAGCATTGAGAGAACGTACATTTAAGTATTAAACCCTTAAAAAAACATTTAAGAAAACAAATTAATACTGATGATTTCTGTTGGTGCATTCTTTGGATATTCGTTTTGTTTAAAACAAAATGAAGATCCCATTTTTGTGACAATTTGCATTCATCCAAAAATAAATGCACGTCTCTAATGCAGATTTACAAATTACATTCACATTGTTTAACCCTTATCATAATCACCACTCTATCCAATTGCAAAACATACACAAACTCAACTTCATAACACTTTTTCGATTTCAGTGATCCACATCCATTATCGGTAGTTCCGGATACCGTTGCTTGTAGATTGTAATCAAATCTTGTTTGAGTTCATAACCTTGGCTGTGCTTGACTTGGAAAGATTGTGTTCACTTTGGTAATCAAAAAAAAACCTTTACATTTTTCCAATATCAGAAAGAAAAATCAGAAAGATTGTAATCAATCACAAAATTACACATAGTAGTGCCCAAGACACATGTATGCTCCTGAGCTAACCTAGGTCTGATATTTATCAAAGGGTCAATAATTTAGTAAGGGAAAGATTACAAGTGATGTGCAACGGACTTTGCGCTAGCACAACAGAAATTTTGTGATCCATTTTTCTTCTGCTGATATTACAAGTCGGGAGAAATCGCCATTGTGCTACCGCAATAGTTCTTTCTGCATCAATCCATACCGTAATCTAAGAACTCTGGTAAAGTGTTTTCCGAAAATAAAAAGTTTCACAAAACACAACAAAAATACATTACAAAATACACGTACACCTATCAACTACAAGATTAACCACTAAACCTCCATCCCCCCACATCGCCAACCCTAAATAAAATTATTAACCCCAAGAAACCGCCCCCCCCCCCCGAGAATCGCAAAAACGATATCACTAGAAGTGTTTTAGTTAAAGATAAATTTACATTTCCTGCATGACTTGTAATCTGGCCTTAAATTTGATAATATAATTAAATTGGAAAGTTTAATTTTTACTTGAGTGAATAAAGATATTTATATATCTTTATATTTATATCTTTATAGAGCATATTAAAATGACAGAACATGTTGCTTTCAGCGAAACATGCAAATATAGAATGTGTCAGCCACTTAGCCATTCTTTGCAACATGTTCTGACGTTAAGCAACTGATCATATTTCATCTATAGATCTATTTTAATAAGTTAAAGATATCTTTAATATATAAAGAAGGTTGCGTGTAAAGCTAAAGTATCATATGGAGACAGGAGACTATTATATAAATACATTTATTACAATCAAAAATCAATACAAAATAAAAATAAAAAGTTCATAAGATAAAACTCCAGGTAGAGTCCTCAATGTACTGGAAATATAAAATATATGTTGAGATGATCTTTAAAATATATTCCACATTGACTGGTTCTTGAATATACAAGATGGACTAGGATACGTACACTGTTATAAAAGTCTGAAACACCAAATAGTGCAATAAGTCTAATATAGTTAAGTACAATTAAAATCTAACTCACCAACGCGTTTCAACCTATTACAGGTCTTTATCAATATATATTAAATATTTATTTAATATATTTTAAAGATCATCTGTTGACATATCTGCAAACTATTCCTATGTGGATTGAGTATGATGGTATTAAACTTTTTATTTCTATTTTGTATTGATTTTGGGTCCATGTAATTTTAATATTATTGTGATATTTTATTTGCTAGATTTGTACACAAATCATTTTTGATTGTAATAACATGTATTTATATTTATATGTGTTTTAATATTCTCCTGTCTCCAAATGATACTTTAACTTTGCGCCTAACCTTTTTTATTTGCACATTTATTTTTAACCTTCAAGGGTCAAGGAGGTTTTATAGGTTTGTTTCTATCAGTATTGTATGTGGCTTATCTATCATCCTTTTGTGTGTGAATAAGTTAAATTAACCCCGTAATTTATAACAACCAGATATATAAAATTATATTCCACAAAAAGGGGTCAATTCCATTCTAATTAATCATGTTTTACGGATCCTAATATTTTTTAACATCAAAACAATCACAACCAAAATGAAAATACCCTTCTCATATCTGAAAAATGGAAACTTCATCCATACAATGCATGGACAACACTGACTCTGGTGATCGCAATCCACTAAACCACAAGTTATCAACAAAATATTGGCAACAAATTGGACACATTAAATTTAACAGCCAAAGGCACTTGATAAATGCTCAACACCCACAGATCAACCTATAACACACATCAGATAAGCAATAACATCATTGACCACGATTTGGGCTTGCTCACACCTGAAAAACTAAATGGTGCTGCCCATTCCAACAACCATGACTGCCCTTTTTATGCTAATTGAATTGCGCCATATAAAAAAAAAAATCAGTATCAAATACATGTTACAACAAAGATAAATCATATGTACAAGATATTGACTTTTGCGACATTCAGAGAGAGAGGACACTATACGGAGAGGATATCATGCTGAACCAGCAAAATGGGGATGAGTCACCTGGTCAGTTGGTGACAGCAGATGGGCAGCCTGGAGAGCAGTTGTATTTTTTTTATGTATTGATTTGGCTTTTGATGATCGACATCCATTATTGGTGCCGTTGTAGGGAAATGGATTTGACTTGATAAGATTTTGATCATTTTGATTAAAAATAACCCCCAAAAAAGCCAAACTCATATCACGAGAATTTCAGAAAGACTGTAATCAATGTCAAAATGTTTAACTATGCATATTGAAAAACCATGCAGTGTTTTTTTCATAATTTATTTTGCTTCTATTTCCTCTACTCAGAAAACTGTGAAATCAATGCATTGCATACTGAGGTAGGCTGAGGAGCGTGCATGTGCCTTGAATGTTATTTGTACAGCATTGTTACACACATTGAAAACACCTGCAGGCTTCTATGCTTTCATGGAAGGGAATTACATTTAAACCAAGGAAAGCAAGAGAAAGAGGTTATTTGATAAGGGAAAGCATGTTCTATAAGAATCATGGATGTATGACTTTGATTTCAACGTTCCCTGTAAGCAGACAGCTGCTTATGTTTATTTACACCATCTCAATGGGATTTAGCATTATTTAATGATCAAATAAGGATCATCATAGGTACTATACAATAGATGATACAGAAAGGAGACTATGAAGAATAGGTAAATACATTACTTATGAGCTATATAATCAATCAGGTCCTTTTGACCTCACAATGGCCTATTGATTCTTTCCTTAACAATCTACAAGAAACGATTAATGATAATATCCCTTCATGATCACCTCTCATGAGATTACACACAGGGGAGGAAGGCTGGGTATGCTCTGACAGATATACAGACAGACAAACTGACAGACAGATCTATTAGACAGATGGCCAGTCTCTAGTTGGAGAGAATACTTTTAATTTCCCACCTATTAACTTATGAACATTGTCCAGATATCAGTTCCTGATCAGCTGTAATTTTCTGACTGTTAAATGTTCACCAGTTCATATGAAAGCAGTGACACAGTTGCACCGTACACCAGTGACATTTGCTGCATGCCCTTCTCCTGCCTGTCCAAAATTTCCCACAAATTCTAATCATCTCCTCACACACATACTGGCAGCTAAAATGGCACAGCATAGTACAATCGTCAAGCTGTCCTTTCACATCAAATTATTTGTTTTAAAGATTAAATGGGGTGGAAATGATTGTATGACAAAGAACCCTTGTCTCTTTACAATGTAATGTCACAACCTTGAATTGAAAATTGTTTAACCTCTTATGTCCTGAAAGAATAAAGAATTCCTTTCCCTCCCATATTCCAAACACAGGAAATAATGTGTTTTCAGAACTATATAATAACTTTTTACAATCATTTTGGACTTTTCAGCAGTTTAGTTAATACTATTTTTTTTGCCCATAAAGGCAATTATTTGGCCATATAACCACACAATTATCTCTTTTTAGCATTATCTATTGGACACAGTGGCATTTCTATGGGGGTGCTGAGGGGTGCTATGTACCTCCAAATGCATTTGTAGCACCCCATTGAGTTGTGAAGGGCTCCATATATTATGTTCACCACCTTTGTTAGCCCCCAAATATTATGTTCTAGAAATGCCACATATCTCTGCTTGGGTAAACCATTTGGCTCAGTAATTGTGATGGACTCTCTGTAAGCTGGCACATTCTTATTAACTGTATGTTAAATGTCCTTTACAATTATTATTTTTATCAGAGCACTCAACTACATAGTGATTAAATCCATAAAAATATTGTATTTATTATTTTTCTTTCATGATTCAGATAGACTATACAATTGAACTTTCCAATGTACGTCTTTTATCAAATTTCCTTCATTTTCTTGGTATCCTTTGTTAAAGGAGAAGTAATGCAGTACTGGAAGTTAGCGGAATACATGTGCTGAGCCAAAGACAAGAGGCATATATGTGCAGCCACCAATGAGCAGCTAGCTCCCAATAGTTCACAAATTAGACCATGAACATCATCCAGGAAGAAGAACTTAAAGGAATAGAAAGGTCAAAAATGAAATGTGCATGGGTGCACTTCAATATGAAATATTAACATTTTTGTAATATACTTCCATTACTTCTAGAAAATGTTATTACTGTTTTTCTGCAGCATACACACATATGCTGTGAGTGCCTGTGCATCAGTATTCAAACACTACGCCTTCTCAGAGAATCAGCAGTGGCTTGTATGACACAAATTACATCTTCAGAAGCAAGATAAACAATTGTGAGCTCTCTGAGCAGGTATGGTGTTTCAATACTGGTACAGAGGCTCTCACAGGGGCCTCCATTACATATGCAGCGTCGCCCGCAAAATCCTCCGCCGCCAGATTTTACGCAATTTTGGTATTACATATACGGCGTAGCATACAAGTTACGTGCATATTTCACCCTTACTCCCATAGACTAACATAGAACCGCGTCGCAAATCGGTATCCAATATCCAGCGCAAGGACTTACGTGGCGAAGATAGATAAATCTTACCCATTTTTACCTCGCCATAAAAGGCAGCCACAGCAAGCCTTGCGCTGAGTATGGGAGCACCGTAACTCACAAAAATGCCTGCAAAAATAAACTAACACCTAACGCATGTGCAATGACTATCTACCTGTCAACCGCAATCCCCCACCGCAATAACTAATAAAGTCTATTAAACCCTAAACCGCCATAGCCCACAACGCAATAAACCTATTCAAGTATTAACCCCTAAACCGCCATAGTCCACAACGCAATAAACCTATTCAAGTATTAACCCCTAAACCGCCATAGCCCACAACGCAATAAACCTATTCAAGTATTTACCCCTAAACCGCCATAGCCCACAACGCAATAAACCTAACCCCTAACCTAACCTAACCCCCCTAACCTAACCCCCCCTAAATAAACTAAAATGACCTAATGTACAAAATACTAAAGTTACTATTATATTAAAATAAAAACACTACTTTTAAAATACAAATAAACTAAGTATAAATTAAAGGGGCAGTCTAATTAAAAATTCAGGAGTAGACTGTCCCTTTAAGCAAGAATTACAGAAAATAAAAAAACTAAGATTACAGAAAATAATAAATAAAATTACAAAATTTTAAATAAATTACACCTAATCCCTATGAAAATAAAAAAGCCCCCCCCCAAATAAAAACACCCCCTAATCTAATAAACTACCAGTAGTCCTTAAAAGGACTTTTTGCAGGGCATTGCCCCAAGATAATCAGCTCTTTTGCCAAAAAAACACACAAAGCCCCCCCTAACAGTAAACCCCCCCACCAACCCCCCCCAAAAAAAACTAACACTAAAAACCCTAAACTAGCCATTGCCCTGAAAAGGGCATTTGTTGGGCATTGCCCTTAAAAGGGCATTCAGCTCTTTTGCTGCCCACCTTATCTAAATAAAATAAATCCCCCCAAAAACCCCTTTGGCTGTTCAAATCAGCCAATAGGATAAGAGCTACTGAAATTCTATTGGCTGATTTGAACAGCCAATATGATTTCAGTAGCTCTCATCCGATTGGCTGATTTGAATTTGAAGGCTCAAATCAGCCAATAGGAATTAAAGGGACGCCATTTTTAATCGCGTACCTTGAATTCCTATTCAGTGTACGGCGGAGATCGTATGAAGAGGATCCTCCACGCTCCATGACTCCGCGGTCACCGGTCTTCAGTTCCAGAGTCGCCGGTCTTCAACTCCGCCCTCCGCTCCGTGCCGGCTGGTTCCTGGAAGAAGAAAGAAGAGGTCGCCGCTTGGAAGAAGACTTCACCACCTGGAACAGGACCTTCTCCGCTGAACTTCAGGACAGGTGAGGACCACTTGAGGGTCAGACTTAGGGTTTTTAAGGAGTTTTTTGGGGGATTTATTTTATTTAGATAGGGTGGGCAGCAAAAGAGCTGAATGCCCTTTAAAGGGCAATGCCCAACAAATGCCCTTTTCAGGGCAATGGGTAGTTTAGGGTTTTTAGTGTTAGTTTTTTTTTGGGGGGGGTTTGGTGGGTGGGGGGGGTTAGTGTTAGAGGGGCTTTGTGTGTTTTTTTGGCAAAAGAGCTGATTATCTTGGGGCAATGCCCTGCAAAATGTCCTTTTAAGGGCTACTGGTAATTTATTAGATTAGGCAGTGTTTTTATTTTGGGGGGGCTTTTTGATTTTCATAGGGATTAGGTGTAATTTATTTAAAATTTTGTAATTCTATTTATTATTTTCTGTAATCTTAGATTTTTTTATTTTCTGTAATTCTTGCTTAAAGGGACAATCTACTCCTGAATTTTGATTAGACTGCCCCTTTAATTTATACTTAGTTTATTTGTATTTTAAAAGTAGCGTTTTTATTTTAATTTAATAGTAACTTTAGTATTTTGTAAATTAGGTAATTTTAGTTTATTTAAGGGGGTTAGGTTAGGTTAGGGGTTAGGTTTATTGCGTTGTGGGCTATGGCGGTTTAGGGGTTAATACTTGAATAGGTTTATTGCGTTGTGGGTTAATGGCGGATTAAGGGTTAATAGTTTTAATAGGTAGTTTGCGATGTTGGGGTTGGCGGATTTAGGGGGTAAAAATTTAGTTATTACTTGCGGTGTGGGTTTGATGGTGGATATAGGGGTTAATAGTTTAAATAGGCATATTGTGTTGTGGGGGGTTGTCGGTCTAGGGGTTAAAACATTTAATATTAGTAATGAGAGGGGGGATTGCGGATATAGGGGTTTTACGTGTCAGGCTTATTTTTGGGAGGCGTGTTAGACTTTTATGGGAGATTTGTTATTTTCTTTACTTTTCTTAGGCGCCGGTAGTTTCTAAAGTGCCGCAAGTCACTGGCGGCTCCAGAAATTTGTATTTACGCTCATTTCTGGACATCGCTAGTTTATCAGACTTACGGCACTTTATGAACTGCCGGCGGGGTTTATGTAATACCCCGATGTGCAAGGTGAAATAACGGGCGGCGCGGGTTCCCACGCTTGCGCCGAAACCTGCGCCGTATATTTGATCGTGCCCACGGATATGTGCATATGCTGCTGAAAAACAGTAATTAATTTTACTAGAAGCAGTTTTGCTCATGGAAGAATATTGCAAAAATGCTTATATTTAAAATTTAAAATTTAAATGAAGCAATGCACATATAAATTTTGACCTTTCTATCCCTTTAAAGGGACAGTCTAAGCCAAAATTAACGTTCATGATTCAGATAGAGCATGAAATTTTAAACAATTTTCCAATTTACTTTTATCACCAATTTTGCTTTGTTCTCTTGGTATTCTTAGTTGAAAGCTTAACCTAGGAGGTTGATATGCTAATTTCTTAGACCTTGAAGGCCACCTCTTTTCAGAATGAATTTTAACAGTTTTTCACCACTAGAGGGTGTTAGTTCATGTTTTTCATATAGATACCACTGTGCTCGTGCACGTGAAGTTATCTGGGAGCAGGCACTGATTGGCTAAACTGCAAGTCTGTCAAAAGAACTGAAATAAAGGGGCAGTTTGCAGAGGCTTAGATACAAGATAATTACAGAGGTTAAAAGTATATTAATATAACTGTGTTGGTTATGCAAAACTGGGGAATGGGTAATAAAGGGATTATCTATCTTTTAAAACAATAAAAATTCTGGTGTAGACTATCCCTTTAAGGGATCCTGTTCTGAAGCTAAAGATGTGCCATGTGGAATACTGGATTTAAAGGAAATTAAATTATTTGTTTTTCAGTTTGTTACCTCTAAAAGAACACTTATGTGTGTGGGTCATTGTCCATTAATAGAGTGTAGTAAGGTTCATTATCATTCATTGGGTTTCTATTACACAAACCAGCTGCGTCTATATTTTCAAATTAAAAATAAACAGCTTTAACTTAAACCTTTAAGTAATGTAACATGTTTAAGTAGTGCCTTTTCCTATAAATTATAGACATTTCCTTGAGTTTTACACAAAATTCTATGTTCATGTAGTGGTTTTTCATATGTATTTTGGAGAAAACAATTAGAGGGTTATTTATTTTTTTGGGAGAGGGGGAAATCTAGCACACAAGATTTCAATAATGTAGTATTTGCAGTGGGGGTCATTTAGGTAGTGTTAGTGGTGTTTGTGGTGGTCTTTGGTGTTAGGGGTGTTCATGGTGATCTTTGGTATTAGTAGTGTTTAAAGTGATTTTTGGTGTTAGGAGTGTTTAAGGTGATCTTTGTTATTAGGAGTGTTTATGGAGATCTTTGGTGTTAGGGGTTTTTAGGGTGATCTTTGGTGTTAGGAGTGTTTATGGTGATCTTTGGTGTTGGAGTGTTTATGGTGATCTTTGATTTTAGAATTGTTATGGTGATCTTTGGTATTTATCGTGATCTTTGTTGTTAGGAGTGTTTATGGGGGTTTTAAGTGTTAGGAGTGCTTATGGTGATCTTTGGTGTTAGGGTGTTTATGGTGATCTTGTTGTTAGAAGTGTTTATGGTGATCTTTGATTTTAGGATTGTTATGGTGATCTTTGGTGTTTATGGTGATCTTTGTTGTTATGAGTGTTTATGGTGTATAAAAAAAAATAAAAAAAATAAAATAAAAAAAAATATACACATATAGATAAAACACCCACAGTAGTGTTAACACACTCAAATAGATAATACAAACACATGTTTTCCTCTTCTTAAAAAGGGGGGAAAAAAAATCCTTTTTTTTTTTGTCTTTTTTCACTGCACCCTGTTCACTTTTTTGCACTCCTCTTGCCCCCCTTCTCTTCTACATGGAGAGGTTTATGACCAATTATAAAGCACAATCATCAAACATGCCGGCCAAAACAAGAGACCAAAAAAAAATAGAACTAGTATGGATAATATAGTAAATACTCCATTACTAGGTACCAGTACAGATGCCTCTAATTTTGAACCACAGGACATAGTGAAGCAGATAGCTGAACTTATGTTACCACAGTTTGAACAAATTAAGACAGACATTAGTAATCTAACTGTAGAAATTAAACAATTCACAATGAGGCTAAATGAGGCAGAACAACGCATCTCCGATTTGGAAGATGCGAATATAGTACAACATCAAACTTTGAAGGATCAAGGTACATATATAGCAAATCTACAAAATAAGCTAAATGACCTAGAAGATCGTGCCCGCAGGAATAATGTGAGATTCCTGGGGATACCAGAGACAAGTGTGAACCAAGATCTAGACAAGCTTATTTCAATGATTATTCCGCAGGAATTAGGAATAGCAATTAACGAGTTGCCTTTCGTAATTGAAAGAGTACACCGTATAGGCCCACTAAAAACATTACCGGATGGTACAATTAAGAGTAGACCAATTATAGCCAGGTTTCTTAACTTCCAAGACAAGGTAAAGTTAATGCAACAATATAGACAGAAGGCCCCATTTTCAAGGGAAGGCAAATCTATTCTAATGTTCCAAGATTACTCAATAGAGACCTCATTAAAACGCAGAGAAATAACGCCCCTATGTACAAAGCTAATTCAGGCAGGGATAAAAGCCACGGTCATATACTCTGCTAAAATTAAAATCTTGACAGATGGCGAAAATAAGATTCTTCACACACCTGAGGAAGTTAGGGAATATGCAATATTTTGTTTTGTGTCCCTTCCTTTTTTTTTTTTTTTTTTGCCCCCCCCACCCCTCTCTCTTCTCTCCCCCCTGCGCCACCTGGCTTCTAGGAGTTTTAAACATGCAAGAGTCAGGCTGGGATGATACCCCATTTTATAGTTAAATGACTAATTCTATTAATTTTGCCTCATGGAATGTAGGGGGTATTACATCACCACAAAAACGAAAAAAGATACTAGCACAAATAAAAAGACATAAAATAGACGTTGCGCTCCTACAAGAAACACATCTAAACGACATTGAGCTGAGTAAACTTAAATCTGACTGGGTGGGGGAAGTCATAGGCACACCATGTGCAAATAGGAAAAAGGGGGGTGACATTTCTGTTTCATAAAAAGCTTCAATATAAAATCACAGGAAAAGAGCTAGACCCAGAAGAAAGATACCTTATTATACAATTAGAGATAGCAGGTACCAGTCTAATAGTGTGTAACATCTATGGCCCTAATAAAGTGGATAGAACTTTCTGGGCAAACCTGCAGACCAAGTTAATCGCTATTGCTGCAGATAACCTGATTATTGCAGGGGATTTTAATATAGTCAGGCACCCCACCCTGGATAGACTGAGACCATCACTAAATAGGAACAGTAAACAAGAAATTAATATTTACAAGAACTTTTGTAATCCACTATGTCTTAAAGATATCTGGCGGGTGAAAAACCCAGACACAAGAAAATACACGTGTGAATCATATGCACACCGCACAATGTCTAGGATAGACTATTTTCTAATAAGTGAAAAATTGTTAAAATTAGAAATGAAGGCTGAAATACAAGAAATAATTATCTCAGATCATGCCATCATTACACTAAACCTTAAAATAAGAAACCCACAAGAAGGTAATTTAAGCAGATTCTTCTTCCCCAGGTATTTAGTGGCCAACACACAATTTAAGACATGGCTAAGAATAAAATGGGTAGAGTTTTTACAGACCAACGCATCACCAGATATAAAAACGGAAATTTTATGGGAGACTTTTAAAGCGGTGATAAGAGGCGAAATCAAAGCATACTTGGTAACCCTAAAACGCAAATACACGGCTAGAGATACTGAGTTGGCTTCACAATTGCGCAATGCATACAATTCATATATTAGCGACCCTTCTAGGGTATTATGGTTAACTTACCAAAGAGCTAAAAAAGAAAGAGAGCTATTTTTTACACAGAAAGCTGCACAAGATGATCTTAAAAAGAGGCTTTTTTTTTATAGGCATGGAGGGAAAGCAGGTAAATTTCTTGCAAATATAACCAAACTACAAAAAAAGAGAGTCACAATTGGCTCCATCAAGACCACAACAGGGCGAATAACAAATAGTAAAGAAATTCAAAATTACATCTCCTCATATTTCCAGGAAGTTTATGCTGAAACAACAGTTAATACACAAGTGAAAAAGAAATTTTGGAGGGAAGTACAGGTCCCAAGACTTGAGCGGGCTAGTTTAGATGAATTAAACTCTCCTATCACAATTACTGAAGTAATGAACACCATTAAAAAAATGGCAACAAACAAAGCCGCAGGGCCAGACCAGCTCCCTGCAGAGCTATACAAAATTCTCGCTGAAGACATTGCCCCATCGCTAACATCTCTGTTTAATCAATATTATATTGAAAATACTAATTGCTCAAAATACTTTGCTGCATCTCTAGTCGTTTTGATTCTTAAAAAAAATAAAAACCCAGAAGAAGTAGGGTCGTATAGACCGATCTCATTGCTAAATAGCGACTATAAAATACTGATGTCTATAATAGCTCACAGAATTAAACAACTTATTGGCCCTCTAATACATAAAGATCAAGTCGGCTTCATGCCAGGAAGAAGCTGTACACGTAATCTTCGTAAATTACAACTAATACTTAATCTGTTCCAAAAACAACAAGACAAGAGAGGTGTCAAATTAGGACCAGATGCTGCAATAGTCTCAATTGATGCGGAGAAGGCCTTCGACTCCATCATTTGGGATCACCTCTTTACAGCATTACAGAAGCATGGAGTCGAAGGCCCTTTTCTCCAATTCATTTCTCTAATATACAAGTCGGCTACAGCTGCCATTATTGTAAATGATACCCCGTCAAAATATTTTACTATACAAAAGGGAGTTAGACAGGGATGCCCATTGTCCCCCTATCTATTTAACCTTGCCCTAGAACCCCTGGCCACACAACTTAGGAAAGAATTGGACGGGATTAGGATAGGCAAAAGGAGAATAACAATATTACTATATGCTGACGACTTGCTAGTATTAACCTCCAACACCAAAAAAAAATGTTCCACTTCTAATACAAATGCTTCAAGATTTCAGTGCTTTTACAGGCTACAAAATCAATTCTTCAAAGTCAGAAATTTACTGGTTACATAAAAATAAAAAATCTGTGCAATCCTTCCCTTTCAAGGAAGCAAAAGATTTTTTTGTGTATTTAGGTATTAAATTATCGACCAACTTCAGAGAGTGGTATGACCTTAACTACCCCCTAATCTTCTTGAAAATAAAACATGACCTGGAAAAATGGGCAAAATTTAAACTTACCCTAACTGGTAAAATAAACTTAATAAAAATGTTATTGTTCCCTAAACTATTATACTTAATGCAAAACTTACCGATCTTGATAAAAAAACAGGACCTTAAGGCATTTAAACAAGCCTGCATACAGTTTTTATGGGACAAGAAAAGAAGGGCAATAGCATATAAAAAGCTCTCATTATCCAGAAGAGAGGGAGGTTTTGCATTCCCGGACATAGAGATTTATAATGTAAGTTGTATCGGAAAGATAGCACTGGACTGGCTAACGGGTGCGGACTATTATGCAGCTTTATACATTGAAGAATCCTTGTCATATCCATACTCGCTTACTGCTTTACTACACACTCCCCCTGACAAATTCCCACATAAGATTAAAGGATTCCCTGTCATACAGATGGTGATAAAAACATGGCAAAGGATACTTAAACAGCTAGACATGGCAGTACCATACTCCAAATACCTACCTATCCAAGGTAATCCTAATTTTACACCAGGAATAAACTCAAAGATTTTTAAAAATTGGGCATCGAAAGGGCTTAATAAGGTCACACAACTAATAGATAGTGAATTAGGAGTATGTAAATCCTTTGCCCAAATCCAACAAGATTTTGAGATAATAAATAAGGAATTTTACGCATTCCTACAATGTCAACATTATTACAAGGAATACTGCAGAATAGTGTAGAAATAGAGACCTGGGATAAAATAGAACCTGCCATAACTCTTTTCCGGGCAGGGAAGTACAATATTTCAACTTTATATAAACTTATTAACAACATCCCCGGGCAGAATAACTTGCAAAGACTAGCAGACACATGGCAGACTACAATAGAGCAAATTCAAGCAAGCTTTAACCGGGTTGATAGAACCACAATTGCCACTTCCTGGAGAGAATCACATACAAAAATTATAAATAGAACATATATTACCCCACAGATAAAGGCCAGATGGGATAAAACTTCAACATGCTGCCAGAAATGTAAAGCTACAAACGCAGACCTAGAACATTGCTTCTGGAGTTGTAGAAAAATTAAAAAATTTTTGTATAAAGTTATAAATTGGGCGTGCAAAATTAATAATTGCAATATACAGTTCAAGGTTAAGCATATCTTTTTTTTAATAAGTCAAGAGGAATCAATATATAAAAACACTCGCCAACTAAATACGCTAATCATCACGGGAAGACTTATGATATTAAAATATTGGAAAGCGCAGAAAGCCCCAAGCTTGAAGGAATTTATACAAAAACTTAAAAACCAATTAGTACTAGAACAAATGGACACTTCAATAGACTTTCCATAAATGGAAAAACATCATTACCATAGAAATTCAAAAACAAATAATTGCCCCTTTCAGGGGTACTATCTATATGGAAACAGCTATTGCTAATGGTGACTATGATCTCACGTAGTTGGGTGGTGTAGGGGTGTCGGAGAGGAGACGGGGGGCCATGTTACCCTTTTTTTTTTTTTTTCCTTGCGTTTTGCTTTACTTTGTCGTTTTTTCTTTTTTTTGCTTCTTTTATGATAAGATAAAAAGTCAAAATTCAGCAATGTATTGTGTAATTATAAACATATGTCTGTTTTGTTATTTATTTTTGTCAAAATTGAAGGCAAACCTAACTCTTGCTTTTTCAGATTATCTGTAATCTATTTTCTCGATGCCTAATTGTTAAGACATTTACTTGGTATTTGCTGTTACATTGCTGTTTTTTTCACAAAATAAATATATAAAAAAAAAAAAAAAAGGAGTGTTTATGGTGATCTTTGATTTTAGGATTGTTATGGTGATCTTTGGTGTTTATGGTGATCTTTGTTGTTAGGAGTGTTTATGAGGATTTTAAGTGTTAGGAGTGTTTATGGTGATCTATGGTGTTTGGAGTGTTTATGGCTAGACTGTAGATTGGTGGTAGGAATGATACCTTTGTTTAAAAAACTAAAATAATTAGGATTTGCATTGATTGTATAAGTAGAAGTGATATCTCCAGGAAGCCAATACTCTCACCAATGATCTAAAATCATCATCTCTTTTGAAACAGATTCCATCAGAAGGTAAACAAAGAAAATGGGAGTGGAAGTAGAGAATGTATTGCAGACAAAGAATGAGAGGGGAAAAGATATGGATGAATGAAGGAAAAGGCTAAGAGATCAAGAGTAAATGTAAGATTCACTGACAGTTAACAAAGTAAAAATGTAATTAATTAAAAACAATAGAAGGTGCCTAAAACAGACATAAACATAAACAGAAGAGAAGTGAGGAAAGCAGAGAACTATGTAGAAAGAAGAAACATCAAGACAGATCGAAAGTAACTGAAGGACAAAGAGGATGAAAATAAAAGATGAAAAAGATAGGAAAATTTAAAAGAGCAGGAATGAGAACAATGGGGCATGGTATTGAACAAAGAGGTCATGCAGAAGGCATACATTTATATTTACATTATACATATAGATCTGTAAAATAATTAAGGTAATATAGAGAATAAAAAGGTTTCCATGAGAGACAGCTTTCCTGCTTATTTTATAAATCTGCAATAGAATTAAAAGATCCAAACCTTACTCGCTGTTCTGTTATAAAATAAATTATATTTTATGCAGCTTCTGATAAACAGTAATAAAGCTTGTTAAAAAAAAAAGATCAGCAATAGTATATAAAACATTTAAAATGATTAAATGTATACGAATGAATTCGAATTAAAAAGAGCTAACCCTTACTACCTTCTCTGACAAACCAGTGCAAATAGAGCAGCAGAACAGAGATTAATATTATTGTTTTCATTTCGCTCACAGTTAAATAAATTGTCTTCACACTGTGACTGTCACACACTTTCACCTCCAGCAGGTGTAGCCTCCTTAATGTGGGGCAAAGCTGTCATTATAACAAATTAGCATCATAAAAGAATTCTACACATGTTTCGGGAAAATGCCACGCAAAAGTGACAGCCACTACAAACACACAGCAGAAAGACCTTGTCACACACAGTGGTGACACCGGAGGGACTCCTGTGCTGTCACACTCTGACATCTCTCCAACCCCTCTACCCACGCTGCCTGCTTCTTTTTCAGCACCTCTATTATCCCTGTACAATATGTCAATAGGCACTTGTCAGGCCTGGGACGAGGTGTAGTTGGTGATTACGCCCGTGGAGCGAGAGAAAATACGATGCATCGTTCAGCTGCACAATGAGGCTATTGATAGAGATACAATTACTAGTTGACGAGTTTGCAGAAAAACTTCATCTCTGTTTCCCTATTGCACAGGGAAGCAATCACACTTCAGATCCTGTCTGTTCCATAGAACAATTCCTATTACACACTGTTACCTATCAAAGGGAACTAAAAGTCACGTTACATGCATTCCTTATTAATCTTTCTTATTTCCTGAACATTATTATTTTAGTGCCTACATTTTCTGCCATGCATAGATTTTTTATTTTCTAAAAGGTTGTTTTTGTACTGGCATAAAACTATCTGAAGCCTACAAATCTAACTTTTTATGCGGCAGCTGAAACATGTCATAGCAAGCCTTGTTATGCCCTTCTTCAGGCCTACAATGTGATTTTACCATTAAAAACAATCTGCAAAGCTCTTGATTTCTTATCCTCCTGTCAGGACCATTTGAAATCTCACTATGTAGAGGTGGTTAAAGTCTGCATTTGCAAACATAAGCAGGAAGACGCATTGATCTAGTCCCATCAATACTCATGTCCACAGAAATCTTTCTAGGAAAGACCAAAAAATGAATCAGAGTCATCCATCCATAATACAGATGCACACAAATAAATACAATGTATATCAATAGTTTAATGACACTAAAGCAAGTATCTAGCAAGTTTAATAATATTTTTTTTTGGTCATGAATCACATGATACCTAAAGGATCACATGACTCATCATTTAAAAAAGAGACCCTGTGCCTATAAAGTGAGCTCTCGTGTGTGTCAGCTTGCCCACTCTGTTGTATTTCTGTAAACATACTGCCTAGAACACTAGGTTTTAGTTGTTTTGTATTAATCTTGTATCACGAAATATTAATCATTTCATATTTAGAAAGAACCCATATATCTCAACATTTCCAAGATATAATATGGGACCAAGAGAACAGTTGGAAGCTCTGTGTAACATCTAGAGTCCTTTTAAATTAGGGGTCTTATGGTATTATGTGGCTTAGAATTTAGCACCTTCCTCTTTTACCACTCTAAAGTTGATACATTTTCAGTGGCATTGGCCAATCTAAGTTTTCTGCTGGGATGTTAACATTTCTAGATGTAAATAAAATGATGACTGAGTCTGATCTGACATCTGATGTAGGCACAATACTAACAGGGGCTACAGAGGCGTTGGCCCAATCTGGGTTCCAATATGAGAAGAGCTGCAGACCTATGCTGACTAACCTAAGGTTTGATCATGAACCCAGATCACCTACTGCTTTTTCAGTATTTTTTTGTGGATGCCCATTTATAAGTTGAGAATGTAAGTGCATAACACAAATACATTTACCCATTTTTGACTTCACTATAGTTGTTTCAGCTACTAACTAGTTTCAGTTGCACCCACAGCCAAACCAGAGCTAATACATAGAAGTTTAGGATAGGGTATTGCTTGCTTATTGGTGGCTAAATGTGGCCACCAATCAGCATCCGCTACGCAGGGTGCTTAACCAAAAATGGGTCAGCCCCTGAGCTTACATTCCTGCTTTTTCAAATAAAGATACAAAGAGAACGAAGAAAGATTTATGATAGAAGTAAATTAGAAAGTTGCTTAAAATTGCATGCTCTATCTGAATTATGAAAGAAAGAAAAAATGTGTTTAATATCCCATTAAATATGATAATTAAATTCAAATGGATAGTAATTTTATTTAAAATTTGCTTTAACCAATTTGGAATGGAGGCAAACCAGTAAACCATCTTTCTATAATTCAAAGCTTGTTTCATGTCAGTTTAAAAGTGAGGAAATGCTTTACAACCAATCAGAAACAAGTTAACACAAGTCAGCTAACAGATTAGTTCCAAATCTGTCTTGGTTTTTTAACTGCTGGCTGTTCATAAGTAGCATGACCTTTGTCTTGGTTCCTGAAGCGATGTTATGTTTTTTTATATTTCTTTCTATTATTATTATTATTATCGGTTATTTGTAGAGCAACAACAGAATCCGCGGCGCTGAATGGTTGTGAGAGTCCACAAGACTTTACTATTGGGAATTAATCACCTGACCACCAGGAGGAGGCAAAGACACCCTACACCAGAGCTTTAAACCCTTAGCGGCCACAACGTACCCTGTACTTTGTTGGTCATTAAGGGTTTTTAAGGCCATAATAGAATGGATCTCGCCGCCAGCAGCAAGACCACACTATTATGGTCCCCCTTTATCCAGCAAGCCTCCTGGAATAGCGTGGTCTTTCCTCTGGTGGCGAGACTACGCTATCATTAAACCAAGCCCCATATAAATACCAGCGACATACGCTGGTCCTTAAGGGGTTGAGTATCCCTCCTACTTCCCCTTCCTTCTCAGTAGTTCTTTGTCTTGTCTAGGAGAAGGCAAGGATAAAGGTGTTCAAGATTTAAAAGAAAATTGTATTTATTGCCTCAATGGAATTGAGAGATTTAGGAGAGTGCTGCAGGTGCAAAGTAAATCTCCTCTCTGGAGTTTTGGTCACACAGACAGGCCACAACTATTACTAGTTAATCAAGGTAATCCAAAGAGATCACATACTTGAATAACCATGTGAATACATTTATCATCGTCATAGAAGTAGCAATAAACAAAATTGAAGCAGATTAAGTGACCATTTACAGAGGGTTATTTCTCTGTCACTCCCTGTAGTAAATTCACATACAGTGGATGTGTAAGTTTGTTTAACCCTCTACCCCCACATTGCAGATAGATAGAAAGATAACTATGAATATCAAGACTGCGTTAATGCATTCTCCCATAGAAGTCAATAGAATGCAGAAACTGCAGACACCTATAATCGTGTGCGAAACTAGCCGCGTTTATTCAAGTGCACTAAACCCACCATGAAATTTGAATATTTAACATTCCAATGATCTTCACATAAAAAAATGTTTTATATATTCTTAAATAAATATATATATATATATATATATAATGTATATATACACAGTATATATATATATATATATATATATATATATACAGTATATATGACTATATATAGGTATAGATATACATATATATATATATATATACAAAAATATATACAGTAAGTACATAGTTAAAACCATTATTAAATATGAATATTGCATGTTTTCAGCTACTTGACTGCAAAGTACTTTATAATGCACTCACACATTATTATTATCGGTTATTTGTAGAGCGCCAACAGATTCTTCAGTGCTCTACAAAAAAAATACATATATACAAGTAAATGCATATGTGTGACCTGCTATTTTATGATTTCTTTTTAAAAAATAAAAAAAAAAACATAGAGGGAAAGAAAATACAATACCAGCTACTAGCTGCTGTTTCAAAATCCCTCTTAATTGGTTCCTCAAGAATATAGTGTAGAACCCCCCATAAATATTATAATTCAAAGTTTAAAATTTAAAAAAAAAAAAAAAAGTCTAAATAGGAAGGAACTCACACAAGCCATTAGTGAGGCTCAGTACTAGGGATGGGCAAATGTTTCTAAAAATTCAAAATTTAAAACGAATTTCGTTCATTCGTTCGAATTCTATTCTATTTTCGTATTTTCGTTTTCAAATTTTTCAATAACATTCAAAAATATTCATTTGAATAATAGACTAGTTATGTATTTTATATCACATTCAATTTCGAAATGTAATATTAAAATTAAGCTTCAAAATAGTATTTCTAGTCTAATACTGTGTTTTATAAATCTAATATTCAAATTCAAAATAGTATTTCTAGTCTACAACTGTGTTTTATAAATGTAATATTCAAATTCGAATGTGACATTCAAATTTAAATGTAACTTTTGAATTCGAAATAGTATTTCTAGTCTACAACTGTGTTTTATAAATGTAATATTTGAATTTGAATGTGACATTCAAATTCGCAATAGTATTTCTAGTCTACAACTGTGTTTCATAAATGTAATAATCGAATTCGAATGTGACATTCGAAAACTGTACATAACATTTGATAATAGAATTTTTAAGAATATTCGTTCTACAATAACATTCAATCTAACATTTGAATTTGAATGTAAACACATTCGCCGATCCCTACTCAATACATCTAGGTACTCATGAGAGCCTAGTTCTATTTTATGAAGTTCAGGTTATCAGCCCAATGAACAAAGTTTTTACTTTCGGACTTTACTCCTGTGTAATATGGTTGTGATATAGATGCCCTGTATAAGACTCTATTGAATTTAGTGTTTCAATCCCACAGTTTATTGGTAAGATTTGTGTTTCCAGATGTTTATTGATATTATAAATGTATATATTTTTTATTGTTTAAATCATACTTTTTTTCATACAGTAATTGATTGTGTAATGTGCATCTTTATTTTTAGTCTCCACATAGGGGTAGATTTATTAAGCTGCACTAACAGCTTTTGAGGCTTTGCAGTGCGGGCTCACATGATCAACCCTGCAGTCACAAATTTATGAAGCATACATTGCTGATTTTTCCTTCGAAGTGGGTAGACCAATCACCCTAATACTTGCTTGTTGGGAGTGATTGACAATTCCCTGCTATCTCAGAATTGATAGCTCAAGAGCAGGGGGCTGCATTGCATAAGGTAACTCTTGTGCAATGTTCCATTTCACCAGGCGATGCAGCATTGAAAGTGGCGATTGCAGGAGGAAAGATTGTCTACTTGCAAAACTGATAAGTTGTACCTATCTCTATCTATGCACATGACAGCGGCTTATTATCATATTATAGACCTTTATACAAAGCAGAAAGTGTTGTAGAAATATTCACTGTGAGTACTTTGCAGGATGGTTTAACAGGAATACTCTTTAATATACAGGGGCCATTTAAAGGGGCACTCGAGTCAAAATAAACTTTGGTGACCCCACCACCGCCAAGAGAAACGTCCACGAAGGGCCGACAGCAGTCGCCACCTGGATGAACTACAACTGCCTAAAGCTGGACACAGACAAGACCGAAGTCCTCCTCCTCGGTCCCACCACATCCGCTTGGAATAACTCCTGGTGGCCCACAGCCCTCAGACACCCTCCAACCCCCACCAACCATGCACGAAATCTAGGCATCATCCTGGACTCATCACTCTCCATGGACCGGCAAATCAACGCCGTCTCTTCTGCATGCTTCCACACACTTCACCTGCTGCGAAAGATCTTAAAATGGATCCCAACCGAGACCAGGAAGACAGTCACTCACGCCCTCGTCAGCAGCCGACTGGACTATGGTAACGCACTCTACGCCGGCACCACCATCAAGCTCCAAAAGAGACTACAGCGCATCCAGAACTCCTCGGCCAGACTAATCCTTGACATCCCTCGTCAATGCCACATCACCAAATACCTGCAGGACCTGCACTGGATCCCCATGAACAAAAGAATAACCTTCAAGCTTCTCACCCACGCATTCAAGGCCATCCACAACATCGGTCCCGAATACATGAACCACCGCGTTACCTTCTACACCCCTGCCAGACAACTTCGATCGGCCGACCAAGCCCTTGCTGTCATCCCCCGCATCAGGAAAACCACAGCGGGCGGCAGATCCTTCTCTCACCTGGCTGCCAAGACTTGGAACACCCTCCCGCTGCACCTTAGACAAGCTACCGCTCTAACTAAGTTCAGAAAGGACCTCAAGACCTGGCTCTTCGACTAAACTACAACCCTCAGCGCCTTGAGACCCTTACGGGTGAATAGCCGCACTTTACAAGAACCCAATAGATAGATAGATAGATAGATAGATAGATAGATAGATAGATAGATAGATAGATAAATAGATTATTCCGTTTTAAGACACTTTCAAAATTATTTCCATTATCAATTTTTGCACAGTCTTTTTATGTACACACTTTCTGGGAGCAAGATCCTACTGAGCATGTGCACAAGCTGACAGGGTATACGTATACTAGTCTGTGATTGGATTGGCTGATGTCTGTCACATTTAACAGGGGGAAAGAAAATGGGAGAAAAAATACATTTGCCAGAAGAAAATCTACTGCTTATTTGAAAATCAGAGTAAGTGTTATTGCATTGTTTTTTTAAAATGCACTTGTTAACTATGCAATTCTACTGCATTGAGTGGCCCTTTAAGAAGCTGAGAATGCCCAAACTAACCTCCCGTTGTTACTTTATAGAAGCACTAAAGTGAGTGGGATAACATAAACAAATTTCAAATGAGCTGATTAGGGAAAAATGAAACAATTTTGATTGTGAATAATATGCTGCTGTTTTTCAGACTGAGCACATGTCCTTTTGTATCCGTGTGTAAGAAGGAGGCTAACTCTGGCTGCACTTTACCTGTGCTCTTTGTACATGGAAAACATTTGACTTTTTTCCCTAATTCAACTACTTTCCAGCCAGCAAATAACCACTTTAGAGTGAGACGGTCCAGCTGCCAGCATGGGAGGGCTATAATGTGGCTGCCACATATGCATGAGTTTGCCAGGGCAAAATCCTGCAAGAAACCTATTAAAAACGTATAAAGCTGGGAGACTGCTGCCCACCCCCCATCTCCATTATTCCAGGAATTACTCTATCCGCCCACATAATCCTACTATACCAGAATGTTACATAACTATGTCTGTAGGGCTTGGATACAACCTAAACTGTGTAGTCTTTAAGAAATCCAGAGGGATAGATAGGTTAAAATATCATACCCACAATATAATGCGTTTTGAAAATTTAGCCACCCATTAAAACACTTTGTCCCCAGAGGGATTTACTTAACATATCATAATTAAAGGGTTAATTTGCTCAGAATGTGACCTCTTTGTTAAATAACCATCTGCTGGTCATTAGGAAATTTTGATAGCTAATGCTACTAACTTTAACCCATTAAGGGACAGATTACAAGTGGTGCACTAACAGTTTCGTGCGAGTGATATCGGATATATCGCGCCTGTCTGTGCACTTCAGAAGTAGCGTGCGTATTACAAATTGAAAGTAAGCACCATCTCTTGAGTGCAATATAATTTAACATTGCATTGGGTTAGTGCAACCTCAGAGCTCTTGCTAACTATTATGCTCAAATTAAAAAACAACAACAAAAAAACATTAAAAATACAAATAACAGTACAGTTACACGATCTGATAACAGTTATTTTAAAAAAATTGCACAAAAAAAGTTATAAGGGCTAAAAGATATGAGATCTCAAGAATGCAAAGGGCTTTAACATAGAGATACTTACATATACATATCTAAATATGTGTATGTGTATATATATATGTGTGTGTGTGTGTTTATATGTGTGTACATATGTATTTATTTATTTATATGTGTATATATGTATTTACAGACATATATACACATATAAACACATAAATATATATGTACACACATATATATATATATACAGTCATGGCCAAAAATATTGGCACCCCTGCATTTCTGTCAGATAATGCACCACTTCACCCAGAAAATTGTTGCAATTACAAATGTTTAGACATTCTCATATTTATTTCTTTTGTTTGTATTGGTAAGACACAAAAAAAGTGGAGAAAAAAAAAAAAAAAAAGCCAAATCTGACACATTCCACGCAAAACTCCAAAAATTGACTGGACAAAATTATTGGCACCCTCAATGTAATATTTGGTAACACACCATTAATGAGTTTCTTACACCCCTTTACTGGAATCTTCTTTCGCAAACTGCTCCAGGTCTCTTAGATTGGAAGGGTTCCTTTTCCCAACTGTTGTTTTGAGATCTCTCCACAGGTGCTCTATGGGATTGAGATCTGGGAGCCGATTTATCATGCTCAGTATGGAACTTGATGCCCCTTGTTTCCTTCAGGCTCGCCGGAAACAGATGTTATGAAGCAGCAGTCTAAAGACCGCTGCTCCATAACTTGTCCACCTGCTCTGAGGCTGCGGAAATAAATCAACCCGATCGAATACGATTGGGTTGATTGACACCCCCTGCTAGCAGCCGAATGACCGCAAATCTGCCAGGGGGCAGCATTGCACCAGCAGTTCACAAGAACTGCTGATGCAATGATAAATGTTGACAGCGTATGCTGTCGGCATTTATCGATGTGCGGTGGACATGAACCGCTACATCGTATCATGTCTGCTCGCACATTAATAAATATACCCCCTGGACTCATTGCTGACCAGTTCAGTACTCTCCAGCACTTGGTCTTAAACCATTTCTGGGCTCTTTTTGACATGTGCTTTGAATCATTGTCCTGCTGTAAGACTCATGACCTTTCACGGAGACCCAACTTTCTGACACTGGGCCCTACATTGCACTACAGAATTCTTTGGTAGTCTTCAGATTTCATAATGCCATGCACACAGTCAAGACATCCAATGCCTGAAGCAGCAAAGCAACCCCAAAACATCAGTGAACCTCCACCATGTTTCACTGTAGAGACTGTATTATTTTTTTTAAAAGCCTCATTTATTTTCTGAAAACAGTAGAATGATGGGCTGTAATTTTGTTTCATTTGTCCACACCACATTCTCCCAAAATGATTTTGGCCTCCTCAGGTATGTTTTGTCAAACTCCAATTTGTGTCCTTTTTGTCCTTTTATGTTTCTGTGTCAGCAGTGGGGTCCTCCTGGATCTCCTACCATAGCGTCCCTTTTCATTCCGATGGCAATGTATAGTGCGAGCTGACACATTTGTATCCTGTGCTTGAAGGTCAGCTTGAATTTGTCTGTTAGTTGATCGAGCTTCTTTATCCAACATTCGAACAATCCTTTGTTGCAATCTTTAAAAAACAAAAAATTGTCCACGTCCAGGGAGATTAGCTACAGTGCCATGGGCTGTAAACTTCTTAACAATGTTGCGCACAGTGGACACAGGAACATTAAGATCTCTGGAGATGGACTTGTAACCATGAGATTGTCCATGCTTTTCCACATTTTTTGTTCTCAAATCCTTAGACAATTATTTGCTGCTCTTTCTCTTCTCCATGCTCAGTGTGGCACACAGAGACACACAACATAAGGGTTGAGTCAATTTTTCACAATTTTAACTGGTTGCCGTTGTGATTTCTATATTGTCAGCACCTGATAATTGATACAGGTGAGTTTAATTACAAATAATTGGAACATCACAAACTTGAAACACAATTATTTGTTACAATTTTGAGAAGGTGCCAATAATTTGTCAAGTCCATTTTTTGAGTTTTGCTTGGAATGTATCAGATTTGGCTTTTTTTCTCTACAACGTTTTTGTGTCATAACAATACAAACCAAAGAAATAAACATGAGAATGCCTAAACATTTGTAATTGCAACAATTTTCTGGGAGAAGTAGTGCATTATCTGACATAAATGCAGGGGTTCAAATATTTTTGGCCATGACTGTATATAAATGCATTGGAGCCTATTGCAGTCAGGTAGATGAAAACATATAAAAGCATATTTATGTAATATTCATATTTATTAAAGTTTTTAACTATGCATATACTGTAAATATTTCACATTCCAATGTTTTTCACATAGGAGAATATGTTCTATGTATTATTAAAGAGATATTCCTATATACAGTATATATATATAAATATATATATATATATATATATATATATATATATGAATCCAGAATCCAACAAAGAAAATGGCTCAAAGCCCTCTTGTAAAATACAAAAGTTTATTAGGACTCTTAAAAACAGAAAAAGTGTCCATGCAAGGACAAAGATAAAATCCAGGTTGATAGACAGGTGCATAGGGAAGACGCGTTTCGTGCACATGCGCACTTTGGTCACTATAATAACTATTTTTGGGTCTCCAGAGAGCGCTCCGTTGTGCAGGTCTGTGGATATATATATATATATATATATATATATATATTGATATTTGAGCAAAAAAAAAAACTCTTGTGCAATTTTAAATTAAGCTGTGCAAAGCAACATCACCAATGCTATTGCAGGTAGACATGCTCACTACTTGCAAACCTGTCTGCCTGCAGGGATAGTAAATGTCGCCCTTTATGTAGAAACAAGTATAAATATCCGCTCAAACTGGGCTAACATTTCTTATAGTAATTCTTTGACTTCAGTAATTTGATTCTTGTTCTAGGAAATTGAGATTGTCAGTTTACTTTCATGTGATTCATTACTTAAAGAGATATGAAGCCCAAAAGATTGCTTTTGTGATTCAGACAGAGAATACCATTTTAAAAAGTTTCTAATTTACTTCTATTATCAAATTTCCTTTGCTCCCATGATAATTCTGTATTGAACAGATACCTAGGTAGACATCTGGAGCACTACATGGCCGGACATAGTGCTGTCATCTAGTACTCTAGCAAAACTGCTGCCATTTAGTGCTCCAGAAATGGTCTGGCTCCTAAGCATACATCATTACTTTTCAACACAAGAACACGAGGACAATGACAAATTGATAAAAAAAAAAAGTAAATTAGAAAGCTGTTTTAAATCACATGCTCTATCTGAATCATGAAATTAAAATTTTGGGTTTCAAATTCCTTAAAGGGGCATTCTGATGCTGCAATTCATTAGAGTACGGTATGTTTAACACACACAAAGCTTATGACAAGTTAAATAGGGTTAAACACATATAAAATTTGTTTGTGCTTTATGTTTATAAGCTATTTGACATTTCAGATCAGTCATATATTCTAACTTTTTAAACCTAGGACTAACTGTCAAAAAGTTCAGCTATTTGTAGACTGTGTGCAAAATATTGTGTCTAGGCTCCCATAGACTTGGCAAGTGCAACGTAAACTTTTTACAATTTTGTAAATTACTGGATGGTGTTATTTTTAGACCTTTTAAGAGCTAATGGGCATTCTAAAATGATTAACAGCACCATTACTAACACAGCCATAGTTACATAGGGTCTTTATTGTAAATAATACACAATCTAACAGTATATCGTTTTTAAAAAAATAATGTCCCTTTAATTTTACTCTCTTTATGACTCTCATCCAGTTTTATTAAACTTGATAAAGTGAGACAGAATACTATTTACAGCAACTTACAATGCTTTATCTGTAGCTGTGCTAACTGTTATGTCAATACATGTTAAATTTGCTTTGCTGTCACTGTATATGTTAAACTAATATGTGATTAAACATATTTTCTTTTAAAATAAAATGACTCTTTTTGAAAGTATATAGTAAGGACAAGAGTCACCTCAGTGTGACATGGTGACACAAGGACTTTTTATTCATTGACCTTTGATTATCCGACAGATTTTATAAGCAATTTATGGTATAAAAAAAGGCCAGTCAAAAAATTATAATAACATAGAAACCCCAGTACAATAACACATAGAATTGCCAGTGATCAGTAGAAATGTCTCTTCCCACCGACCTTGTGAGCCCTCACTTCCTCTGAGGTCTCTTTGAATTATTCCAAACCACTCAGGCCCACACACAGAAAGGCCGCAGCCAAGGTCTGGATTACTGACAGCTCCCAAACCATTGGGCCATGCCCTGAATGGACGTGAACGCAGCTGGCACTACCTCTAACATTACCTACAAGCTGACTACCTGATTTATGAAAAATCTACCAGCTGTCTTTTCCTAAACTTTGCGCATATATAAAATGGTAGCCACACATTATAAAACATATCAGAACATTTTTGGAGGATCTACTTTTTTATTACGTGTTTAAAAATATTTAACTTCCTATATTTGCCAGTTTTATTTGGAAAACTAGGTTCACCACAAAATATTAAAAGTCAGTAGCTGCTTTTAGAGAGCAATTTGGGGAGTGGTATAAAAGTGTGTTGAATGAGAATAACAGGGAATTATTAGACAAGCTGCCATTTTACATCTTTTTACAACTTCCAATTACCTGTGCCATTTCCTGCATCCATTAACCCCTAATTTTTTTTTTTTACCTTCAAATGCCTGGATGGCTCATACAAACACTCGCTTGAGATCCCCCATTTCTTCACGCAAGAAAGACCAATTGGAGGGCTTGTCCTCATTTTTTGCCGGCTGTAGTTCACTAACTTGCAGGCTATGCCCCAGCAAGTTTCCCTAACTATAGGCCTGTTACCTCATGGTTGATTGTTTTTCTGACACAGTCAGACATTAATTCCTAATAAGCATAATTGCTATAGTTCCTTTACCAATATCAAAGTGAGCAGCAGAGGTTATTCTCTATACACTCTCATAGTCTTACATCCCATGAACCTAACAACTTCTAAATCACAGCGAGTCATCCCTGCTTTTCTCACACTCATTAAAGCAAGATAAAGTACCATTGGTAAATGTGTTGCATTATGCTTACATTTTAAAATATATTTCATTTACAAGTTTTCATTCCTTTAATAACATCTAGATTACGAGCTCTGCGTTCGTCTTTTGACGCCGAAAATATGGCATTTTCAGAGTTCAAACAGCACCGCAGCCATTACAAGTCTTGTTGGTATAGGTGTACCGCAAGCCTTTTATACGCAACGTCAGTACCGCACTCGTAAAAATGAAGTTTTTTCATTGGATTCCCATAGCGCTGCCATTACGAGTTTTGCGGTGAGGCTAAAAAACTGCATTACAGCCTAAAACGACAAGATCCGTAACGCAATCTAAAAGCAGTAGTTATGAGTTTTACGCTACAAATCTGTAACATAAAACTCATAACTAAAGTGCTACAAAGTACACTAAAAACCCATAAACTACCTATTAACCCCTAAACCGAGGCCCTCCCGCATCGCAAACACTTTAATCAATTTATTAACCGCTGATCTGCCGCTCAAGATATCACTAAAACTTTAAAACATATTAACCCCTATTCCGCCGCTCCTCAACATCGTCACCACTATAATAAACGTATTAACCCCTAAACCGCTGCCCTCCCACATCGCAAACACTATTTAAATATAATAAACCCCTAATCTGCCGTCCGCCCACATCGCCCCCACTATACTAAAGTTATTAAACCCTACACTGCCGCCACTATAATAAACCTATTAATCCCAAAACCGCAAGCCCCTCACAACAAAATATACTAAAGTAAACTATTAACCCCTAAACTGAAAGCCCCCCACATCGCAATAAACTAAATTAAACTAGTAACCCCTAAACCTAATGCCCCCTAACTTTAGATTAAAATTACAATTTCCCTATCTTAAATTAAATTAATTTACCTGTCAAATTAAAAAAACTAAGTTTAAACTAACAATTAAACTAATATAATTATTAAACTAAAATTAAACTAACTACCAATTAAATAAAACTAAACTGCAGATTAAAGCAATCCTAACACTACTCTAAAAATTACAAAGTATCTAAATACAAAAAATAAAAAAGACTAAATTACAAAAAAATAACAAACACAATTATCCAAAATGAAAAAGAATTACACCTAATCTAATAGCCCTATCAAAATAAAAAAGTCCACCCAAAACAAAAAAACCTAGCCTACAATAAACTACCAATAGTCCTTAAAAGGGCCTTTTGTAGGGCATTGTCCTAAGTTAAACAGCTCTTTTACCTGTAAAAAATATATACAAAATCCCCCCTAACAGTAAAACCCATCACCCAACCAAACCCCCAAAATAATAAACCTAACTTTTAAAAAATACTAAGCTACCCATTGTCCTGAAAAGGGCATTTGGATGGGCATTGCCCTTATAAGGGCATTTAGCTCTTTTAAATGCCCAAACCCTAAACTAAAAAAAAAAAAAACACCCAAAAAACCCTTAAAAAAATCAAATAGGATTTAAGCAGCTCTCATTCTATTGGCTGATTCGAATCAGCCAATAGAATGAGAGCAGCTTAAATCCTATTGGCTGATTTGAACAGCCAATAGGATTTTAGCAGCTTTAATTCCTATTGGCTGATTCAAATTTTTCAGCCAATAGGAATGCAAGGGACGCCATTTTGAAACGGCTCCCTTGCATTCAAGAATCAGTGTACGGCGGCGAACGTATAAAGAGGATGCTCTGCGCCAGATGTCTTCAGGATGGACCTGCTCCATGCCGCCGGGATCAAGATAGAAGATGCCGTCTGGATGAAGATTGAAGAGGCATCCTGGATGAAGACTTCTCGCCACCTGGATGAGGACTTTCCCACCGGGATGAAGATCGTTCAAGGCGGGACTTCAAAAACTGTAAGTGGATCGTCGGGGTTAGTGTTAGGCTTTTTTTTAAAACATTTTTGGGTGGGTTTTTATTTAGATTAGGGTTTGGGGCTTGTAAAATAGCTAAATGCCCTTTTAAGGGCATTGCCCATCCAAATGCCTGTTTCAGGGCAATGGGTAGCTTGGGTTTTTTAGATAGTTTTTTTTATTTTGTGGGTTGGGGGGGTGGGGTCTTGTAATGTTAGTGGGTGTTTGTAATTTTTTTTCAAGAAAAAGAGCTGATATCTTTAAGGCAATGCCCTACAAAAGACCCTTTTAAGGGCCATTGGTAGTTTTATTCTAGATTAGGTTTTTTATTTTGGGGTGTTTTTTTTTTTTTAAATGGGTATTAGAATAGGAATGAATTTTATTATTTTTGATAATTTGTTTGTTATTTTTTCGTTTTTGGGGTGGGTTTTTATTTTAGATTAGGACTTGGGCAGCAAAAGAGCTAAATGCTTTTAAGGGTCCTTGGTAGTTTATTTTAGAGTAGGTTTTTTTATTTTAGGGTGTTTTTTTTTAAAAGGGTATTAGAATAGGAATAAAAAAAGTTTTGGGGATAATTTCGTTTTTTTTGTAATGGTAGTTTTTTTTATTTTTTGTGTTTTTAGTGTTTTTTAATTTTTGTAATTTTAGGTTTAGTGTAAGGTAACTTAAGATTTATTTCACAGGTAAGTTTTGTATTTATTTAACTAGGTAGTTTATTAAATAGTTAAGTAACTATTTAATAACTATTGTAACCTAGTTAAATAAATACAAAGTTGCCTGTAAAATAAAAATAAAACCTAAGCTAGCTACAATATAAATATTAGTTATATTGTATCTAGGCTTAGGTTTTCTTTTCACAGGTCAGTATGTATTTAGCTTTAACTAGGTATTATTTAGTTAATAATTGTAACTTTAATTTAGCTCTATTGTAATTATGTTAAAAGTTAGGAGGTGTTAGAGTTAGGTTAGGTTTTAGGGGTAGGTGTAGAGGTTAATAGTTTAATTTAGATTTTTATGATGTGGGGGGGCTGGCGGTTTAGGGGATAATAGATTTATCTAGTGGTAGTGATGTGGGAGGCCAGAGGTTTAGGGGTTAATAGCTTTATTTTGTTGTGGCGATTTCGGAGAGTGGCGGAATAGGGGTTAATAGATTTATTATAGTGTGGGTGATGTTGAGGTGCAGGGGAATAGGGTTAATAACTTTAGTATAGTGGTGGGCGATATCGGAAGCGGTAGATTAGGGGTTAATAGTTTTATTTAGGGTGGCAGCGATATCGGGGGGCGGTAGATTAGAGGGTTAATAACATTATGTAGGTGCCGGCGATGTCGGGGGGGGGGGGCAGATTAGGGATGTTTACACGTGAGGTTTAAGTTTAGGGTGTTAGGTTTAAACGCAACTTTTTTTCCCCATAGATTCAATGGGGCTGTGTTACGGAGCTTTTCTTTCCGCGATTGCAGGTCTTAGACTTTTTTCAGACACCATTGATGTCTATGGGGGAAAGCGTGCACGAGCACTTCAAAACAGCACTTGTTTTTGTGCTGTATGGTGCTTAAAAGCACCATATCGCACACACACTATGCCAGGTTTTTAAAAAACTTGTAATGACTGTGCTATAGGGGGTTAAATAATGCAACTTTTCTTGCGTTAATTAATTTCCCTAAAAGCGTGCAAGAACCCTGTAATCTAGTTGTAAGGGATTAAATGCTTACCGGACCGTTTCCAGCAGAGAGGGGGGGATAACCAATAATTTAACTTACTAAACTATAAATAAATATTAATATGGTGGTTTAACAATAGCGACACAGACAACTTCTTGTTGGGAAAAATTTGACCGTCACAAGTCAAAATTGATTAAACTTAACTTTATTAGAACGAACCAACAGAACAGACTAAGATGGTGGCATAGAAATCAACTACCCCAGTACTGCAGGAGACCAACGGCCCAACAGAATCAGCAGCAGAGCGTCTCTGCTCCTTAAAGGAGATGTTGCTGAGGGGTTACAGAGATCACGTGACCACCCCATGAGGAGAGGGGTTTACCTCATGTGCACCTGAATCTACCCGCCCCTCCCCGACGTATGGTCATCACTCACGCCCTAGCGACTTTCTCTGCGCAACAGGGTCAAGACCTCACGCCACAAGGTAGCATTTTAATGATACTCTTGTTTGCCACCTACCACTACCTGACTTACAGGAAGGGTGAAATAGGCCCCTGAATATCCTTAATAAATCTGTCAAATCCTAAATTAGATATGTGAACTTTATCTCTTCTATATAGCTCAGTTCTGTCAGCCATGATGGCTTTGTGCCATAACATGAAGTCACCGGACTCTGTGACCGTCTTGGATAAAGAGGCATTAATCTTTTTTCTTACTCTATATGCCGCTGTATGAGCAGACATATGCCTCCAGTGTAAACAGGGAACAATATTTGACAACCCTAGCATGATCCCAGAACTTGCGGGCCTTTACCCAATTAATGTCTGATTGCATTTTTAATTAACTGGAGGACCGGGACGGCCCCCAAGTCATTGCCCCCCAGGGTGAAGAATCAGGATATGAGTGTTTTCTCCCATCGTAAGAGGGGCCTCAGTGATCACCTCTGCTAATTGTGGCCAGCACATACCCCTGTTCTAACCACCTAATAGAGGCCTTATGGGAGGGAAAACCTAAGTTCTACCCGACCGCTAGAGAGGAGCAACAGAATGGGAGGCCCATGGACGAACGAGTGACCCACAATCTAGATTCTTTTCACTACTGCGTTGACGCCTGTGGAGACAAATAGCTTAGAATTAGGAAACAAATGCATAAATTACACATTGGGTGGACATAACTTTTAAAACGGTTGGAGCACCAACACCCTATGCAATAGTTTATATTTAATATCCTCGCTCAAGGAACCCAAAAAAGCCGCAAGAGTAGCTGCTCCTAGTTTGAAAGGAAGTGGTGGCAATTTTGCTAGCATCTAGTCCTGATGTGACTGCCGCTTGTTTTAAAACCCGACTACATTGAAACTTTGACAGGGATCTAACATCAGCATGCATCAGAAACTGCCCTGGTTACCTGAGGCCTGATGGCCAAGTATGGTGTTAACTATACCTACTGACAGCAAGAACTATCTTCCTTGGGTGGAATAGAGAGACAAACACCCTTTGCTGCCTGATCAGTCTTAGAGCAGGGGAAAAATAACAAGAGAGAGTCAACTGATACAACTGATATGTTCAAATTGGACCCCTATACCTATCTTTTGTTTAGATGGAGCCACTAACTCGCTAATTCTAAGAGGCTGCTGCAAAGGCTAACATGAACATGGTTGTGAAAAGCAAAACCACAATGGGGAGTTAGAAAATCTATCCAGCCTGTCAACCAACCGTTCAAGTTGGTCACTGGTAATAGGCTTGCGGGTATCTTTTTGCTGTGGCTGAGTTCTACCCCCAACTTTTTACCACTTGCCAAATGAAAAAAACTCATTTGTGGGTCGGGGTAAGGGCCAATGACTGGTAAAAGAAAGACAATGCCAGCCAACCTTGATTGGATGGCTCCCTGGTGAGCGCCAAAAGTATGTAAACTCACCAACCAATCACATAAAGTTGCCTGAGATCCCTGAGCAGCCTCAACGCTCCTGGACAGACAAAACTGGTCCAACTCATTCCAAAGTCTCAGCGTAAGAGTGCCACGTGGATGGGGCTAAGGAGGAGCGCATCAAGGGAAATCAGGACAATGTAAAACCTACTGTAGGTGCTCACAGGACTAATCATCTGAAAGTCTCCCACTTGAACCGGGACAAGGCATCTACCACTAAATTATTTTACCCCAGGGACATGTCTCGCCTGAAATTGAATATTGAGTTCCAAGCAGCGTAACACTAAGTGTCGTAGCAGATTCACCAACACTGAAGTGGCTGATAAGTTGTTAATTGCATTATACGACACTGATGTTGTCTGTCCAGAAAACAACAGTCTTGTCTGAGAATTTCTTACCCCATAGTTCAACAGACAGGACTATGGGGAAAAGTTCAAGGAGGGTTAAATTGCGAGTCGAGCCAAGAGCAGCCCATGTACTCGGCCAACGTTCCACTACCCCTGGAAGTAAGCCCTATAGCCTTGTGATCCTGCTGTATCTGTGAAAAGATGCAACAGCTGACTAGATATTGGTCTGGTACAACCAGACTCACACCCCATTAAACTGTTTAAAGAAAAGTTTCCCAAACTAACAGGTCGACTATAAAAAGTCTTCTGAGAGTAAAATTCTGCAATTGGGCTTAACTCTGCCTCTGACGTCTGTCCCCTTTTCTAACCTACGGTTGAAGACCCTACCCATGGGAATAACTTCTTCAGTGACAGAACTTTAGAGGAAACAGCCGTTCGAACCGCTCCCAGCATGGCCTATATCTTCTCTGATGGAAGCCTACAAATCATTGCCACTGTGTCAATCTCTTCCGCTAGCGTACCCACGCCAAATTTGGACATGAAGCTATGCAATCTCGTTCATTAACACTAAACATTCCCCTGATCCAGCTCTCCCTACCAATAGGAAATCGTCCAGGATAATGAGCTATGAAATCGCTGCCGTCACTATGGCCACTGCCCAATGACGAAAGTGCTAAAGGCCTCAAAGAGTGCACAAGACATGGAGGCATCCCATAGGCAGACAACAATCCAAATAATACATACCCTAGAATTTACATCCCATAAGCGTAAAACTGATGGGTGAAGCGGCAATAAACAGAAAGCCGACTCTATATCCAATAGAGCACCTCTCCCTGCCCTCCTAACCAGATTCTAGGAGGTTGCACACTAAGCTGAGTTGTGGGTCAATATCATCATTGACCAAAGCTACCTTTCGGGCAAGAGAGGCACTGAATGAGACAGAATTTACCAGTCTCATTCTTGGGAACTACCCCAAGTGGGGAGATGACCAAATTGGGGTAGGGGAGGTGAAGAAAATGGGCCAGCCATCCGACCTAGAAGCCAATTCTTTACCTATTTTTTCTGACACTGCCTGCGGGTGTTGATTGGCTGAAATTAAGTTTCAGTGATATTTTGAACCTTTAATGTGTTTGAATATGGAATGTTAAAGCCATAGGTAAAACCTTCCCATAACATTCTGGCTGTGGCCTGATCAGGATAAGCCCACAACCAAGGTTCAAGCGCGAGAACCTTCACCGTAGATTCTACTTTTTGGGCCCATTATAGCATTAGTGGGCTTGTTGGTTGTGGCACCTTCTTTATGCTTGGTGCAATAATTTCCTAGATGGGAACCTGAGAGGGATAGTAGTGATGTGGTAGAGAGAGGGTTGGCGCTTACTATAATTCCTAAATGCCTGGCGAATATAAAACTACTCCTCCTCAGTAGTTTGGATTGAGATAGATTGTACAAATAGAGATTACCACTGGTGCTTATAAAATAATAAGCTAGGAATTACACTACCATAACAAAGTGTGACTTATCTAAGTGTATTAGTATAAATAATTTTCTTGCGTGAATCAAATACGTCTCAAAATAGGTGTAAAACTATATATATAGATAGATAAAAATATCTATGGACGTGTGTCAAAGATTTCAATAGTTGAATCTGTGTAGGCAGACGATATATCTGGTGGTTCAAAAAATTCCTTTGGAAATAAATGAGATAAATAAGTCTGTGTATACAGACAATATAGAAAATGTCCGTATGTAGTGCCTTAAATAAGAAAATAGGTTAGATAGATAGGTCTATGTTTATAAATAGTGTCCATGAATATAAACGATGTCCTTACAATAAAGATAGATGTGATAGATAAGTCTGTATTTGCAGGTAATATGTATGGTGTCCGTAAATAAAGGAGATAGATATAGATAGATAGAAATTACCTTATTTAATATACTTGATAAACTTTAAGACATAAACTTATGGCATAAAATAATTAAAATTGTGATCTCAAATGAATTAAAACATAGGGACGTCTCCCTATAAGCAAGTAGGTTTTTGGTCAATTGCCTTACAAAAAGTCGATAATAAAAGTTTAAAACTTGATCAATATAGCCACTTGGTGTGTATGACAGTCATATTAAGCAAACCGTAAGGTACCGTACAAATGTCCGTTGAGGATCAGAAATACTTCTGAGCCATGTACCGCTTCTTTGAGAATCCTAACAGCTGCACTATACATCTTGTTAAAGATCATCTATATTTTCACACGCATAACATCCAGCGTGCACCCTCACACCTATCAAAAGAGAGGTGTGACTTTCTACAAACCAATAGCATCGGAGGCTTGTTTTTTGTAATTTTGCCGCGAAAGAGCACAACACATAAGGACGCCTCAAAAAAGCGGTACATTGGCTCAGAAGTATTTCCGATCCTCAACGGACATTTGTAAGGTACCTTACAGTTTGCTTAATATGACTGTCATACACACCAAGTGGCTATATTGATCAAGTTTTAAACTTTTATTATCGACTTTTTGTAAGGCCAATTGACCAAAAACCTACTTGCTTATAGGGGAGACGTCCCTATGTTTTAATTCTTTTGAGATCACAAATTTTAATATTTTTATGCCATAAGTTTATGTCTTAAAGTTTATCAAGTATATTAAATAAGGTAATTTCTATCTATTATATCTATCTCCTTTATTTACGGACACCATACATATTACCTGCAAATACAGACTTATCTATCACATCTATCTTTATTGTAAGGACATCGTTTATATTCACGGACACTATTTATAAACATAGACCTATCTATCTAACCTATTTTCTTATTTAAAGGGCACTACATACGGACATTTTCTATATTGTCTGTATACACAGACTTATTTATCTCATTTATTTTCCAAAGGAATTTTTTGAACACCAGATATATCGTCTGCCTACACAGACTCAACTATTGAAATCTTTGACACACGTCCATAGATATTTTTATTTATCTATATATATAGTTTTTACACCTATTTTGAGACGTATTTGATACACGCAAGACAATTCTTTATACTAATACACTTAGATAAGTCACACTTTGTTATGGTAGTGTAATTCCTAGCTTATTATTTTATAAGCGCCAGTGGTAATCTCTATTTGTACAATCTAGATGGGAACTTGCATAAAATCTACAGGCTTGCCTAAAGTTGTAAGCGCTGCCACTGTTACACTCTTTCTCCTGAAATGCCCAGCATGTACCACCACCTCTTTTTCTGTTTCTATTGGGCCAAAATGACTGTGAAACTAAATTTGAGGGGTCATGAGGTGGATGAACCCTCGGGGATCCATACGCTGCCAGAGCTGGTGTCTGTGGAGTCAAATGTTAAAACAGATTACCTGCGATTTTACACCTGAACTCTGCGTCATATTCCCTCCAAGTCCCTTCACTATGATTTCTTTGGATCCGATGTATGGTATCCGTATATTTCAATATGGCTACATTTGGGAGGGGTATTTTTCCAAATAACAGGATAAGAAAACACTAAAACACTGGCAGCCATTCATCAAAGGTTCTGGCCCGCTTACATTTTTTAAGGCCTGTCCTATCGTCGCTTTTTTCACGTTGCCTGTATGCTTCTACTGACAAATCAAAAATTTTTACATACTTCCTGATGTATGCGCTTAATTATTTTTGGGCGCAAATGGGCATGTAACGAGTATATTTTAGCCGGGGTTTGGTGTCCCCATAAAGTGCAGCCTTTCTTTTAGAAATTGCCCTTTGGCACGGTTAAAGAGTCGAATTGGTGGGGTGCTTGCGCAAACAGTTTGAGAGGGGCGGCAAAGGGAGTACGTTTTCTTGCTTTTAGCCCCGCTATTAGCAGATTCCCTTAATATCTTTTTTAATCATTCTAAACATCCTCTTTTGTCCCTTCCTTTGCAGACCTAGGGGATGTGTCACTAACTAAATCTGTGTCAGTGGGGAGAGGAGTCAGAAGAGTTATGTCTATCGTGTGAAAAAACATTAATCTCACCATGACTATCCTGTGGGTTGGTCCTGTGCCATCACCCTTGCCTCTGCCGGCAGATGCCTGTGACAGGACACAGCAGCGATAGATGACCCTGCTGGGCTGATGACTCGGTACCTGCCTGCTTAACTGCTGTTGTTTAAACCGTAGGTCCTGCTAATGACTGTTTTTCCATCAAGGAACCTTCCGATCCTAACACCCCCTGAAATAAATTCAACAAATCGCGAGCACTTTGCACATTAGGGTGGGTGGATTTGTACTAGGCAGCAGGGAGGGGCGAAGAGATTGACAAACCATTGACATTCAAAACAGCCTTATTCTGTAGTCCCACCTTTCCTGCATAACTGAATTTATGTTTATAGTGTCACTAGCACACACATTCCTAACATTCCCCAACACACACATTCCTCAGCCTGAGGGAGAATACTGGTTTTGCAAAGTCTGCACACTATTGCCCTGCACACTTACATCTCCATTCACACTATGTTGAGTTGAATCCCTAATTGTTTGGGAAGATATATGTTGAGGGATAATGTTTTGCAAGCTACATCCTCTTCCACTTGACAATTCAAGTGTTTTTTTTAACTCTTTGTCCCCTAGTGGCCGACTTGCTCCCCCTGCCCCTTATTTGGGTTGTTATTTGTTTGCCAAAGGCCTGTTAGGCAAGCGAATCCTTTTTGGGCCAGTCATAACTCTTATCCTCCCCCTTGGAGCAGTAACCGCCCCTACGGTAGAAACACTCATGCAACTACCCCCTGCTTCCCTGCTTCCTAGCGTTCCCACCACCTCCAAGGTGACCTCTTGGTGCTTACCTGCAGCTCTCAAGGGACCGGCCAGCGCCTTGTGGGCAAAGAGACCCGGAAGCGACCACTGCCTGTCGCATCTACTTCCAGTGATGTAACCGCTCGAAGCCGTGTCACTGGAAGTAGGCCGCGAAGCCTGCAAGTGCGGTAATAGATTTCCGCTTCAAGCCAGAGACCCACGTGGCGCCAGAAAGTCCTCAAGAGTGCCGGGGATGGATGTGCACGGTAAGGGGGGCCAGGCTGTATGGGGGCCAGGCTGGAGGGTTGGATGATTTAATTAGCCCTAGCGGCAGTGTGTTGGTAGATGTGGCCTGCATAGCCATAGACCCCCAGTTATAAGAATATCTGGGGAATAATTAGGCCCAGATTGGTAGTGTGGCGGTAAAAACGGCCTAAGGGTCACTAGGCCCTGAAGATAATAGGCTCCGGTTGGGCCGGGTATAGTAAATTACGTGTTTGGGCTTGTATATGTTGGGATTGAGCCTATACTACAGGGGGGACCCTGCAAATTTAGCAATGGAGCCTGTACTTGGGGGATGTAGTGTATGCACAGTAGCAGCCATAGCAGGCCGCAATAGAACACATTAAGTTAGACACAGCTGACATTGCAGAGTGGTTGTACTGCCTTAAAATAGTGAGGTTACCTGCATACTTGAAATAATTGGTATATTTTTCTTGAGGCAGATTAACTACCCTAGCTGTCTGCTCTAACTCCTGATTTGGCTGAGACTCTGGCACTATCTCTGAATTATCACTGTCTTGCTCAACATAAGCTCAATGTATTTGTGCAGATATAACTTGCTGCTGTTGTGTTGGAGGGATGATATCTAAATCCTCCATATTTTGTTCAGGGTTACTTATCTGCTTCTTTGATTTTGTAGTTCCAAATGAATCATGCTCATCCTGGTAACGTCTGGGTGGAAGAACAGGACGCCTAGAATGCTGCATAGTTGGAATTTCAAGCACAGAAAAACACGTCTCAGCCTGGATCGGATGGAGAAGAGGAAGTTGCTTGAATGACTTCAGCTTTTAACAGGTAAGGAGGGGCCTTCCCTACTCTGCAACAATGTTGCACCACTATACCATCCCTCCTCTCCTATTCCAATATCCTACAGCCTTAACCATTAGCATGCTCCAGTGCCCATGCTTGGCCCTACACTAACTTTTCAGTAACTTTAATGTACACATGAAACTGCCATTGTGATAGTAAGCAATCTAGGCATGCATTTACTGGCCACATATGTTTCCAGTTTTCATTTGTGGTACTCTGTGCATGTGAGGTCAGAAAATGCGCATGCGCGCAGGACCTGGTCCTAGTATCAACAGTGAGTCAGCATCCAAACTACATTTCAAATATCAGTTTAATGGCCCTTTAAAGTACAGAATGAAAGTTATTTTTTTAGTTGATTTGATGTTTTTCCTTTGGCTTCCTGTCCTTGAAACTTTATTCTGTGTACCATAAAAAATAGTTATTAACCTTCTTAATGTTTAAGATTTATTACAATGTTCTTCAGTTTAGGTCATGAGACCCACAAACAGGCAAAATTAAAATTGTAAAACAGAAGAGAAGAGCAGATTAGCTTGGTAGAAAACAAATGCTCTTTATTTTCAACAATTAAAAGTTTCCATGGAGGAACAAGGTGTGAGCAAGTGAGCGTAGCACCAAAGGCTTACGTGTTTCGGCTATGTGCCGTATTCATAGCCTGACTTCCACTACGAGTCTGTTCCTGCTCCGCTCCTCCACTCTCTTCACACACTGTGTCATCACGGATGAGCGGAACTACTCTTAGCCAGCTGATGGGACCTGTGCGCAGAGAGGGGTGAGAGGACACATAAAATATCAGCTATTAAGTGCTTTGAATGTGTACTGTCTCTGCACCGTGGCATTACGGGCCCTGATATAATTTATGTACAGCAGGTCTGATATCCATTATAGCGGCATTGTTTTGAGGAGGAGACCCTTAGAGATATTGCTTTTGCTTTGGGGAATGATACTGTGGTATATTTCTTCACTAAAAATTCAGAATACTCAAAAAAGATTGAAATGGAAACTTCTATACCATCAAATGAAGACATGTGCATGTGCAGAAAATATGTTTTGCCAAATTTGGTCCATGCAGACATTCGGTTTGAACAAATGTTGGATTTAGATTTGTTATTGTTATTTCTAATGTCCTAAACAGCTAATATACACCTAGATTACGAGTTTTGTGCAAAACTAACACCAAAAAAGTTGCGTTATTTCACTCTCCATAGCACTGCCATTACAAGTTACTGAAAAGCCTCCTTGTGTGTGCGATATGGTGGCGATAAGCTCCATAACGCACAAAATCCAAGGGCTGCTTTGACGTACTTGTGCACGCTTTCCCCATAGACATCAATGGGTAGAGAGTGTTAGAAAAAAAAAACTAACACCTAAAGTGCGGAATGAAAAATCTATGTAACGCAACCCCATTGATGTCTATGGGGAAACAAAAGTTACATTTAAACCTAACACCCTAACATAAACCCCAAGTCTAAACACCCCTAATCTGCCGCCGCCGGGATGAAGATAGAAGAGACGTCCCCGAGATAGATGAAAGTGTCGCCGCCTGGATGAAGATGGATGTCCGGACTTCAAGAACCATGAGTAAGATATCTGGAGTTAGTGTTAGGTTTTATACTGTTGGGGCGACTTTGTATTTTTTTTTTTACAGGTAAAAGAGCTGTTTAACTTAGGGAAATGCCCTACAAAAGGCCCTTTTTAAGAGCTATTAGTAGTTTATTGTAGGCTAAGGAATGTTTTTATTTTTTTTGGGGGGGGGGGGGGGAGGGGGGCTTTTTGTTTTTATAGGGCTATTAGATAGGATAGTAATTGTTTTTATTTTTGATAATTTCGTTTATTTATTTTTTGTAAGCTTAGTGTTTTTTATTTTCATAATTTAGTGTATATTATTTTTTTGTAATATTTAGATTTTTTAATTGGTAGTATTTTCTTATTTTATTAGAACAGTTTTTTTAGGTTAAATTAGAGTTTAATGTTAGGTTGATTTTTATTTCACAGTAAGTTTTATTTATTTAGGTTTTAGGGGGTTAAAAGTCTAATTTAGTGTTTTGTGATGTGGGGGCCAGCGGTTTAGGGGTTAATAGGTTTATTTAGTGGTGGCGATGTGGGAGGCAGGAGGTTTAGGGGTTAATAACTTTATTTATAGTAGCGGCGATGTGGGAGTCCAGGGTTTAGGGATTAATAACTTTATTATAGTGGGCAGCGATGTCGGGGAGAGGCGGTTTAGGGGGTTAATATATATTTAAATAGTGGTGGCGATGTGGGAGGGCGGCAGATTAGGGGTTAATACGTTTTAAATAGTGTTTGCGATGCAGGAGGGGCGGCGGTTTAGGGGTCAATAGGTAGTTTAATGGGTGGTTAGTGTACTGTTGTAACATTTAGTTATGAGTTTTTGTGAAACATTTTTGTTTTGCAAAATCCAAACTACTGCTCTCAGATGGCGGTAATGGATTGTGTCAGTATGGATTGTGTCGTATAGGCTGTAACTCAAGTTTTTTAGCCTGAACACACAACCTATGAAAATCCCACACAAATTATTTTTTTTGAGTGCGGAATGGATGTTTGCATTATAGTCTAAAATGCTTGCGGTATAGCTATTACCGACACAACTCGTAATATGCGTCCTTAGCCATTACGCTGGAATGGACATTAATTTCAGCGTTAAAAGCCATACCCAGCAACACTTGTAATCTAGCCGATAGACAATTAATATTAACAACAATCTTTCATTATAGGAATTCAAACAATTAAAAGAACCTTGTTTTTAACTCCTTATTGCTAAATCCAACATTTAGTGCCTGACCGGCTGTCCCTAACATCAGGTCCATTAGTAATACCAGGGGCGGAGCTATCACTGGTGTAGCAGCAGGTGCAGGGCACCCGGCCCTCTGTTAAGGTAGTCCGCTACTGAGTAATGCTATGGCAGGGGGATTGGACAGGGGGATCATGGACAAATGAATGGTAAGACCCAACGTACAAACAATCATTCATTTTTCATCTGTTTTTGTCCAATAATGTATTTGGTTGTTTGTATATAAAATGATTCAACAAGTATGTTTATTTTACAAAACAATGTCAGTTCAGTCTGTTTCTGATTTTTGATGTTGCTCCAGCCTAACAGTGGTAAACAAAGACAGGTGGAAAAAAGGAGGCAGGAATAAGTGCACAAAAGTCCACTTGTTTCAGGTTCAGATAAGGTCCTCACCTTGTGGTCCTGCAAGTTTCTAATAATTTAGGGAGCGCCTTGCAATGGTAGCTTTTGAAGATGAAGCAAGAGATTTTGATTGTGAGCTTGGAACCTGAAGGCAAAACATTAACATTTATGCTTTTTAAATAGTTTTTTTCTGAAAAGTTGCTTGTCAGCTTGGGGTTTGTCTTGTTTTGATTTGTACTTTTATTTTTAATTAACATCAATGTTTCCTGCATATCAATTAACAGGGCAAATATGGCACTTGCACTGCATAGGGTTTATAGAATTTGAAGAAGAGGTTCTTGGGTTACATTGCATCCTAGTAAAATGATTCTTGTTGTTTCTGACTATAAATTCCAGCAACTAAATTTTTTTGGAATCTGCACATTCACTCTTTGTTTTACTGATTTATGTAAACTAATGGAAGAAACAAGACTTCTGTTTTTTCCTCTATAATATTTAGCAGGCTGTTCCGGGATTCCATCTTCCTCTGCCATTGTTGTCTCCTTCATAGAGTTATTTTGAGAATTTTCTAATGTCATAATTAAGTACAGCTTCTCTGTACCACCTTCTTACTATATAATTGATGTCCTGGTCATTTAAATAATAGTTAATTGTTTCTTATTAATCTCATTTAGAGTGGGATAAAGGCCATCCAGCAGAAGCATGATCTCCAAACTGGTAATGTTTTATCAGTTTCTACAAAACCAATGATTTCAACTATTTTGTTCACTGTTTTTGCTGTTATAATATACTATACATGACCTCTTTATCTCCTGCTACCTCAACCTTCTGGCTCTAACAGAAACCTGTCTTTTCTCCCAAGACACATCATCCACTACTGCTCTGTCACATAGAGGTCTCCACTTCAGCCACACACCTAGGTCTGGTAATAGACAAGGAGGTGGTGTAGGTATTTTACTTTCCTCTCGTTGCACCTTCCAACAAATACATCCCATCTCTTCGCTTCACAGTTTCCTCATTCGAAACCCACATGATTCGCTTTATTCTCTATACGTATTGCAGTCATTTCCCAACCCCTGGCTCTTCAACTCAATTTCTAGATCACTTGGCTGCCTGGCTACCTAATTTCCTTTCCTCAGTCACGCCTGCCCTTATTCTTGCAATTTAAGACATCCCTCTTGACAATACCACTGCCTTCATCTGCAAAAAAAACTTCTGCTACTCACTTCTCTTTCAGTTTGGGTCACAATGGGCTGACTCTCCCACTCACAAAGAGGGTCACTCCCTTGACCTGATCTTTAGCTATCAATGCACTATCTCAAACGTCACAAAGTCTCCTTTTCCTCTTTCTGACCACCATCTCCTCACTTGTAACATCTCATCCCTACCTACAACTCTCCCTCCTTCTACTCCTCACATCAAACTTCACAGAAGCATTATGTCATTAGATCACAACAGCTTGCTAATTCCCTCAAACCTCTCCTTTCATCCATCTCCTCCTTCTCTATGTCCTGACTAATCTATCTGCCACTATAATTCCACCCTTAAATCGGTCCTTAACAATCTGCCTCCTCTTACCATTGCTCAGAAATCACACACTCATCTTCAGCCCTGCATACTCCTCCGAAGATGTTCCCTTACTGCTGAGCGCACTGGAGAAATTCTCAGAGTTCATCTGATTTCCTTAATTACAAGTTCATTTTGAACTCCTACTATTCTCCCTTAATCACTATAAGCAACATTACTACACTTAGTCTCTACTCTTTCTTCAAACCCAAAATGTCTGTTTCTCCACTTTCAAGTACTCTTCTCCGCCCACCCCCCACCCCCTAATACAACTTCTCTGTCAGCTCAAGACTTTGCCAGCCACTTCAATAACAAATTCACACCCTTCTTCCAAAATCTCCACCCCCAATCTCTCTATAACTGCTGACAACTCCATCATTACCCCTACCGCTGCATGTCCAATGTCTTGGACTCACACACTTGACTCAGATCTTTCTTTCACGGAAGCCTAAGAGCCATGGCTGTTTATAGATCACCTGCTTTAGAGCTGACTACAACAGTGCGACTCTTGGCAGGACCCTCTAACCCCGTATGATCCCTATAAATGTTTCCTGTATTTGCCTATGTTTAAAGCGCTGTTGGAATCTGTTGGCGTTCTACAAATAACCAATAATAATTATAATAGATAATTGCCTTTTTGCACAAAGCAACAAAGGCAGTGTTGGGCAAAGAAGGGAATAGCACCAGCATTCCAGCTTGTACTGTGATAATTTTATTTAGTTCTTTGAGTTAAGTCTATTTTTTTGTGCACGTTAGGTTTCACTTTGCGCCAAAACCTTTTATTTTTAACTCATAATATGAGCGCAATCCGACGCACGGCAAAAAGACTCTGTTGAGAAAAGTTAAAGCACAAGTAGGAGAGGCAAAATAGTGCTCCACTCATAACCTAGCCCTTTATGGGGGAATAATAGTTATAGTGTATTATTGACTGGTCCTTTAAGTTTGGATAATACAAGCATGATTGTTTTTTTTCCACTTCGCAATAACAGCTATAACTCTATCGGCTAGATTTAGAGTTCTGCGGCCAAAGGGGTGTGTTAGCTACGCGTGCTTTTTTCCCCCCCGCACTTTTTAGATACCGCTGGTATTTAGAGTTCACAGAAGGGCTGCGTTAGGCTCCAAAAAAGGGAACGTAGAGCATATTTACCGCCACTGCAACTCTCAATACCAGCGTTGCTTACGGACGCGGCCAGCTTCAAAAACGTGCTCATGCACGATTCCCCCATAGAAAACAATGGGGCAGTTTGAGCTGAAAAAAAACATAACACCTGCAAAAAAGCAGCGTTCAGCTCCTAACGCAGCCCCATTGTTTCCTATGGGGAAACACTTCCTAAGTCTGCACCTAACACCCTAACATGTACCCCAAGTCTAAACACCCCTAACCTTACGCTTATTAACCCCTAATCTGCCGCCCCCGCTATCGCTGACCCCTGCATATTATTATTAACCCCTAATCTGCCGCTCCGTACACCGCCGCAACCTACGTTATCCCTATGTACCCCTAATCTGCTGCCCCTAACAACGCTGACCCCTATGTTATATTTATTAACCCCTAATCTGCCGTCCACGCTATCGCTGACCCCTGCATATTATTATTAACCCCTAATCTGCCGCTCCGTACACCACCGCAACCTACGTTATCCCTATGTACCCCTAATCTGCTGCCCCTAACACCGCCGACCCCTATATTATATTTATTAACCCCTAATCTGCCGTCTCCAACGTTGCCTCCACCTACCTACAATAATTAACCCCTAATCTGCCGACCGGATCTCACCGTTACTCTAATAAATGTATTAACCCCTAAAGCTAAGTCTAACCCTAACACCCCCCTAAGTTAAATATAATTTAAATCTAACAAAATAAATTAACTCTTATTAAATAAATTAATCCTATTTAAAGCTAAATACTTACCTGTAAAATAAACCCTAATATAGCTACAATATAAATTATAATTATATTGTAGCTATTTTAGGATTAATATTTATTTTACAGGCAACTTTGTAATTATTTTAACCAGGTACAATAGCTATTAAATAGTTAATAACTATTTAATAGCTACCTAGCTAAAATAATTACAAAATTACCTGTAAAATAAATCCTAACCTAAGTTACAATTAAACCTAACACTACACTATTAATAAATAAATTAAATAAAATACCTACAATTATCTACAATTAAACCTGACACTACACTATCAATAAATTAATTAAATACAATACCTACAAATAAATACAATGAAATAAACTAACTAAAGTACAAAAAATAAAAAAGAACTAAGTTACAAAAAATAAAAAAATATTTACAAACATTAGAAAAATATTACAACAATGTTAAACTAATTACACCTACTCTAAGCCCCCTAATAAAATAAGAAATACCCCCAAAATAAAAAAATGCCCTACCCTATTCTAAAATTAAAATAGAAAAGCTCTTTTACCTTACCAGCCCTGTAAAGGGCCCTTTGAGGGGCATGCCCCAAAGAATTCAGCTCTTTTGCCTGTAAAAAAAAACATACAATACCCCCCCCCCAACATTACAACCCACCACCCACATACCCCTAATCTAACCCAAAAAACCCTTAAATAAACCTAACACTAAGCCCCTGAAGATCTTCCTACCTTATCTTCACCACGTCGGGTTCACCGATCGATCCAGAAGAGCCTCCGATGTCTTGATCCAAGCCCAAGCAGGGGCTGAAGATGTCCATGATCCGGCTGAAGTCTTCATCCATCGGGAGCTGAAGAGGTCCATGATCCGGCTGAAGTCTTCTATCAAGCGTCATCTTCAATCTTCTTTCTTCCGGATCCATGTTCATCCCGCCGACGCGGAACATCCATCTTCACCGACGACTTCCCGATGAATGACGGTTCCTTTAAGGGACGTCATCCAAGATGGCGTCCCTCGAATTCCGATTGGCTGATAGGATTCTATCAGCCAATCGGAATTAAGGTAGGAAAATTCTGATTGGCTGATGGAATCAGCCAATCAGAATCAAGTTCAATCTGACTGGCTGATCCGATCAGCCAATCAGATTGAGCTCGCATTCTATTGGCTGTTCCGATCAGCCAATAGAATGCGAGCTCAATCTGATTGGCTGATCGGATCAGCCAATCGGATTGAACTTGATTCTGATTGGCTGATTCCATCAGCCAATCAGAATTTTCCTACCTTAATTCCGATTGGCTGATAGAATCCTATCAGCCAATCGGAATTCGAGGGACGCCATCTTGGATGACGTCCCTTAAAGGAATCGTCATTCGTCGTGAAATCGTTGGTGAAGATGGATGTTCCGCGTCGGCGGGATGAACATGGATCCGGAAGAAAGAAGATTGAAGATGCCGCTTGATAGAAGACTTCAGCCCGATCATGGACCTCTTCAGCTCCCGCTTGGATGAAGACTTCAGCCCGATCATGGACCTCTTCAGCTCCCGCTTGGATGAAGACTTCAGTCGGATCATGGACATCTTCAGCCCCCCGCTTGGGCTTGGATCAAGACTTCGGAGGAGCTCTTCTGGATCGATCGGTGAACCCGGCGTGGTGAAGACAAGGTAGGGAGATCTTCAGGGGCTTAGTGTTAGGTTTATTTAAGGGGGGTTTGGGTTAGATTAGGGGTATGTGGGTGGTGGGTTGTAATGTTGGGGGGGGTATTGTATGTTTTTTTTTACAGGCAAAAGAGCTGAATTCTTTGGGGCATGCCCCGCAAAGGGCCCTTTTCAGGGCTGGTAAGGTAAAAGAGCTTTTCTATTTTAATTTTAGAATAGGGTAGGGCATTTTTTTATTTTGAGGGTCTTTGTTATTTTATTAGGGGGCTTAGAGTAGGTGTAATTAGTTTAAAATTGTTGTAATATTTTTCTAATGTTTGTAAATATTTTTTTATTTTTTGTAACTTAGTTCTTTTTTATTTTTGGACTTTAGTTAGTTTATTTAATTGTATTTAATTGTAGGTATTGTATTTAATTAATTTATTGATAGTGTAGTGTTAGGTTTAATTGTAACTTAGGTTAGGATTTATTTTACAGGTAATTTTGTAATTATTTTAACTAGGTAGCTATTAAATAGTTATTAACTATTTAATAGCTATTGTACCTGGTTAAAATAAATACAAAGTTGCCTGTAAAATAAATATTAATTCTAAAATAGCTACAATATAATTATTATTTATATTGTAGCTATATTAGGGTTTATTTTACAGGTAAGTATTTAGCTTTAAATAGGAATAATTTATTTAATAAGAGTTAATTTATTTCGTTAGATAAAAATTATATTTAACTTAGGGGGGTGTTAGGGTTAGGGTTAGAATTAGCTTTAGGGGTTAAAAAATGTATTAGAGTAGCGGTGAGCTCCGGTCTGCAGATTAGGGGTTAATGCTTGAAGTTAGGTGTCGGCGATGTTAGGGAGGGCAGATTAGGGGTTAATACTATTTATTATAGGGTTATTGAGGCGGGAGTGAGGTGGATTAGGGGTTAATACATTTATTATAGTATCGGTGCGGTCCGGTCGGCAGATTAGGGGTTAATAAGTGTAGGTAGGTGGCGGCAACGTTGGGGGCGGCAGATTAGGGGTTAATAAATATTATGTAGGTGTCGGCGGTGTTAGGGGCAGCAGATTAGGGGTACATAGGGATAACGTAGGTGGCGGCGGTGTACGGAGCGGCAGATTAGGGGTTAATTTTTAATAGAGTGGCGGCGATGTGGGGGGCCTTGGTTTAGGGGTACATAGGTAGTTTATGGGTGTTAGTGTACTTTAGAGCACAGTAGTTATTAGCTTTATAAACCGGCGTTAGCCCAGAAAGCTCTTAACTACTGACTTTTTTCTGCGGCTGGAGTTTTGTCGTTAGATTTCTAACGCTCACTTCAGCCAAGACTCAAAATACCGGCGTTAGAAAGATCCCATTGAAAAGATAGGAAACACAAATGGCGTAGGGGGATCTGCGGTATGGAAAAGTTGCGGCTGCAAAGTGAGCGTTAGACCCTTTCCTGACTGACTCCAATTCCAGCGGGCGGTAAAAACCAGCGTTAGGAGCCTCTAACGCTGGTTTTGACGGCTACCGCCAAACTCTAAATCTAGGCCTATGTGTTTTGTTCCACAGTCCTGATTCTGGCTTCATGATTCTCTGCTAACCTATGGTTCAACCTACTCAAATTAGCTACACTCTTCCCCACAGTAAAGTTATTGTACTCAGAGGTGCCATTCTCTATTATCCCTTTTTTAAATATACACATTGTATATTTACTTTTAAAGCTCACATTTTAAATATGCATTACCAACTTACTAGCTTTTAAACATGTCAGAATGTACCTAGAGAAAAGTTTTCAGAAAACAGATATGGAATATGAAGCATCTGGCTGACTGGACCCACTCTCATTCAGAACAGATCTTTTTTTGTCTGCAATGTAAAATGCTTGAGTGAGAGGACACAATAGTATATACATTGTCAAATTAAAAGTGAATCTGTGTACAATAAAGTTTTATGAGATATCAGTTCACTTATTTTAACACTTTCACTTATAGAAAATGTAGCTGTTCACTGACACTTTAAATAGTTTATTCAGGAATTAATACAATCCTCAAGTCTAGGGCAATACTAGCTCCTCTTAAATGTTTAACTGTTATGCCAGGGCAGCACAGGATACTCTCAGGTGGTGGCACCGCAGTCACCTCCTCCCCCAGACCATTGGCGCCCGCCTCCTCCCTGCCTTGGTATCCAGATCTTGGCTCCGTCTGATACGAAGTTGTAGACATATGTTCTTTTGGCTGTGTTGGCAATAGTTGTGCCAAGGGCAGCTCCTGAGCTACGTTCCATGCCAAGGTTAACAAAATTCATCTGAGGGAGCTCAGTGCCAGGGTAGAACTCTAATTATCCAGTAACATTTTAGTTTCTCTTGTAGCCAGATGCAAGTGTAACGCTTGACTGACAACTCTTACTAGTGGAGCAAATGTGTAATTTGCTAGATATTGCTACAATAACCAGTTTCTTTTTTCCTTTTTTTTTTTTTTGCTTAAATCATTTTGCAGACAGATCCTTGGTCAATGGCTTGTGTTCCTCCTTCTGACAGCAGAAGGGAAATCTTAAAGTGATAGTAAATCTTAGCCTTTGTAAAATACTAGGATTTACCAGTGCAACAAATAAAGGGAACTTTCAGTCATGAAGTGTAAAATACTTAATGCTGAAATTTCCTTTATTTGTTCGCTGAGCACCTCAGGCCACCCGCAGCAGAACTATTTTTCAATAAGGTGACGTTTATATCGCATAGCCAATAGCCGTGCGGGCCAGTTGGCATTATGCTAGCACGCTATTGGCTAATATTACCTCAGTGAGAAAATTGCATTCTGCCATGGGCATTGGAAAATCAGCTAGAATTTACTATCACTTTAAATTATAGTTTTGTGTAGGCCGTAATGCAGATTAAGAAAGTCCTTTTTTTACCTGGGTGGTTCAAATCCAATCAATACTACTCCTCTACTTATAGCAATTTGCAACACACATAGGATTCTCTACCACAATCCTTTTTTCTCTGAATGAATTCTTTATAAACCTGCAACACTCAGGGCCTGATGAATCCAGCTTGGAGAGAAATTGTAGTGCAGATTTCAAAGGGGCTGAACTTACTGAATGATCAAAAAGAACTGCAAGATTTCTCTCACTTCTGTATCTGAAGGAGAGATAAGCCCAGTGCAATATAGTACTGAATGATATGAGAGTTTTGTTACTTTACTCTTTGTGTATTGTATTTTATATTACTTTACACTTCAGATTGGGTCTTTTCAGTATTATTACATTTAAGTTTTGTACCTTCTATTTTCTATTTTAATACATTTAGATTTAGATCCATCAGTGATTTTTACAAATTCTGATTATGTTTTGACAGTTTCTGTGTTACTTTACAAATTAGGATCATACTTTGTATATTTCTGTGTATCTTTTACAAATTACATTGCACTTGTATTTTCTCTATTGCAAAATAAAATACAGCTTCAGAAAGGTCCCTGGGATGAACAGGGGAGTTCCAAGGGTATGTCTGAAGCTCTGCCACAATTTTAAAAAGCTGGCCTCACCGAAGTTTCTTGCCAGCTGTTTGCAGGTGACGTTTGTTCAAAATTCACAATACACTTATTTAACTGACAGAAAAGTCATATATATATAAAACTAAAGGCAAATGCAAATTAAATTGTATTTGAAACATTTCAGTTTAATTTGTAATTGATGCAAACTGAGCCTCTATATCAGCCCCAGATGTTTTCCAGTTATCTTCTACTTCCCTGTGAAATGTTGTATAGCAGAGAGCTTCATTACTTTCTATGGAAGGCACCTCTCATCTCTTTAGGACGTGCAGGTTCTGCCCTTTTTGATAAAATTCAGTCAGTTCAGCCCCTGTGAAGTCTGCACTATAATTTATTTCCAAACTAGAGAATCTATGCTTATCAGGCCCATATAAAGTTATGAAGCTCTCTGGGGACCTGAAGCAATCAGTTTTCCAGTTTTTGAAGAAATACAAAGTGTAATGTAATTTGTAAAAGCTACACATAAATATACAAAGTATGATCCTAATTTGTTAAAGTTACACAGAAACTGTGAAAGCATAATCAGAATTTGTAAAATCACAATGCTAAATACATTTCTTTAAAAAAAAACATACAAAATAGAAAGTGAAAAGTTTAAATGTAATAAAACTTAATCTGAAGTGTAAAGTAATATAAAATACAAAGCACAAAGTATAAATGCAGCAGAACTGTCATGTCCTGCAGTGCTATATTGCACTGGTTTTTTCTCTCTTTCCCATACAGAAATGCAGGGAAAGCCCCTTGGAGAAGTAAAGCAAAATCTGCCTTTTAAGAATTTTACAAGGGATCTCACAGTGCTAAAGTGGAGAGCTTTAAATAATAAGGTCTTCAGTGAGCTCCTCTTACAAAGGGAACATCTAACATAAGGCCATCTAACTTAAAAGGATAGGAAACCCAAAATATTGATTTCATGATTCAGATAGAGGCATTTAGTTATCAAGCCGTCAACCACAAATACACTGGAATTACACAGCGTATTTGTGGCGAGGCTGATTCGCCATAGTTATCAAGCCCTACAGCCCGGCAAAAGTAGAATCTAGTGACGTAACATACGATCTGCCGGACTCAGTCCGACACAGATCGATGGTTACGTCACTCCAGATGTTCCGAACGCAAGTTCGGCACAATCTGACTACTTTTGCTAGTTATCAAAGAACTAGCAGGTACGCTCACCACTATTCCGGGCCAGCGTACCTGGTTTTCAATCGGAATAGGAATCAATGGGAGTCTGACAGCAGCGAGAGCTCATGTTTGCTGCTGCCCGATATCCCATTGATTCCTATGGGAAGTGTCTGCACCTAACACCCTAACATGTACCCCGAGTCTAAACACCCCTAATCTGCCCCCCCTACACCGCACGCCACCTACTTTATTCTTATTAACCCCTAATCTGCCACCCCGACACCGCCGCCACCTACATTATACGTATTAACCCCTAAACCGCCGCTCCCGGACCCCGCCGCAACTCTAATAAATATATGAACCCCTAAACTCGCCGCTCCCGGACCCCGCCGCCACCTACATTATACTTATTAACCCCTAATCTGCCGCCCCCTATACCGCCGCCACCTACATAAAGTTATTAACCCTTATCCTGCCGATCCCGGACCCCGCCGCAAATAAATTAATTGTTTAACCCCTTAACCGCCGCACCCGTAGCCCGCCGCCACCTACATTACATTTATTAACCCCTATCCTACCCCCCCACACTGCTGCCACCTACAGTACATTGATTAACCCCTAAAATACCCCCCTACACCGCCGCCACTATATTAAATGAATTAACCCCAAAACCTATGTCTAACCCTAACCATAACACCCCCCTAACTTAAATATTATTTCAATTAATCTAAATAAATATTCCTATCATTAAATAAATTAATCCTATTTAAAACTAAATATTTACCTATAAAATAAACCCTAAGATAGCTACAATATAATTAATATTTACATTGTAGCTATTTTAGGGTTTATTTTTATTTTACAGGCAACTTTGTATTTATTTTAACTAGGTACAATAGCTATTAAATAGTTAATAACTATTTAATCGCTACCTAGTTAAAATAATTACAAATTTACCTGTAAAATAAATCCTAACCTAAGTTACAAATACACCTAACACTACACTATCATTAAATTAATTAAATAAATTAACTACAATGATCTAAACTAAAATACAATTAAATAAACAAAACTATACTACAAAAAAAAACACTAAATTACAAAAAATAAAAAAAATATTACAAGAAGTTTAATCTAATTACACCTAATCTAAGCCCCCTAATAAAATAAAAAAGCCCCCCAAAATAATAAAATTCCCTACCCTAAACTAAATTACAAATAGCCCTCAAAAGGGCCTTTTGCTGGTCATTGCCCCAAAGTAACCAGCTCTTTTACCAGCCCTTAAAAGGGCTTTTTGCAGGGCATTGCCCCAAAGTAATCAGCTCTTTTACCTGCAAAAAAAAAGCAATACAATACCCCCCCCAACATTACAACCCACCACCCATATACCCCTACTCTATAACCCACCCGATCCCCCCTTAAATAAACCTAACACTTCCCCATTGAAGATCACCCTACCTTGAGCCGTCTTCACCCAACCGGGCTGAACTCTTCATCCGATGTGGGCACAAGTGGTCCTCCAGCCGGGCTGAAGTCTTCATCCGATACGGGCAGAAGAGGTCCTCCATCCGCAGAAATCTTCATCAAGCGGTGTAATAAGGGCATAAATCTTTAAGAACTCAGATATTGTCCAGGAAGGGATATTATGGCATTATACTGTAAGGAACTCAGCTGTGTATTCAGGAAGGGGTTAAATCCGCATTAATACTGGGTCACTGTGGAATTGTAGGAAAGATCACATTACTAGACCCCCACCTGAGAAGGATGACCAGCTGGCTTAAGTAAAGAGCCTTTTGTGTAGCCAAATGCTCCTATTCCCTACCCCCAAACACATGGCAGGATGAAACCATATACTCTTAACTTTACCATGGGGGCTAGCATATGAGTGACATCATCATTGTGGGAGGGTGAAAGACTCACAATAAAAAACCATCAACACACATGATTTTGGTCTCTTTGTATTTGGGGATGGTGACCAGCTAACATCAAGTAAGTAATCCTTACAGACACATACTGACAGCACACCATACTTTCACATAGACTGGCAAATGTATTAGTGGTAATATTGATGTATAGTTTCACTGCTGAGTATTTATAAGTGAGTTAGCATATGTGTAATTTATATTTAATCTGCATATTGTAACTGTTTATTGTAGCCTCATTGTAATAAAAGTTTTTGTACTGCTGAAATAAGACTGTGCGAGTTAGTATTCTTGCAGGTAAGTTTAATTAAGTGATTGTGTTTAATATTATATAGTGGGTATAATAATTCATAAGGGATTGTTAAATGTAATAGTTAGGCCTTTCACTAAAAGAGTATAGCAAACAGACACTAAGATTATAGAGTCTTAGGTACCAGTTAAATGCAGTTATTTCAAGCGGCATCTTCTATCTTCATCCGTCCGGCGATTAGCGCTCCATCTTGAGAGACCTCCGTGCGGAACATCCATCTCTACCGACGACTACCCGACGAATGACTGGTCATTTAAATGACGTCATCCAAGATGGCGTCCCTCGATTCCGATTGCTGATAGGATTCTATCAGCCAATCGGAATTAAGGTCGGAAAAAGTCTGATTGGCTGATGTAATCAGCCAATCAGATTGAACTTCAATACGATTGGCTGATTACATCAGCCAATCGGACTTTTCCGACCTTAATTCCGATTGGCTGATAGAATCCTATCAGCCAATCGGAATTCGAGGGACGCCAATCGGAATTCGAGGGTTCACCAGGAACTACTTGTGCAATGATAGAATGCAGACTGCTTATGCTGGCATTTATCGATGTGCGGCGGACATGATACGCAACATCGTATCATCTCCGTCCCGCACTTTAGTAAATCAGATCCCCTCTGTCTGAATCAATGCGAGTTTAATTTTTTTTTTATAATTTTTTATTGAAGTTTCAAAAAGCATGAAGAGTACATAATACAAAATTTGCCCGTTCATAAGAATAACAGCGTACACCTAAATTTGTGACATACATTTTATCTATGTGGCTAGTCGAGGAAGTTATTGTTCTAGGTAACAAGTTGAGACATAGAATCTTAGGGCTCTCAGAGATAAGCATGTCCATAACAATATGAAAAGGTCGAGCCTTTACAAGTGGTAACCTATGTTGTATCTAAAGAGGTGTCAGGTATAAGCTTGGGTCGGACTGAGATGAAACTTCATTTTATATTTTGGTAGTTGAAGATCTGATCTCCACACCACTAACATGGATAAAGTAGGATTTCTGCGGTGGATGTGGGGAGTTAGCATTTAGAATGACCCCGAGTTAGGCCATAAGAACCGGAAGAAGAGGGATTACAGTGGGCGAGAGCCACTCAAATTATGGAGGGGGAGGGGAGGGGGAAGGGAAAAGCGAGGGGGGAACGGAGCCAACCTTAATAGGGCTACAGTAAGGGGCTCATTTATAGTACTATGTAGGCCATATTTGTACAGGGCCATAACTAGAATAGGGGACTATGTGGGAAATCTTATATGCTATGTGTATCTAGTGGATCTAGGTATGTATATCAGTGGGAGCTAGGGTGGAGGGAGGTTAAAACATTCTGATTTTCAGGCCTCTTCAGGAACTTGAAGGGGGAGGATACTTAAATTATAATAAAAGTCCTAAGAATGGTGCCTATATTACAAATAGTTGTAGAACAGCTCCTAGACAGAAGCTGTATAGACCTAAAGTCTATATCAAAGACCTAAAGTCACTAGCATAGGGGGTATTTACAATGGGGGATTTATATTACATACTTCAAAATATGTGAAAAACTGAGAAAACAAAAAGATAAGAACTAAAAAAAAAAAACAAAAAAAAAAACAAAAAACAAAAAAAAACATTACCTTGCAATAAATTATATAGCCCAAGCCAGGGGGAGTATGTGGGGATATAGTTTTCTTATCTCAAACCAAGGATCTGCTTTGAAAATATGACCTTATATGGGGAACATTTACTGGTATCTAGGAGATTTAATTATAAAGTGATATAGATACAATGACAGACCAGTGCCCAGATCGTAACATATCATCATGCCAACTTATATAATTAGTGTATAGGAAAAAACAATAGTGTTTACGGCCCATATCATAGTTAACTGCAGAATATATGCTTATCCATGAATTCTTCTGTATTGTACAACAGCAGTTTATAGGGTTATTTAGCACTCGTGGAATATAAAAAGGGGGTGTACATAGGGATGAGAGGGGAAAGATAGATCTAACCCTATACCGATGTAAAAAGGGCTTTATATAAACATTCCTCTTTACTAAGTAATCTGGGAAAGATATATTATAAGTAGCTAAGTTTAGAGTACTAATGATTGAACCTTCCAAACAGTAATTTGTGCCACCATATTACACACCTATATAAAAGCTCCACATGCCACCCATAACTCCTCACATTAAATAAACAAATTAGAAAAAAATACAAATAAACAGTGCTACATTATAAAGCAAGCCCACATCTCAAAACTTTATCTATAGATGTTGACATCGCTAAGTATGTTTCTAAAGTGTGGTAAGGATAATGTATTAAAACTGATGATCAACAGATAACATCCGTAACAATATAGTAGATAAAGGCTAGTATAACTTTGTGAACTTAATAAGGAAATAATAAGAAAAGGATGAACTGCCCTCCCCGGAAAATTCAGACGCTAGGTTTGATTGGTAGCTTTATATCTTGAAGTGGATATAGTTCAAAGTTATAGGGAAAGTCAAATATATATCTCTGAGCTATGAGGAAGCTGACAGCTGGGCCCTGAGGGTATATTACAGGTCATGAGAAGTAGACGGAACCTTAACATCAAGACTAAGTTCTCTCATCTAGGTGTCTAATAGGGAGGAAATGCCGACAGGGTCCAAGCTGTTGCTGTCAAACATATGTTATCAACCTACTCCGGCTTTTCTGAGGGCTCTAGAGAACATAAGTCCTGTAAAATGAGGCAAAATTCTGCGTGGCGTGAGCAAACGCTCTGAGTTGCATTTGCACAGTGGTCGAGAGTACCATCCGATACATATAGCTGTTGTGCGGTCACTTGTGGTCTCAGGCTCCAAGACGGGCAGTATCTTCAAAAATGTAGTTATTAGTGTCCTGCGCATCTTCAAGCTGGTAGTGCTGAGTGATACTAACTCCATAGAGAGGCTTCCCATGTCAGTTGTGGTATCAGACGATTGCCAAGAAGAGAGCTTGGGCTCTAGCTGCCATGTAGAAGCAATTCGCTCTACATGGTTTGCCTATAAGGCGTTTAGGCTCTGTTAGAGACGTTGGGCTATTCTGCTCCGTGATCAGAGTGGGAGTATGATCTGTCTGCCCATGGTCTTGGCAGCTAGGAATAGTATACCACAGAGGTATCTGAGTCTCAGGTTCCCCGGGTCCATCTCATCACATGCTAGCTCTGAGTGTAGTGAATGGCGTAGGTCGTTAAAGCAGCGATCCATTTTCCGTTTGAAAGCCATACAAAGGTCTTTGAAGACATCCTCCGTTATATGGTTATCCATACTGAGGGAATGACCGGGCTCCTCGAGCTGCAGCAGTGGGAGAGCTAATCTCAGTAGTGAGATCTCGGGATGGTCTAGCTGACAAGATGGCGTCCGCTCCACTTTTGCCGCGGTGATGGCATAAACAGTGAAATATGCTGTTGCTCAAGTCACTTTTGTTATTCTTGGTGTCCGTGATGTTTCATCTATTGATCTGGCATTGTTTCATAAAGAGTTGTATGCCCTGAGCGGTCGAAACTGCTTGAATATAATAAGTTTTGCCGGAGCTGATGTGTAATGCGACCGCTCAAATGCAGAGCCAGCTCCGCCCCCCGCAAGCTTAATTTTTACTTTGCTATCCCTTTAAATTACACATTCATGATTAGAGAATATTACAATTCTGGATATCTAGGGTTTGGAGTGCAGGGCCGGACTGGGACCAAAAATAGGCCCGAGCATTTTAAGGCAGAGCAGCCCCCACCAATATTTTAAATGACCACATGGACCATATGGATGGCTGGCAACTTTTGGTCCAGAGGTCAAGTACAACCCAGAGGCCCCTGGAACAGCAACTGCACCACTTTGAAATCCAATCTATACTATAATCGCGTTTGTAACCTGTCCGTCGGTGTCGCCAGTTGCGCATGCATCCTCAAAGGGATGCTGACAGCGCGTGCAGCCAAAGAATTCACCGGATGCAGCGAAGGCAAACGAAGCATTAAAAAAAAACCAAATAAAACCCGCCCGCAATAAGTATTAAAAAAAAAAACAACCTAACCATCCGCAATAAGCAATAATAATAAAAAATAACCGCCTGCACATAGTATTAAAAAAAAATACCCAATAAAATTATTAAACCCTAAATCCGCCAACCAAGACATTGCAAACTACCTCATACATCTATTAACCCCTAATCCACCAACCCCCCACAACGCATTAAACCTAATGTACCTATTAACTCCTAAACAGCCAACCCCCACAATGAAAAAAACGAATTTGACTAAGCCCCCTAACCTAACACCCCCTAAATTAACCCATTAGTTACATAGAAAAATACTACAATTAAAATACAATTTAAAAAAAATTACATTACATTAATCTAAAATTACAGAAAATAAAAAAGGCTAACATTACAAAAATATTAAACAACAGTATCCAAAATAAAAAAAATAAACCTAATCTCTATGATAATAAAAAAGCCCCCCCAAATAAAAACACCCCCTAATCTAAGAATAAACTACCAATAGCCCTTTAAAGGGCTTTTTGTAGGGCATTGCCCTAAAGAAATCAGCTATTTTACATTAAAAATAAACAAGTCCCAGATGTAGCGGTCTTCCCAGATGTGCACGAAGTGAAGGCGGGGTGGAATGGAGGTCCAGAGCGGTCTTCCCAGATGTGGCGCTCCTTGGCGGTGGTCCTTGGCGAAGGCGTGGAGGTTCCTCTTCATGTGATCGTCCGCCGCACACTGAAGATTGAATTCAAGGTACCCCATATTTATTGGGGTACCTTGCATTCATATTGGCTGAAATTTTCAAAATCAGCCAATAGGATGAGAACTACTGAAATCTTTTTGGCTGATTTGAACAGCCAATATGATTTCAGTAGCTCTAATCCTGTTGGTTGTTTTGAAAAATTCAGCCAATAGAAAGGCAAGGTACCCCAAATTGATTGCGGTACTTTGCATTCAATATTTAGTATACGACGGACATCAGATGAAGACGAGCCTCCATGCCGTGAGGACCACCGCAGCTGAGGACCACCGCCACAGATGACCACTGCAGAGGATCGCCACATCTAGGAAGACCTTCAGGCTCGCCAGAAACACATGGCATCAAGCTCCATTCGGAGCTTGATACATATGCCCCTATGACACTTAATTAAATATTGCATAAATATGCTTTTTCATGTTTTTATCTACTTGACAGCAAAGGGCTCCAATTCACTATATATATATATATATATATATATATATATATATATATATATATATATATATATATAACTGCAAAAGACCAGCACTCACTATTCCTCTTTAAGCCGGGGTGCATCCCACAAAATATCAAGCAAATAAGTCCAAAAAGAGCACTCACCATGTTGCAAACAGTTTAAATCCATATTGTTTTTATTTTTTTTGTTTTATGGATTAAAACTGTTTGCAACACGGTGAGTGCTCTCTTTGGACTTATTTGAGATATATATATATGTCTGTGTATGTGTACATATGTGCTTATTAGTGATGTCGCAAACTTAAAATTTTCCGTTGGAGAACGGCGAACTTCCGCAACTGTTCGCGAACGGGTGAACCGGGCGAACCGCCATTAACTTCAATAGGCAGGTGAATTTTAAAACCAACAGGGACTCTTTCTGGCCACAATAGTGATGGAAAAGTTGTTTCAAGGGTACTAACACCTGGACTGTGGCATGCCGGAGGGGGATCCATGGCAAAACTCCCACGTAAAATTACATAGTTGATGCAGAGTCTGGTTTTAATCCATAAAGGGCATAAATCACCTAACATTCCTAAATTGTTTGGAATAACGTGCTTTAAAACATCAGGTATGATGTTGCATCGATCAGGTAGTGTAAGGGTTACACCTACTTCACAGTGACAGACCAAACTCCCCATTTAACGCACCGCAAACAACCGCAAACAGTCCATTTGCACAACCGCAAACTCCCCATTTGTACAAGGTTGGATACCAAGCTAGCCAATTGTCCCGTTCCTTGTCCTCACTGATGTCATTGAAGGTCTCTTCCTCCACCCAGCCACGTACAACACCAAGGGTCCCCGAAAGGTGACAACAAGCCCCCTGGGACGCCTGCTGTGTTTGGTCTTCCACCTCCTCAAAGCCACCTTCCTCCTCTGACTCCTCTTCTTCAGACTCCTCTCTCTGCGTTGCCTTTCTCTGTGTTATTATAAGGTGTGTTAAGTAGTACTATTCCTATCAGTTTGATCTCTGTTCCGTCCTCTATCAGGGAACATGTATATGGCATGGATTTTAGGAACCGGGAGATGGAAAAAGATGCTTGATTGGTCCTCCTACTTCAAATTTGGGGCACTGCGCTTGCAATCGTGGCTGGACTTTTAGCCGACGGACATTTGGCAGACGGACATTTGGCTGATGGACATTTGGCCGAAACACAAGTGGCTGTCAGATAACAGTCCGGCCACGAGATAGATAGATTTGATAGATAGATAGATACATAGATTAGATATATAGATCAATAGATGCAATAGATACATTTGATAGATACGATAGATAGATTTGATAGATAAATAGATAGATTTGATAGATAGATAATTTCCCAGACAGAGAATTACAAGACGTGCGGTCTGGGACCCATGGTAAGGGTCCCAGAGGCAGTTGCGGCTCCAGGGGACGTGTATATGGCATGGATTTTAGGAACCGGGAGATGGAAAAAGATGCTTGGTCGGTCCTCCTACTTCAAATTTGGGGCACTGCGCGTGCAATCTACTGTGCCACCAGATATGAGTCAGTGATGTGCGGTTACGTCAGAGGCTGGTGAGGCAGTGGCTAGGATACGCCTTCATTCTTTAGATATCCTTTGTTGAAGAAATAGCAATGCACATGGGTGTGCAAAATCGCATGAGGTATCTATGTGCAGCCACCAATCAGCAGCTACTGAGCATATTTAGATATGGTTTTCAACAAAGGATATCAAAAGAATGAAGAAAATTAGATATTAGATGTAAATTGGAAAGTTATTTAAAATTGCATGCTCTTTCTAAATCATGAAAGAAAACATATGGGTTTCATGTCCCTTTAAATGGTGTCTTGGAAAACTGGTCAACTTAGTAAACATCTGATTTTAGTCTAAAGGATTGTAACAGAAACTCTTGCCAGATAACAAAATGCTTGCTCTGATTATGAGATCTAGAAATCCAGGCCCATTAAAATATGTTTAAAACATACTTTTTACTTTAATGCTGCAAATTATGCTTATAGATTCCTTCATTATTCAGTAAATATAAAAATGTCTTGATCCAGTGGCAGCTGGTGAAATTTAAAGATGGTATGGCGCTTGACCCCTCCCCTTTAAATAAAGACACCTCTTCAGATGGCACCACTAATTCATTAATTAAATAAATAAAAGGTAGACCCAAACACAGAAAAGCACTCGGGGGGAGAGGGAGAGAGAGACGGGGGGAGAGGGAGAGAGGGGGGGAGAGAGAGACACAGAGGGTTAGAGAGAAAGAGAGAAACAATCACACAGAGGGTTAGAGAGACGCATAAGGGATGATAGAGTCAGAGGGGGAGGAAGAGAGACAGAGAGAGAAAGAGACCATGGGGGAAAATGACACATAAGGAGAGACAGAGGGAGTGGGAGAGAGAGAGACAGATGGATAGAGAAAGAGAGATGGATAGAGAGAGACACACACAGAGGGGAGAGACAGAGATACAGAGGGGAGAGAGAGACACAGAGGGGAGAGAGAGAGACAGAGGGGGGAGAGAGAGAGACAGAGGAGAGAGAGAGAGACACAGAGGAGAGAGAGAGAGACAGAGGGGAGAGAGAGAGAGAGACAGAGGGGAGAGAGAGAAAGAGACAGAGGGGAGAGAGAGAGACAGAGGGGAGAGAGAGAGACAGAGGGGAGAGAGAGACAGAGGGGGGGAGAGAGAGACAGAGGAGAGAGAGACAGAGGGGAGAGAGAGACAGAGGGGAGAGAGAGAGGGAGACAGAGGGGGAGAGAGACAGAGGGGAGAGAGACACAGAGGGGAGAGAGACACAAAGGGGAGAGAGACACAGAGGGGAGAGAGAGATAGACACAGAGGGGAGAGAAAGAGACACAGAGGGGAGAGAGAGGGAGACAGAGGGGGGAGAGGGAACACTGAAATGGGGGATGCACCACTGAATGCTTAAGAAATATTTTAAGTGACTATCAAATGCTAATAGTCTACAATCTATTTTAAATATCTGAAACAGAACAACACATATGAATGGGAGCATTAATAAATTATTATGTGTTGTCTACATCAGGGTTGTCCAACATACACCTAAGGAATCCCTGGTTTAAATGAAATACTATAGCTACAGGAGCCATGGAGAATATTTGCTATAACTCATGCTAAACTGCTGGGTTTCATTTTACATTACCATGCTTTTGGTCTAGCTTACTCTTGTGAAATATCAACTCATCCATACAAACAGCATAATAGTAAGATAATGTAGTGAGAAAACGCAGTTGCAGGGCTACAGATAGTTCAGAAAGAGAGTGAGCTTATAAACTAGTGTGCAGTACAAAGGCAAGCTGCTTAGGTAGTGGGTGTAAAGTTTGAGTAAACAAAATACAAAAACGATCCTTAAACTGCTGTAAAAGAATAAAAAAAATAATCCCTTTCAGCAAAATCTAAGGTTGCAGAACTTACTTCAATAAAATGTGGCTAAAACACTGCTCTCTGCAAGTCTGCATCTTTTCCTGCTCTGTAAGGAAGTGACAGTGGAACATTCCACTGCACTTGGAGGGGGAGTACAGAACTCTCTTTTTTATTGAATCAAAGCTGACAGCTGAACAGGGCAGCAACAAAATAAATGAAAGTAGTTGTTTTCCATTTTTGTTTTGTTTTATATGATTTAAGATCCAGCCCCAACCCTAAGTTCCCCTGAGTTCCCCTCACTGGACCCTAAGTTCCCCTCACTGGATTGGTTCAGCCCCAAAGAGGCCTCACTCAAATAAGCACTTATGGGCAATTCAATGATCTTAACCACTTTCATCCAGTAGGTGGCGCAGCATGTTGTGTAATGGAGGGCAGACCTGCTTGTGCCTTTCCATTGCACAACATGTAGCTGTGGAAAAAAAAAATGCTGTAACAAAAAATTGCCATTTTTTTTTAAAGCCAATAATATATATATATATATATATATATATATATATATATATATATATTTGCCCATATGAGAGGTGAAGCCCTGCCTCACCTGCCTCTAGTGACTGCACATCACTGATATGAGTGGTGTGTTAAGTAGTTCTATTCTTATCAGTTTAATCCCTGTTACGTCCCCTATCAGGGGACGTGTATATGGCATGGATTTTAGGAACCGGGAGATGGAAAAAGATGCTTGGTCGGTCCTCCTACTTCAAATTTTGGGGCACTGCGCGTGCAATCTACTGTGCCACCAGATATGAGTGGTGTGTTAAGTAGTACTATTCTTATCAGTTTAATCCCTGTTACGTCCCCTATCAGGGGATGTGTATATGGCATGGATTTTAGGAACCGGGAGATGGAAAAAGATGCTTGGTCGGTCCTCCTACTTCAAATTTGGGGCACTGCGCGTGCAATCGTGGCCGGACTTTTAGCCGACGGACATTTGGCAGATGGACATTTGGCCGACGGACATTTGGCCGAAACACAAGTGGCTGTCAGATAACAGCCCGGCCACGAGATAGATAGATTTGATAGATACATAGATTAGATAGATAGATCAATAGATATCTAGATTTGATAGATAAATAGATAGATTTGATAGATAGATAATTTCCCAGACAGAGAATTACAAGACGTGCAGTCTGGGACCCATGGTAAGGTTCCCAGAGGCAGTTATACACACCTTATATGCTGTGTAAAGCATACTTTTTAATTTATTTTGGAACTGCTGCATCCTTTCCGACTTGCGGTAATTCTGTAACATTTCAGGCACTTTATAATTATACCGGGGGTCTAGTAGCGTGGACACCCAGTACAGGTTGCTCTCCTTCAGCTTTTTTATACGAGGGTCCCTCAACAGGCATGACAGCATGAAAGACCCCATTTGCACAAGGTTGGATGCCGAGCTACTCATGTCCCGTTCCTCGTCCTCATTGATCTCACTGAAGGTATCTTCTTCCTCCCAGCCACGTACAACACCACGGGTACCAGAAAGCGATGCTGATAAGGCTGTTTCTGGTGGTGATGGTGACCACAACTATTCCTCTTCCTCTTCACGCTCATCTACGGCCTGATCCAGTACTCTTCGCAGGGCATGCTCCAGGAAGAAAACAAATGGTATGATGTCGCTGATGGTGCCTTTGGTGCGACTGACTAGGTTTGTCACCTCCTCAAAAAGACGTATGAGCCTACAGGCATTGCGCATGAGCATCCAGTAATGTGGCAAAAAAATTCCCAGCTCCGCATTGGCTGTCCTAGCACCCCGGTCATACAAATACTCGTTAACGGCTTTTTCTTGTTGGAGCAGGCGGTCGAACATTAGTAGTGTTGAATTCCAACGTGTCGGGCTGTCGCAAATTAAGCTTCTCACTGGCATGTTGTTTCACCGCTGGATATCGGAAAAGTGCGCTATGGGCGTGTAGGAACGCTTCAAATGGCCACACACCTTCCTGGCCTGCTTCAGGACGTCCTGTAAGCCTGGGTACTTATGCACAAAGCATTGTACGATCAGATTGCACACAAGTGCCATGCACGGCGCATGTGTCAACTTGCCCAATTTCAGTGCCGCCACCAAATTACTTCCGTTGTCAAAAACCACTTTGCCAATCTCCAGTTGGTGCGGAGTCAGCCACTGATCCACCTGTGCATTCAGGGCGGATAGGAGTGCTGGTCCGGTGTGACTCTCTGCTTTCAGGCAAATCAACCCCAAGACGGAGTGACACTGCCGTATCCGGGATGTGGAATAGTACATGGGGAGCTGGGGGGGTGCCGTTGATGTGGAGCAAGACGCAGCAGCAGAAGAGGACTCAGCCGAGGAGGTTATGGAAGAGGATGGAGTAGGAGGAGTAGAGGAGGTGGCAGCAGGCCTGCCTGCAAGTCGTGGCGGTGTCACCAACTCCTCTGCAGAGCCACGCATTCCATGCTTGGCAGCCGTCAGCAGGTTTACCCAATGCGCAGTGTAGGTGATATACCTGCCCTGACTATGCTTTGCAGACCAGCTATCAGTGGTCAGATGGACCCTTGCCCCAACACTGTGTGCCAGACATGCCATTACTTCCTTTCACACAGGTTGGGGATTGCCTTTTGTGCAAAGAAATTTCGGCCGGGTACCTTCCACTGCGGTGTCCCAATAGCTGCAAATTTTTTGAACGCCTCAGACTCCACCAGCTTGTATGGTAAAAGCTGGCAGGCTAAGAGTTCAGACAAGCCACCTGTCAGACGCCGGGCAAAGGGGTGACTTTGTGACATTGGCTTCTTACGCTCAAACATGTCCTTGACAGACACCTGACTGTGGGCAGATGAGCAAGAACTGCTCCGGAAGAGAGACGGAGTGGCGGATGGTTGAGAGGGGGCAAGGAGGACAGCAGTGGTTGACGTGGCTGAAGATGCTGGACCAGGAGGAGGATGGCGGCTTTGAGTTTGTGTGCTGCTTCTACTCATGTGTTGATCCCATAGGCGTTTGTGATGTGCGATCATGTGCCTTCGCAAAGCAGTTGTACCTAGGTGGGTGTTGGACTTCCCATGACTCAGTTTATTTTGGCACAGGTTGCAAATGGCATCGCTGTTGTCAGAGGCAGACACACACAAAAAATGCCACACTGCTGAGCTCTGCGATGACGGCATTCTGGTGGTGGCAACAGCATGCATTGATTGGCTTGGTGTCTGGCTGACCCAGGGTGCCGATGCATGCTGTCTGACTGTGCCACTAGCTCCTTGTGACGACCTCCCCCTGCTTCCAACTTGTCTCCTCCTCCTCCTCTCTGTCTCCCCCTGTTCTTCTTCTCTTCTAGCGGGCACCCACGTGACATTCACGGACGCATTGTCATCATCAACTGCTTCACTTGTATCTGACAAATCAACAAAGGAAGCAGCAGCGGGTACAACATCATCATCATCACACCATATGTCCACATCTGTAATGCTGCCTGACTGAGACATATCACTGTTATCTACATCCTCTGTCAATGATGGTTGCGCATCACTCATTTCTTCCAACTGATGTGTAAAAAACTCCTCTGACAGATCAGATGAAGTGGCTGTGGTGCTAGTGTTGGTGGTGGCGGCAGGCGGGCGAGTGGTAACTTGAGAGGTGCCCGAAGATAAGCTGGAGGAGGATGGTGCGTCAAGGTTCGGAGCGGAAGCTATAGAAGATTGGGTGTCCTGTGTTAAAAAGTCAACTATTTCCTCAGAACTTTTTCGAGTTCATGGGACGTGGCCTATGAACACTGGGCATTATTCTAGGGCCAAAGGGAATCACAGCACCATGACCACGATGGCACCTGCAGGGTGGCCTGCCTCTGTCTGTCATTTTTTTTTTTAAATGTACACTTACACTACTATTAAACAAGATATGAGTGGTGGCACTGGGCAAGTGGGCACAGTATACACTGTGAGCCTGACACAAAAAAGACGACTGATGTTTCACAGTCCAAAAAGTTTTTTTTTTTTTTAAATGTACACTTACACTACTATTAAACAAGATATGAGTGGTGGCACTGGGCAAGTGGGCCCAGTATAAGCTGTGAGCCTGACACAAAAAAGCAGACTGATGTTTCACAGTCCAAAAAGTTTTTTTTGTTTTTAAATGTACACTTACACTACTATTAAACAAGATATGAGTGGTGGCACTGGGCAAGTGGGCACAGTATACGCTGTGAGCCTGACACAAAAAAGCAGACTGATGTTTCACAGTCCAAAAAGTTTTTATTGCTTTAAATGTACACTTACACTACTATTAAACAAGATATGAGTGGTGGCACTGGGCAAGTGGGCACAGTATACCCTGTGAGCCTGACACAAAAAAGCAGACTGATGTTTCACAGTCGAAATAGTTTTTTTTATTTTTAAATGTACACTTACACTACTATTAAACAAGATAATATGAGTGGTGGCACTGGGCAAGTGGGCACAGTATACGCTGTGAGCCTGACACAAAAAAAGCAGACTGATGTTTCACAGTCGAAATAGTTATTTTAGTTTTAAAATGTACACTTACACTACTATTAAACAAGATAATGTGAGTGGTGGCACTGGGCAAGTGGGCACAGTATACGCTGTGAGCCTGACACAAAAAAGCAGACTGATGTCCAAAAAGTTTTTATTTTTTTAACTGTACACTTACACTACTTTTAAACAAGATATGAGTGGTGGCACTGGGCAATTGGGCCCAGTGTAAGCTGTGAGCCTGAAACAAAAAAGCAGACTGATGTTTCACAGTCCAAAAAGTTTTTTTTTGTTTTTAAATGTACACTTACACTACTATTAAACAAGATATGAGTGGTGGCACTGGGCAAGTGGGCACAGTATACGCTGTGAGCCTGACACAAAAAAGCAGACTGATGTTTCACAGTCCAAAAATTATTTGTTTTTAAATTTACACTACTGTAACACCAGATATGAGTGGTGGCACTGGGCAAGTGGGCACAGTATACGCTGTGAGCCTGGCACACACGCTGGCAGGCAGGCAACTGCAATTAGATTACACTAGCAGACTGATGTTTCACAGTCGAAAAAGTTTTTTTTTTTAAATTTACACTACTGTTACACCAGATATGAGTGGTGGCACTGGGCAAGTGGGCCTGGCACACACGCTGGCAAGCAGGCAACTGCAATTAGATTACACAAGCAGACTGATGTTTCACAGTCGAAAAAGTTTTTTTTTTTTTAAATTTACACTACTGTTACACCAGATATGAGTGGTGGCACTGGGCAAGTGGGCCTGGCACACACGCTGGCAGGCAGGCAACTGCAATTAGATTACACAAGCAGACTGATGTTTCACAGTCAAAAAAGTTTTTTTATTTTAATTTTACACTACTGTTACACCAGATATGAGTGGTGGCACTGGGCAAGTGGGCCTGGCACACACGCTGGCAGGCAACTGCAATTAGATTACACTAGCAGACTGATGTTTCACAGTCAAAAAAGTTTTTTTTTTTTTTAAATTTACACTACTGTTACACCAGATATGAGTGGTGCCACTGGGCAAGTGGCTTGGCAGGCAGGCCACTGCAATTAGATTACACATGGAAAAAATAAATAAATGATGTTCTAGCCCTAAAAAGGGCTTTTTGGGGTGCTGTCCTGCAGAGATCAGATGAGTCCTTCAGGACTGTAGTGGACACTGAATACACTAGCCTAGCTATCAATTTCCCTATTAAATCACCAGCAGCTACACTGTCCCTTCTCTCACTAACAATGCAGCTTCCGAATTAATCTAAAATGGCTGCTGTCCAGGAGCTGGGAGGGTCTGGGAGGGAGGGTCTGCTGCTGATTGGCTGGAATGTGTCTGCTGACTGTGAGTTACAGGGTCAAAGTTTACTCAATGATGACGAATAGGGGGCGGATCGAACATCGCATATGTTCGCCCGCCGTTGTGAACGCGAACAAGCTATGTTCGCCGGGAACTATTCGCCGGCGGACTATTCGCGACATCACTAGTGTTTATGTGTTTATAGGTGTATATATGTCTGTAAATACATATATACACATTTATCTTAATGTTAAAGCCCTTTACCTGCCTTTTTTTCCTGACACCTGAGACCTCATATCTTTGAGCCTTTATAACTTTTTTGTGCAATATTTTTTGTTATAATTTTTATCAGATAGTGTTATTATGAGTGTAACTTTAACATTTAATAATGTATTTTTGATGTGTTTTGTGAAACATTTTTGTTTCGCAAAACAGCTTACCAGAGATCTGAGGTTGCGCTATCCTGATGCATCAACTTCAATTGCGCCCAAGCAATTACATTTACTTTCAACTTGTAATACGAGCGCCACATTTGATGCACGCAAATAGATCACTTGTAACTGTTAGCGCTCCACTGTTAATTTAGTCCTGTGAGTTTTTGAGTCAATATTGACAAGATAGACACATCGAATTCAACAACCAAAGGCAGTAAATAAAATACCAAACTAGCCTTTTGATGTTTGTGAGTATTCCAAGACAAGTTTGAATAATTCTGTCATGTTGCGTATGTGCAATACACTCTGAAATGGCTACAGACATGACTTTAGAAGTATATTTGAATATATGGTCTAGATTCATTAAACCTATATTCATCACTATTGTTTAGTCGATCGGTAGTGGGCAAGATATAAATTGATATATACCTACGTATTTTATAGACATAAACATGATATCTCATACAGCTAATGAGATCTGCAGGAAATGCAAGAAAACAAAAAATACTGAATACAACATCTAGAAATGACAGCAATCGTGTTTTTAAAATGTTTGTTTTTATTTCATACACACATTTTAGTGATAGTAAGTTATAGGTTTTCAAATTCTTAAACAGGATTTCTCTCTTTTGTCATGATAGAGATTTAACCTTTTGCTATTCCACCTTGTTTATTGCATGGGATTTTTACAGAAAGCAGAAGACGCAAAAATCATATTTTTGATAATCATGATTTACAATATCTAGAACCTTGTATCAGCCTCTTCTTCTTCTTTGTTCTCTCTGTATCTTTATTTGAATGTAAGCTTAGGAGCCAGCCCATTTTTGGTTCAGCACCTGGGTAGCGCTTGCTGATTGGTGACTACATTTAGACACCAATCAGAAAGTACTACCCAGGTGCTGAACCAAAAATGCTTACATTCTTGCTTTATTCAAATAGATATACCAAGAGAACGAAGAGAAATTGATAATAGGAGTAAATTATAAAGTTGCTTAAAATTACCTGCTCTATCTGAATCATGAAAGTTTAATTTTGACTAGACTATCCCTTTAATTTTATAATATGTGATAAAGTAAACAAAAAAAATATCAATAATGAATAATAACTATATAAATGAACTAGATTAACATACAACCAAAAAAAATATCAATAATGAACAAGAACTATATAAATGAACTAGATAACATACAAACAAAAAAACAAAACAAAAAAAAGCCAAACAAATCCCACGAAAAACCAAGATGGTAATTTGCATGTTTTGAGAAGACTCACGGTGCATCGTAGTATTCATTTAGCACACTGGTCAAGATAATAAGACAGAAGGCGTTCAAGCAACATCCGCTTTGGAATTGTAATCTGCCAGCAATTGGCCAGGGTTAACTGCTTTACTATTAAAGAGACCTGCTGTCTGTACTTCCTAGTAAAAAAAGGGAGGCGGATAATCTACTGTATATATGCAGGTGACATGAATCCTATATCCTGCCCCTTGTATGAATGAGGTAAGCTTCTGAGATGAAATCACTCTTTGAGGTGAGTGTTGATCATAATTGATGTTGGAAGACGGTCCTGTTTAAATTCTAACTGTATAAAAGGTGTAAACACACATATGCTAAGATCTGTTGGATAAATACCCCACACAAAAAATAAAATCTGAAGTGGTTCAGATTCTACTATGACATATAGATTGATGTTGAGATGCATTTATATAGTTTACTGTTTAATGTTGCATAGAGACTCTGTCTTTTGAAACTAACAACCCACTGATCTATATCCAAAAGTGGAAAAGCTGCATGAATTGTGTTGGGGCCCATGGAAGACAAAATATTTATTATATGAACTAAGGTTGAAGGCAGCTATGGATAATGGGGGTTACAGGATAGTCAGTTAATAAAAAAATTGCATGAAAATATATATATAGATATGCTCAAAATATCTAAATAAATATACTGAGCTGATGTCTTGTAATAATTGGCATACCATTTTACCTACTTAAAGGAAGAGTCGGTCTAGTCAAAATTAAACTTTTATGATTCAGATGGAGCATGCAATTTTAAGCAACTTTCTAATTTTCTCCTATTATCAATTTTTCTTCGATCTCTTGGTATCATTATTTGAAAAAGCAATAATGTAAGCTTAAGAGACAGTCTAGTCCAAAACAAACTTTTATTATTCAGATAGGGCATGTAATTTTAAACAATTTTCTAATTTACATCTATCCCCAATTTTGCTTTGTTCTCTTGGTATTCTTAGTTGAAAGCTAAACCTAGGAGGTTCATATGCTAATTTCTAAGCCCTTGAAGGCTGCCTCTCATCTCAGGGCATTTTGACAGTTTTTCACCACTAGAGGGTGTTAGTTCATGTGTTTCATATAGATAACACTGTGTTCACGCATGTGGAGTTCCTAGGAGCCAGCACTGATTCGCTAAAATGCAAGGCTGTAAAAAGCACTGAGAAAAGGGGGCAGTCTGCAGAGGCCTAGATACAAGGTAATCACAGAGGTAAAACGTATAATAATATAACTGTGTTGGTTATGCAACACTAGGGAACACTAGGGAATGGGTAATAAAGGGATTATCTATCTTTTAAAACAATACATATTCTGGTGTAGACTGTCCCTTTAAAATAACTTTTGTGTATATAATGAGTGATAAAATATTGAGATCTTGTCTCCCTGAAAGCTCAGTCCATTTCAAAAGGCTGCGGTTCAAATGAACAAAACCAGCTATTTCATATTGAAAAATAAACCTAAATGGCACTTTTCCTTACATTTTATACGTCGCAGGTCATTGGAAACACATAAGAATGACAACAATTTTACAATACACAAAAACATTAATTTTCAAATGCTTATTAGTTTTAGAAGAACACAGAACTCATAATTTGGCTTTTTCTTTGGGATTGTTTCTACAAAAAACAAACATTTTAAGCAAATTGGAGTTGTTACAATGCACATTTTATAAACAAAGCAAAATGTACTATACCTATTTTCTGGAAATTTGGCACAGAGCTCATATGGCTTGTGCAATTGTATCTTTATTTAATTAGAACCTCTGGTGAAAAAAGCTTCAATGTGGTAGGAAAAAGGGGATGTGCAGATTTTTATATAAAATTGATGTTGATCTGAAGTTTATATTGAGAAGTTATGGTGATTTCAAATTTAATTTAGTATAGTTGAGATGCATAGTTTTGGCTACTCAAAAGGCAAGACTAAACAGACCTCTCAAGATTAAAAATAATTTCCGTTGGTCTATAAGGTTTCTAACATGTAGACTTATTTACACTAGAGACGTCATTTTTATCAAACTAATGAAAACCACTTACTTTAAAATAAGAAATGTAGTCATTGGAGAAATAAAAGAAGGTACCAATAGATAAATATGCACAACATAAATTGTCATTTAAAGGGACAGTATACTGTAAAATAGTTTTTCCCTTAATGTGTTTACAATTGTTTTTTTTTACCAACTGCAGAGTAAAAATTTATGAAAATTAGCTTTTTAAGGTTTATTTGTATATATTAATGCTCTTATTTTGTGTTTTGAAGCCACAACCTAATAAAATGGGTTGAGCTTGTAGATATAATCAGATCTCATTACTGTATCACATTGTGTACATATACATGTTTCTTTATCTTATATCTGTCCTTAAAACAATCACCAGTACTTGGAGAGAACAATAGAAAATCAACATTTTATTACCTTATCTCTGCTATATCGCACTGGGAGTGTAATTTCTTCTGCTGGCTGTGTTTACAAAGCTTATCTATAGCTGGTACGCGCGGCCACAAACTTTCAGAATAGGTGGGGATACCACATGCTAAATCAACTATTTCAAATGCCAATATAAGGGTAAAGGAGCTACTTGTAAACAATTTAATACACTCCAGCTGGTAAAGTGGATTATTAGGAACAAATTAAAGGGGAGACATTTTTTGAGTAAACTGTCCCTTTAAGTACACTGTGTGTGCAAAAAAACCTCATAGACATTCATACTTATGAATACAAAATACAAAGTCTAATTGTTTTTTTATTGTAAAATGGGCTGAATGTCCAGCGACATTTCCTTTTCCAGCGAGCTTCATTACTTCTCGCCACTTGCAGGAACTGCCCCAATTTAAAAAAGATAATTCTATGAAGACAGCCCCGGCGAAGGTCAACCTCAAAAACCATATCTGATCCGGGGAAGTTTAGATAATCGGACCCTCTGTGCTTAATCCCCACTTACTCTCAGGACCAGTATTGATCTGCGTCTCTCAGTTGGTACTTTAAGCTATGCGGAGTTAAACATAGAGCTGCAGTGATAAAATTGCCTGCTCTAATGAATTAGAGCAGGTCATTTAGCAACTGTTACCTTTAAAGGGACACTGAACCCAACTTTTTTCTTTTGTGATTCAGATAGAGCATGAAATTTTAAGCAACTTTCTAATTTACTCCTATTATCAAATTTTCTTTATTCTCTTGGTATCTTTATTTGAAATGCAAGAATGTAAGTTTAGATGCCGGCCCATTTTTGGTGAACAACCTGGGTTGTCCTTGCTGATTGGTGGATAAATTCATCCACCAATAAAAAAATTGCTGTCCAGAGTTCTGAACCAAGGAAAAAGCTTAGATGCCTTCTTTTTCAAATAAAGATAGCAAAAATAATAATAGGAGTAAATTAGAAAGTTGCTTAAAATTGCATGCTCTGTCTGAATCATGAAAGAAAACATTTGGGTTCAGTGTCCCTTTAAGTGAAAAAACTGCTTTCAAACATATTAGGCAGTCAATTTCAATATTGAATTTAGTTGCAAATCTGTAACTATTACAAACCTGACACTCAGATTATTTTTGCAGGCTTATTTATTGTTAGAAATAGATTTGAAAATCCTAAAAAAAGAATTAACAGACAAACACGTTTCTATGTTATTTTCTGTACAAATTTAATGTTTTGTAATGAGTCCTCCTTCCGCTTTTTTTTTATAAATTTCTCATTATGGGCTAGATTACGAGTGGCATGGTAACTGTTGCTGCTTTTTATTGGGTTTCGTTTTTTTTTGTGTGCACAATAGAAATAGTGTGCTTATTACAACTTGAAAGTAAATGTGTTCGCTGGTGCGCAATCGCTATTTAAACACAACATAAATACACTTAAAGTACAGTTACACTCATATAAACACTGTCTGATAACAATCAATTAAAAAAATATATTTAAAAGGTTATAAGGGCTTAAAGATATATGGTATAAGATGTTTGAAAACAAAAAAGGGCTTTAACATATATAGTATATGATACATAGTTATTTCTAAGTGTTAGATTTTTTCTTCTGCGCTCTCCATTGACTTCTGTGGGGAGAAGATGCTAACGCGGCCGAGATATTTGGTTAGTGTGCGTCGGGTTTCACTCACGTGAAACTTTTAACTTTTAACTCATAATAAGTGCGCTACCCAACGCGTGCAAAATCTTCCACTTGTAATCTAGCCCAATACTAGAAGAATTATATTTTGAAACGTGTGTTCACATTAAAATTGTGTTTTTTTTTTTTTTAAGTTGTTTAAGTAACAACAGAAAAACAAAAACGTGCCTAACAAGACGAGAGTAAAGTCATATTCTGAGGAATCACTCTAAATGTGAAAACCATGTCAGCTTTTTTCCTTCCTGAACTATTCATAACAGAACACCTGGGAGATACGACACAGTAAATGGAAACTCATTTGCTATGTTAAAAAATTAAAATCACATTCCATATAACTGCTAGGTTTCTACACAATGTGACAGTTTCAAAGACTCACAAACTTTTGTCATAAAATCTGTGTCATAATTTGTGTTAAATTATTTGTCACAGCTCAGTACAATGAAGGGATACAAAAATGTAACAATTTAATAGATGTGACAACCTTATAAACTAAACCTAATTTAGCTTCTATATAGTACCAGTCGTAAATCATATTTTATAGAGAGACTATAGGAAATACTAAAAATGAGCTCTTTACATTTACATTATCCTAGGAACAATACAAACATTTTATATACATTTAGACACTGTTTACATGAAATATACTATGTATGAGTTTTATTATTTTGTTTTTATTGCATTGTGTTAATATGTTTAATATTAAATTGTATTTGTTTGGATTTTCATCCCACATTTAAATGCTTTATTTTATTTTATTATAAAACTCAGTAAAAAAAAGGGTTAATTTTTCAAAACTTTGTAGATCTTATGGAATTCTTTTTTTTAATTTATTTCGTTATTTATTTTGTTTCAAAAAAGTTATATGTCAATTTTTAGTTAAGAAAAAAAGCTGTAAATTAAGAGCACACCAGAAAACCCAGTGAAAAATAATAATTTAAAGGGACACTGAACCCAATTTTTTTCTTTTGTGATTCAGATAGAGCAGGCAATTTTAGGCAACTTTGTAATTTACTCCTATTATCAATTTTTCTTCGTTCTCTTACTATCTTTATTTAAAAAAAAGGCATCTAAGCTTTATTTGCTTCAGTACTCTGGACTGCACTTTTTTTATTGGTGGATAAATCCATCCACCAATAAGCAAGGACAACCCAGGTTGTTCACCAAAAATGGGCCGGCATCTAAACTTACATTCTTGCATTTCAAATAAAGATACCAAGAGAATGAAGAAAATTTGATAATAGGAGTAAATTAGAAAGTTGCTTAAAATTTCATGCTCTATCTGAACCACACAAGAAAAAAATTGGGTTCAGTGTCCCTTTAATCAATTAATTTAAAGGGACACATTTTTTATTTAATGATTTAGATAGAGCGTACAATTTTAAACAACTTTCTAAATGACTTTGTATTCATTCTCTAGGTAACCTTTGTTGAAGGTGCAGCAATGCCCTATTGAGAGCTATTTGATCACATCAGGTGCAGCAGACATTTATGTGCAGCCACCAGGGGTCAAGTCGAGCTGGAACGCATGGGAACGGAGTTCCTGCACTATATTTTAAGGAGGAACTAAGTTCCCTCTGGACAGAGAACAGAAACACTTCAGTAAACACTGCTGTTGCTGGTGGGAGGAGATGGAGCAAATTCTGGTTAGAGGGACAGTGAGATTGTCTAGTAATGGGCTGTAACACTTTCTACAATACACTAAATGCAAGTCTGTCAGTGGTCCTGCTGCGTTATCAACCTGCACTGTGTGCACACCTGGCATTTACATTTCTGTGTGGCTTGCTCTGGGGTTATTTTGCTCCTCTCAGCAGAAATTGGACTATTGCACCTTAAGTGGGTGAGGCTCTGTGACACAGGAGGATTCTCAGGCCCAAAGACAACCATTCAACCCTTCATTGGATTTAATTTGCTTTCATTACCTAAAGTGTATAGATTATATACATATAAATATAGTGTGTGTGAATGTATGTGTATATATATATATATATATATATATATATATATATATATATATATATATATATATATATATATGTAACATTATTAATTGTGAGAGGTCGTGGATATCTTGGTGAGTTCCCACACTTTTTTTTTGTAGGACTTGAACCCTAGCAGCCACTAATCAGCAACTAACTCCTAGTAGTGCATTGCTACTCTTGAGACTACCTAGATATGCTTTTCAACACAGGGTACAGAGAGAACTATGCAAATTAGATAATAGAAGTAAGTTGGAAACTTATTTAAAATTGTATGCTCTACCTGAATCATGAACATTTAAAGGGACATGAAACCCAAACATTTTCTTTTGAGATTCAGATAGAGTATTTTATTTGATTTGTTTTGTTTTATATCCTTTTTTGAACAGTATACCTAGGTAGGCTCAGGGGCTAAAAGCTAGCTGCTGATTGGTGGCTGTACATATATGCCTCTTGTGATTGGCTTACTAATGTGTTCAGCCAGCTCCCAGTAATGCATTGCTGCTACTTCAACAAAGGTTACCAAGAGAATGAAGCAAAATTCATAACAGAAGTAAATTGGAAAATTGTTTATAAAATGTATGCTCTTTCTAAATCATGTAAGAAAAAATATGGGTTTCATGTCCCTTTAATTTTCCGTCTACTGTCTCTTTAATATGAATCTAAGCTACATCTTTCAAAGTTCTTAAATATCAATGCTTATACCTATACTAATAGCTGCACAATTGTCTGTGTCTGCATTAGCTCTGGGGAAGAAAATATATATTTGTTTTCATCTACTAGCATTGGTAATAAACCATATAAACCTTGTGACATAGAACACATTATCATATGCATAGTATATATTAGGAATTAAATGATTATTTACCATTCCCCAGTTTTGCATAATCAACACTATTATAGAAAATATACTTTTTACCTCTGTAATTACCTTGTATCTAAGCTTCTGCAGACTGCCTACTTATCTCAAATCTTTTGACAGACTTGCATTTCAGGCAACTATTGCTGACTCTTAAATAACTCCACGTGCATGAGCACAATGTTATTTATATGAAACACATTAACTAACGCCCCCTAGCTGTGAAAAACTGTATACTAGGTATAGCTTTCAACTAAGAATACCAAGAGCACAAAGCAAATTTGATGATTAAAATAAATTATAAAGTTAAATTAAAAATGACATGCCCTATCTGAATCATGAAAGTTTAATTTGGACTTTACTATCCCTTTAAAAAAAAATGCACATCTCTAATGGTTAATTACACAAGAGTCCAGAATTAAGGACACAGGTGTGCCATGACAGAAATTTGATTTGCCAAATGTGACACAGTCTCAAAAAGTTTTAGAACCACTGTGCTAGTTTGTTAGAATAACCCTTTGAATAGGTTACCATGTGATAAGTTGTTTGCAAATCTGAAGATTTTTACAATCCATTAGAAAGCATGGTTACCTAATGGTTTTCAAATTACTTTTTACTGCAAATACCTGTTAGATTAAAGGGACATAAAACACTAAATAATCTTAGACATAATGATGTATTTAAGTAATAGATAAGCCAAAGAATAATATGTAGATGCATTTTTTATTATTATTTATATTAGTTGTTTTTGTTATTTTTAAAAGTCTCTAATCTTATCTGCTTTGATAATGTGAAATAGGGACATACCTTCACATACGACAATGTGTTATAACAATGGCTGGGTAGACTATAGCAGTGTTAGGCTTGTGTAGTCTAAAGTTAAGGATTGGAACAGAGATATGTGTGCACCTGTTGATGCAGATAAAGTCAAAGTCAGATAATTGGATACCAAGCTTCCTTATATACCAAGACACCACCGTCAATGTGAATTAGGGGCTTCCCATCCACTCACCTTACCTTCGTTGCTCCGGTCACTGGGTATATCCCTTCACTGAAAGATTGGTGGCCTGTCCACAGGAAACAAAAACCTGCATTTAAAACTTTGGTCTATACAATACAGTGAACTAGACCTCCGGTCTGCTTCGTTCCCCTCCTAGGTCCACTCTACTATGGCTTGTGACATCATCCGGGATCTCCAACTTCCAGTTGTCGGCTCTGTCTCTGCCGATATGGAAGATTGTAAGGTAGGTGAGTGGAAGCGACTTATGCAAGGGTATTATCCCGACCTTTACTCTGAATTTCTATGTTTAAGGGTAGTAGTGATAAGGAGCACCAGCAGGCAGGATGCACTTAAAAACTTTTAATGAGAGTTCAATAGAAACATCCTTAAAAACAGGGTAAACATACAAGTGGCAATTGTGGGTAGTGTAGAAAACACTCCAAGGACTGTCCACTGATGCATTTCAGCATAAATGGCTGCGATTACGGCCAGATCAGACTTACTGGCTGCCACTTGTAGGTTTATCGTGTTTTTAAGGATGTTTCTATAGAACTCTCATTAAAAGTTTTTAAGTGCATCCTGCCTGCTGGTGCTCCTTATCACTACTAGTCTAAAGTTAAGCACATCCAATTGTCATGGAAATTAAACCCGCAAATAGCAACAATTAGCTGCCACAATTGTTCAGTCACAATTTTATACTAAAAATCATAGAAATCTATAGTCTCTATTTATGCAGAGCTGCCTGCTGGGGATGGATCAGATTTACTGTCTGAGGATCACGTATAGGATCAGAGTTACTGGCTGAAGATCACATAAAGGATCAGACTTACTGGTTGAGTATCACATAAAGGATCAAACTTACTGGCTGAGGGTCAGAAGGGTCAGAGTTACTGGCTGAGAATCATGTAAAGGATCAGAGTTACTGGCTGAGGATCATGTAAAGGATCAGAGTTACTGGCTGATGACCACATAAAGGATCAGTTTCTGGCTGAGGATCACATAAAGGATCAGTTACTGGCTGATGATCATATAAAAGATCAGACTTACTGGCTGAGGATCACATACAAGATCAGATTTACTTGCTGAGTATAACATTAAGGATCAGACTTACTGGCTGAGGATCATGTAAAGGGTCAGAGTTACTGGCTGAGAATCATGTAAAGGACCAGAGTTACTGGCTGAAGAACATGTAAAGAATCAGAGTTACTGATTTATGATCACATAAAGGATCAGTTACTGGCTGAGGATCACATAAAGGATCTGTCCTACTGGGTGAGGATCATGTAAAGGATCAGAGTTACTGGCTGATAATCACATAAACATAAAGGATCATTGTTACTGGCTGATGATCATGTAAATAATTGGAGTTACTGGCTGATGATCATATATAGGATTAAAATTACTGGCTGATGATCATATATAGGATTAAAGTTACTGGCTGGGGATCATGTAAAGGATCAAAGTTACTGACTGGGGATCATGTAAAGGATCAGAGTTACTGGCCGAGGATCACATAAAGAATCAGAGTTACTGGCTGAGGATCATGTAAAGGAACAGAGTTACTGGCTGAGGAACATGTAAAGAATCAGAGTTACTGGTTTATGATCACATAAAGGATCAGTTATTGGCTGAGGATCACATAAAGGATCTGTCTTACTGGGTGAGGATCATGTAAAGGATCAGAGTTATTGGCTGATAATCACATAAACGTAAAGGATCATTGTTACTGGCTGATGATCATGGAAATAATTGGAGTTACTGGCTGATGATCATATATAGGATTAAAGTTACTGGCTGATGATCATATATAGGATTAAAGTTACTGGCTGGGGATCATGTAAAGGATCAAAGTTACTGACTGGGGATCATGTAAAGGATCAGAGTTACTGGCTGAGGATCACATAAAGAATCAGAGTTACTGACTGAGGATCATGTAAAGGTACAGAGTTACTGGCTAATGATCACTTAGAGGATCAGAGTTACTGGCTGCTGAACACATAAATTATAAGAGTTACTGGCTGATGATAATCACATAAAGGATCAGATTTGCTGGCTGGGGATCACATAAAGGTTAAAAGTTACTTGCTGAGGATCACATGGCGGGTCAGAGATAATGGCTGATGATCATGTAATGGATCAAAGTTACTGGCTGTGGATCATGTAAAGGAACAGAGTTACTGCAGGCTGATAATCATGTAAAGGAACAGAGTTACTGCAGGCTGATAATCATGTAGAAGATCATCAGAGTTACTGCAGGCTGATAATCATGTAAGGGAACAGAGTGACTGGCTGATGATCACATAAAGAAACAGAGTTACTGGCAGATGACCACCTAAAGGAGCAGAGTTACTGGCTGATGATCACATAAAGGATCAGAGTTACTGGCTGATGATCATGTAAAGGAACAGAGTTAATGGCTGATGGTCACATAAATAAACAGTTAAGGGCTAATGATCATGTAAAGGAACAGAGTTACTGTCTGATGATCAGATAAAGGAACAGAGTTAATGGATGATGATCATGTAAAGGATCAGAGTAACTGGCTGAGGATCACATAAAGGATCAGAGTTACTGCCTGGGGATCATGTAAAGGATCAGAGTTACTGGCTGAGGATCACATAAAGGATCAGAGTTACTGGCTGGTGATCACATAGAGGAACAGAGTTACTGGCTGATGATCATGTAAAGGTTTAGAGTTACTGGGTGGGGATCATGTAAAGGAACATAGTTACTGGCTGATGATCATATAAAGAAACAGAGTAACTGTCTGATGATCATTTAAAGGATCAGAGTTACTGCAGGCTGCTAATTATGTAAAGGAACAGAATTACTGGCTGATGATCATGTAAAGAAACAGAGTTACTGGCTGATGATCACGTAAAGGACCAGAGTTACTGGCTGATGAACACATAAATTATCAGAGTTACTGGCTGATGATGATCACATAAAGGATCAGAGTTGTTGGCTGGCGATCACATAAAGGTTAAGAGTTACTTGCTGGGGATCATGTAAAGGTTCAGACTTACTGTCCGGGTATCACATAAAGGATCAGAGTTACTGGCTGAGGATCACATAGCAGGTCAGATATAATGGCTAATGATCATGTAATGGATCAAAGTTACTGGCTGGGGATCATGTAAAGGATCAACGTTACTGGCTGATGATCACATAAAGATCAGAGCTACTGGCTGGGGATCATGTAAAGGATCAGAGTTGCTGAGTTACTGACTGATGATCATTTAAAGGACCAGAGTTACTAACTGGGGATCATGTAAAGGAACAGAGCTACTGGCTGATGATCACATAAAGGTTTAGGGTTACTGGCTGGGGATCATGTAAAGGAACATAGTTACTGGCTGATGATCATGTAAAGGAACTGAGTTACTGGCTGATGATCATGTAAAGGATCAGAGTTACTGCAGGCTGATAATCATGTAAAGGAACAGAGTTACTGGCTGATGATCACGTAAAGAAACAGAGTTACTGGCTGATGATCATGTAAAGGAGCAGAGTTACTGGCTGATGATCACATAAAGGACCAGAGTTACTGGCTGATGATCATGTAAAGGAACAGAGTTACTGGCTGATGATCACGTAAATAAACAGTTACTGGCTGATGATCATGTAAAGGAACAGAGTTACTGGCTGATGATCACATAAAGGAACAGATTTAATGGCTGATGATCACATAAAGGATCAGAGTTACTGGCTGGGGATCATGTAAAGGATCAGAGTTACTGGCTGGGGATCATGTAAAGGATTAGAGTTACTGGCTGAGGATCACATAAAGGAACAGAGTTATTGGCTGATTATCATGTAAAGGAACAGTGTTACTGGCTGATGATCACATAAAGGTTTAGGGTTACTGGCTAGGGATCAGAGTTACTAACTGGGGATCATGTAAAGGAACATAGTTACTGACTGATGATCATGTAAAGGAACAGAGTTACTGGCTGATGATCATGTAAAGGATCAGAGTAACTGCAGGCTGATAATCATATAGAGGAACAGAGTTACTGGCTGATGATCACATAAAGAAACAGGGTTACTGGATGATGATCATGTAAAAGAGCAGAGTTACTGGCTGATGATCACGTAAAGGAACAGAGTTAATGGCTGATGATCACGTAAAGAAACAGAGTTACTGGCTGATGATCATGTAAAGGACAGAGTTACTGGCTGATGATCACGTAAATGATCAGAGTTACTGGCTGGGGATCAGGTAAGAATAATGTAAAAAATGTGGGGGGGTTCTATTATTACAGGGAGACGACCACTTCCTTCAGTCCTTTACCCAGTCCTGGCAAGACGAACTAGATCTAGAGATAGACCGTAAAGACTGGGGGAAAATCTTTGACCGCACGAAACGGACCTCAGTTTCAGCCAAAGTACAGGAAACCCAATACAAATTACTGAGTAGGTGGTACCTGACTCCCCACAGGCTGAAGCACATATACCCACACTCTAGCGGGAACTGTTGGAGAGGGTGCGGGGAAGAGGGAACCCTTTTGCACATCTGGTGGACCTGTCCACTGATACGGCCGTATTGGAACGATGTACTGGCAGAAATGAGTAGGGTTCTTAATATCATATTACCTCCTAACCCATGCTATTTACTATACCACCAGTTACCCAAAATAGTTGGAGAGGACAAATATCTACTCCTCCTATTGATGCTGAATGGCGCAAAAGGCCTCATTCCCTCATATTGGAAAAAACAGAACATCCCCAATATGCAGGAATGGAAGAATAAGGTTACTGATTTGCTGAAACTTGAGAGATACCATTACCTTAAAACAGGGAAATTGGGTACACATGAAATGATGTTGCTAACTTGGGAGGGACGAGGAATCTAACCTTCTCAGTAAAGAGTCACCGTAACCGATAATGAAATAGGAGTCCACAACTTATTATTACCTAACCCATACACTAACCCCCCCACCCACTCCCTCCTTCTACACCACCCCCCCCCTTTTTTTTTTCTTCTCTTCCCCCTCTCCCTCTTTTTTCTCCCCCGCTCTTCACCCCTCTACCCTCCCTTCTCTTCCCTACTCCTCCTCTCCCCCTTCTTCTGGAGGCCGGTTAATCTAACCGATTCCAAACTCTTTTTCCAGTCTGTTAGAGACCAAACACACCGAGAACGATTTATCCCACAGTGCTGTGTAAAAAAGCTGTGGAAACGAGATTTTTACCATTGACCTGTTCTCATGAATCTATATTGTAAATCTATATCTTTTCTTTCATTATGCATTTTCTACTCTTTAAGCTGAGAATCATCTGTTGCAATGGTTCTCGGCATGCAAACAGTCTATGTCAAAAGTTTTTTCTATGTGCAATCGGTATGAAGTGACTTTGTACCTTATATACCTGATGTCATTATCTAGACTGTTAGAGTATACTTGAATATCTAGTATATCGCGAAATACTTTTGAATGACTATGTTATGGCAAAAACCACAAAACGACTGTATACTGTATTGTATTGAACATGTTTATTTGTTTGCCTTCTTTGTTATACCATTTCGCCAATAAAGCTTATTTTGAAAATTAAAAATGTGGGGGGGTTCTGGATCTCACTCAAAGAATCAGAGCTGTGCATCCTGAATTAACTAGCAGCACAAGTTAGCCTGGTGCTATGTTTATTCTGTACTTATGAATGGTTCCAATTTCCATGTCCCACTTAATATGACACTTGTGTTAAACATACACAAACAGAGAGATAATGGCCCTTACTTCATGCAACGATTTCAGAGAACGCTTTGCTTTTTTCCGGTTCTCTTCACTTGGCTTTTTTTCCCTCTGCTTCTTGTCATTGTACAATGTCTTTTGCTTTCCAATCAACAGATCCTAAAGGAAAACCTTCATTTACAGGAGGACAAGTGAATAAGGATGTTTATAGTTGTTGTACAACGAGACAGACATCCAATGTTACATCCTGATACAATGTGTTTGGGACTGAGCAATTCTGTCTGTTTAATGCTTATGTGAAAATCTTTGGATCGGTTATCAGTTCTTTTAAAGGGAAACTTCCAGTAAAATAGGAACATTAAATACCATTATATCTTATAACAACCAGGGAACCATTCATCAAAAGTATTTGACTCCCCAGAATGACAGCAACCTTTTCATTTTCTATGGAAGTAATAAATCTGAAATTTCTGGTGGCAGACATCCTTCTTGTTATATTGCTATCTATGCCTGGAACACTTCTGCTCAATTAACACTGCCAATAATAAGTATTACAAATAAATTATACCTTTTACTGAAATATAACCATTATTACAGATAAAATACAGATAAAACATTCACTGACTAATATTTTAAAGAATTTAGAAATTTTACTCTAAATTCAATGCTTTTTTCCCGTGAAAATTTTTCATATATACTAAATGGTAAGTTAAAGGGACAGTCTAGTCAAAATTAAACTTTCATTATTCAAATAGGACATGCAATTTGAAACAACTTCCAGTTTACTTTTATCATGAAATTTGCTTTTTTTTCTCTTAGTATACTTTACAAGCCCTTGAATACAGCCTCTTATCTCAGTGCATTTTGATAGTTTTTCACAGTATTGAAAGTTTTATGGAGTTATTTATAAGTCAACACTGCAGGTCTCTCAAAAGCACTGAAATAAGGGGGCAGTCTGCAGATGCTTAGATACAAGGTAATCACAGAGGTAAAAAATATATTAATATAACTGTGTTGGTTGTGCAAAACTGGGGAATGGGTAATAACGGGATTATCTATCTTTTTAAACAACAAAAATTCCGGAGTAGACTGTCCCGTTAACTCCAAGGGCTTCATTTATTAAGCTGCAGATCCCTAATGCCTCTTCCACATCAGAGGTGGAGGGATTAAAACATCCTGGATGAAGGACAAGCCCTGCAGGGGTGGAGCTGCATAAGGACTTGAGCAATAATAACTCTGGACAGTTGGTGAATGTTGGGTAGACAGGTTTCAAAACTAATTAAAACAAATCAAATAAGTTTGGGAACTACTGGTATAAGTCAAAGGAACATGAAACCCCAAATTGTTCTTTTATAATACTTCATGATATTTGTTCTAAAACTGGTAAAATGACACACATTTGTAAATATCTATATAGTTCTCAACCGAAAGGCAACGTCCCATTAAAGGAACAGCACATTCAAAATTAAACTTTTAAGATTTAGATAGAGCATACAATTTTAAACAAATTTCCAATTTACTTATATTATCCAATTTGCTTCATTTTCTTGGTATCCTATGTTGAAGAAGCAGCAATGCACTACATCTGGTAAGCCACTGGTAATAGACATATGGGCAGTCACCAATCAGCAGCTAGCTCCCATTAGTGTCCTATGTTGAAGAAGCAGCAATGCACTACATCTGGTAAGCCACTGGTAATAGACATATGGGCAGTCACCAATCAGCAGCTAGCTCCTATTGGCGCATTGCTGCTTCTGAGGCTACCTAAATATGCTTTTCAACAAAGGATACCAAGAGAAGTAAATTGGATAATAGAAGTAAATTGTAAAGTTGTTGAAAATGTCATGCTCTAACTGAAATATTAGTTTAATTTTGACTTTACTGTTATCTTGAGATTGTATATGGTGCAATACTACAGGCAGTTTCAGATTTCACCTTAGAGCAGCCACTGATTAGCTACAGCAACAGAGACCATGAATATAAATCCATCAGGCTTTTAAATGGATAAAACCCCTTCACCACTGGGAAATATTAAAGTGCTACAGATTTTGTAAAGTAGACTAATTGCTGATATATACTATGCACACATAAACAAATTCACTGTTATGTCCCTTTAATTATACAGAGCTTTTGAGATACCACAGGCCTCTTCTTCATGTGTACACATTTTAACAGATCTAATAGCTTGTTTCTTTCTTATTGTAGTGCTCTGCAGATCTCTTATCCATGCGTTATTAAACAAAGCAGATATCTCCTGACTGTACAAAGTGTTTCAACCTCACAAGTGCCATACTTTTTAATCTTATGGATGATCTTGAATTCACTTGAAGAGGGATTTAAAACCTCACAGGTCTCATCTTCACATAGTTAACTTTTGAAACTTCACAGATCCCCCCCCCCCCCCATTCATCTTTACAACTCTGTCCAAACATCATGGGTCTTTATTCATGTATTGAAAGCTTTGAAATCTGCACATCTTATCTTTATATATAGAAGTTTCCAAACCTTAAGGATCGCTACTCAAACATTTTCGGAACACACAGAGCATTGATATTGTGCTATACAGATAATTAAATGCCACGAAAAGGAACTATGACTGAAAGGCAGAAATGAGAACATCATACATATATAGTCCCTAATCAATACAGTGAGAACCTGCTAATGAATAATTAGCTATGTGCAAATTTTCATGATAAGGGCATGAAAGGTAACATTGCTAACAGGATCACACCTGGCAAAGGAGAGAGAAAAAGGTTAAAGGAGATGTGTGTGTGTGGAGGGGGTTAGTGAAAGGAAATGTATTAATCATGTATCTTCCAGGTGCAATAAAACTATTCTATTCTACCATTCTACAAGTGTGGAGGGGAGAGCGCAAGCTATGGCCACTTATGACAGATTTGCTTTTGCTATAAAGGGGCAAAATGTCTGGAAAATACAATAAGGCTGAAGACCAATTTAACAAGCCAAAGCACCAGGCTTCCAATATAAGGGAGATAAGTGATGTCTTGTGAAAGAGGAAATATAAATATTTGCTTTAGTAAAATGAACAATATTTTTTATAGTGATGCAGTAATCCTATAATGCATTTGAAAAACTTATTAAGGTTGCTCTGAGAATGATATTGTCCCTTTTTGTTTGCTATGAGAAAGGGCAGACTAGATAGAACATATGTTTGCTAGGTGTCCTGTATTTATCAGTCCAGTCCAGAATTTTAACTGCCTGTGCAGTAAAACTAATTAAAAAAATTGGATACTAAAGTGGCTGGGTCTGGTCAATACAAGCATATGACTGACAGGCTGTAGATGATGACGTCTGATCTAAATCCCATATACTGGGCAATAGATTTAATCTGAGATGAGCGTATAACTCACAGAGACAGCAAGCAGCATTGTATGATCTGAGGACCCACATGGACAAATAGCTGATATGAGCCTCATGCCAATACAGGGCTAGATTACGACTGTAAAGCTAAGTGTAGTGCACATGTGATAAGGGATATATTGCGGGTGTTTGTGCACATTGGAAGTACCGTGCGTATTATGAGGTGAAAGTAAACACTTTCGCTGAAGTGCAATCACATTTGCGTCGGGTTATCACTAATTCAAAACTCCGGTTAATTGTTATGTGAGACAAAAAAGTGTCACAAAACACATAAAAAATGCATTTAAAAATACAGTTACGCTCATAATAACACTATAATATTGTATTAAAATATTATAAAGGCTGTGACACACTGCAAGCGATGCGACGCGGAGCAAAGCAGCTGCTTTGCCTCGCGCCGCATCGCTTCTGAAGTTCAAATATTTCATCTCTGAACGCTTAGCTACGCGACCTGACGCAGCAGAGTGCTCAGAGATGAAAAGGCAAGACACGCTGAGCGCGCACAGCTGCATCTACACGCTGCGCACCGCTCTGCTTGCAGTGTGTCACAGCCTTAATGGCTCAAAGATATGAGGTCGCAGGTGTACAGAAAAAAAAAATCTAGACTCATATATTTCTGTCTTTTCTTTAATAAAAATATTATACATTAAAAAAGCACATAGGGCTCCATTTATTAAGCAGCGGATGCTGCTTCAGAGCCCAATCGTTTCGGGCTCACCTAAAACAGAAGTTAAGAAGCAGTGGTCATAAGATCGCTGCTCCTTAACATGTCCGCCACCTTTTTAGGTGGCGCATTGAAATCATCCTGATCTGATCGGGATGATTGACAGCCCCTGCTAGCAGCCGATTTGCTGCCAGTGAGCAGGGGGCACAAGTATTTCACAAGAAATGCTTGTGCAATGATGAATGCCGGCATTTAGCAAAGGTCGAGTTGACATGATTCGCAACACTATTAATAAATCTACCCCTTAGAGTAGTCATGATACTGCATAGTATCTTTATTCAGGTCTTCCTTTCTTAAAGGGACATTAAACACTTTGAGATGGTAATTTAAAATTATAAACTGTATATACTGTATATTAAAAAAACTGTGCAATATACTTTCATTGTTTATATTGTCCCCTTTTCCTGTAATTCTTTTCTGAAATTGTGAGCATTTTAGAAATAGAAGTGTAGAGCACTGTCATATTCCACACAGCCATTGTCTGCACAGTCTAGCGACCTATTTATAACTGCCCCTAATTGGCCACAGCAGAGAAAGTAAACTAAGTTACAACATGGCAGCTCCCATTGTTTTATAGTCATTAAAAGTTTACACTTATTTTGTCACTATTTAAACAACTATTGAATCTTTAAAAAAAAAAAAAAATACATCTACATGTTATTCTCAGACTAATCTTTTCTTTAAATGCATCATTCTATCTAAGATATAGTTAGTGTTTAATGTCCCTTTAAAGGAACATTTTATCAAATTTTTCTTTTTATAGTAGTATTCTGTTTTTTGGAAAGATGATATTTTATTTGTTCAATAAATCAACTTTTTTCTCCTTATCTAACTAATAAGGCTGGGGAGGGTGGTGTCTATCAGTTGTGCACAAACACACTTCATACTCCTTTTAATGAAAATTTGAACGCCTTTGCATTCTTTTTTTTTTATTTGAACTACAATTTCCATTTAGCTAAAACATTTGATGTAGAGACTAGATAACATTAATCAAAGAGATTTATTTGTAAGTCATACTTACAAGCATGATAAAAATAAACGCTTTACTGTGTCCGCCACCATAACCTGGAGTAAGGCTTTTGCAATGCCTATATGTGGCCTGCACAATTTAACTCTGTTTCTTTTCTAGTGTATCAGAGTATCCAGCTTTAGTCCTTAAGTGCCAGAGACAAAGCATTTCCTTTACTAAGCGTGTAAGTCAGCCATAATGGCTGAGCCACTAATCCGCCAAAGCAGGGAAATTCTTAAATAGGCATTAAACACCTTTAGCTTTTGTATAAAATTTGTGCTTTGTCCCATGCTCCTTAGAAAGTCAAATATCAAAATATGTAGGTTTTCAAAATGCTACTAATTTCCAAACCAGTTACAGGTAGCCCTCAGTTTACGCCGGGGTTAGGTTCCAGAAGGAATGGTTGTAAATCGAAACCGTTGTAAATTGAAACCCAGTTTATAATGTAAGTCAATGGGAAGTGATGAAGATAGGTTCCAGGCCCCTCTCAAAATTGTCATAAGTAACACCTAATACATTATCTTTAAAGCTTTGAAATGAAGACTTTAAATGCTAAACAGAATTATAAACCTAATAAAATATTCACACAACATAGAATATATAATTAAACTAAGTTAAATTTATTTTATTTTTTTGCTAAACGGCATTATAAACCTAATAAAAAAAATCACACAACACAGACTTCACTTGCATTTTTCTGCAAACAGTTCTTTCTATGCATTCCAATCTGTAATGATTTATAGACAGGAAGATCTTGTTCCTTTGAAATCTGCTCAATAGCTCAGGTCTGGTTAAACTGATTAATTTCAGCTTGCTTGGCTTTGCTGCAACACAAGCTGACAGCTCTACCTACTGGCTATTTTAATAAATGCGCTGCTTCTCAATGCTTTTCAATGACACTCACATGACTGGAAAAAAAGGTTGTTATTCTGAAACGGTGTAAATTGAACCGTTGTAAAACGAGGGCCACCTGTATTTGGTTTGCAGCATTTACAGATTACAGACTTGTCTTTTTGGCCTCCTTAGGGAATGTATGACAAGCAATTTGTAGACAAAAGTAAGAGGTGTTCATTATTTATTTTGTTTGTTCTTGTTGTAAAAATGTTGCAAGTACAACAACTCCCTAGAGAGTCTGGAAGTCAATTTCTATAACCTTAAAGTAAACCTTAACTAATCAAATGTCATATATTTAATCTTTGCCATTAAAACAGTATATGTGTACCTTTTCTGTTTTTAATCCATCTGTTAAAGGGATAAATTAGTGCATATAGTAATGCTTCTATTTAAATGTTATGCCGGCCCACTTGGGTGAACTCTTTTTTTTTTATGACAATTCTAGTGAACATCCAATCAGCGTGTGTGTCATTTGACAATCTTTAAGGCCAGCCCCTTTAAAGCCCTCATAAAGCCTGTGTAGAGAGTGGATTTGACTGCTCTATACATCACAGCCCAGCCAAAAGAGGAAATGAAGGGGGGTGGAGGAACAGACGATACTAATTAGGATCATAAATCTATTATTATAAAATATATATACACTTTTAAAAAAAATAATTATGTGATTTAACTTGCAGACTAATATATTTTTCATTGCAACATTCTTATAGTCTGAAATTTACCATCACTTTAATATTCTTAAAAATCTGCAAAATTACCCAGACCAGCTACAAACTCAATGGGGATAACTTAGATCAGTGAACAAACTTATTTACAGTTATAATAGGCCACAATTAGGGGAAATAAGATATTTAGGAAAATTAGATATGTAGACACTAGTGAATGTGGGGCAAGCACAGTTTTTAGAGCAAACAATATTCTCATACGGCTAGATTACGAGTTTTTGTCGGTAAGGCTGTGCGTTGCTAACAAGCTTTTTTTTCTTACCGCTCACTTAAGACAACGCTGGTATTACAGGTTTTCTTCAAGCCGGCATTAGCCTCAGAAAAGTGAGCGTTGAGCAAAATTTAGCTCCACATCTCACTGTAATACCAGCGCTGCTTATGTTAGCGGTAAGCAGGTAAAACGTGCTTGTGCACAATTTCCCCATAGGAAACAATGGGGCTGAGCTGGCTGAAAAAAAACCTAACACCTGCAAAAAAGCAGCGTTCAGCTCCTAACGCAGCCCCATTGTTTGCTATGGGAAATTAATTTTATGTCTGCACCTAACACCCTAACATTAACCCCGAGTCTAAACACCCCTAATCTTACACTTATTAACCCCTAATCTGCCGCCCCCGACATCGTTGCCACCTACATTATATTATTAACCCCTAATCTTCCGCTCCGGACACCGCCGCCAGCTACATTATACTTATGAACCCCTAATCTGAAGTCCCCAACATCGCCAAACCCTACATTTTATTTATTAACCCCTAATCTGCCCCCCCAACATCGCCGCAACTATATTACATTTATTAACCCCTAATCTGCCGCTGCCAACATCGCAGTCACTATAATAAATGTATTAACCCCTAAACCTAAGTCTAACCCTAACACCCCCCTAACTTAAATATAATTTAAATACATCTAAATAAATTTACTACAATTAAATAAATTATTCCTATTTAAAACTAAATACTTACCGATAAAATAAACCCTAAGCTAGCTACAATATAACGAATAGTTACATTGTATCTATCTTAGGGTTTATGTTTATTTTACAGGCAACTTTGTATTTATTTTAACTAGGTAGAATAGTTATTAAATAGTTATTAACTATTTAATAACTTCCTAGTTAAAATAAGTACAATTTTTCCTGTAAAATAAATCCTAACCTAAATTACAATTACACCTAACACTACACTATCATTAATTTAATTAAATAAATTACCTACAATTACCTACAATTAACTACAATTAAATTAAATAAACTAAAGTACAAAAAACCCCCACTAAATTACAGAAAATAAAAAAAGAATTACATTTTTTAAAACTAATTACACCTATTCTAATCCCACTAATAAAATAAAAAGTCCCCCAAAATAATAAAATGTCCTACCCTATAATAAATTACAAATAGCCCTTAAAAGAACCTTTTGCGGGGCATTGCCCCAAAGTAATTAGCTATTTTACCTGTAAAAAAAAATACAATACCCCCCAACATTAAAACCCACCACCCACACACCCAACCCTACTCTAAAACCCACCAAATCCCCCCTTAATAAAACCTAACACTACCCCCTTGAAGATCACCCTACCTTGAGCCGTCTTCACCCAGCCGGGCACAAGTGGACGTCCAGAGGGGCAGAAGTCTTCATCCGATCCAGCCAGAAGAGGACATCCAGACCGGCTTAAGTCTTCATTCAGGCGGCATCTTCTATCTTCTTCCATGCGGAGCCGAGCAAGTCCATCTTGAAGACATCCGACGCGGAGCATCCTCTTCCATCTGACGGAGACTGGTTCCTTTAAGTGACGTCATCCAAGATGGCGTCCCTTCAATTCCGATTGGCTGATAGAATCCTATCAGCCAATCAGAATTAAGGTAGGAAAAATCCTATTGGCTGATGCAATCAGCCAATAGGATTGATCTTGCATTCTATTGACTGTTCCAATAAGCCAATATAATGCAAGCTCAATCCTATTGACTGATTGCATCAGCCAATAGGATTTTTCCTACCTTAATTCTGATTGGCTGATAGGATTCTATCAGCCAATCGGAATTGAAGGGACGCCATCTTGGATGATGTCACTTAAAGGAACCTTCATTCTTCAGTCGCCGTCGGATGGAAGAGGATGCTCCGCATCGGATGTCTTCAAGATGGACCCACTCCGCTCCGGATGGAAGAAGATAGAAGATGCCGTCTGGATGAAGACTTCTGCCGGTCTGGATGTCCTCTTCTGGCCGGATCGGATGAAGACTTCTGCCGCTCTGGAGGTCCACTTGTGCCCGGCTGGGTGAAGACGGCTCAAGGTATGGTGATCTTCAAGGGGATAGTGTTAGGTTTTATTAAGGGGGGATTGGGTGGGTTTTAGAGTAGGGTTGGGTGTGTGGGTGGTGGGTTTTAATGTTGGGGGTATTGTATTTTTTTTTACAGGTAAAAGACCCGATTACTTTGGGGCAATGCCCCACAAAAGGCCCTTTTAAGGGCTATTTGTAATTTAGTATAGGGTAGGGCTTTTTATTATTTTGGGGGGCTTTTTTATTTTATTAGGGGGATTAGATTCGGTGTAATTAGTTTAAAAAAATTGTAATTCTTTTTTTATTTTCTGTAGTTTAATGTTTGTTTTTGTACTTTAGTTTATTTAATTTAATTGTAGTTAATTGTAGGTAATTTATTTAATTAATTTAATGATAGTGTTGTGTTAGGTGTAATTGTAATTTAGGTTAGGATTTTTTTTTACAGGAAAATTTGTACTTATTTTAACTAGGAAATTATTAAATAGTTAATAACTATTTAATAACTATTGTACCTAGTAAAAATAAATACAAAGTTGCCTGTAACATAAATATAAAACCTAAGCTAGCTACAATGTAACTATTAGTTATATTGTAGCTAGTTTAGGGTTTATTTTATCGGTAAGTATTTAGTTTTAAATAGGATTAATTTATTTAATAGTAGTAAATTTATTTTGTTTTATTTAAATTATTTTTAAGTTAGGGGGGTGTTAGGGTTGGGGGCGGCAGATTAGGGGTTAATAAATGTAGGTAGGTGTCGGCGATGTTAGGGATGGCAGATTAGGGGTTAATAAAATTTAACTAGTGTTTGCGAGGCGGGAGTACAGCTGGTTTAGGGGTTAATACATTTATTAAAGTGGCGGCGATGTCCGGTCGGCAGATTAGGGGTTAAACATTTTAGTAAAGTGGTTCCGATGTGGGAGGGGGGGGCTCGGTTTAGGGGTTAATAGGTAGTTTATGGGTGTTAGTGTACTTTTTAGCACTTTGGTTAAGAGTTTTATGTTCCGGCGTTAGCCCATAAAACTCTTAACTACTGACTTTTAAATGCGATAGGAGTCTGGACAGGAGAGGGTCTACCACTCACTTTTTCAGGCGATCGTAATACCGGCATTAGAAAAATCCCATTAAAAAGATAGGATATGCAATTGACGTAAGGGGATTTGCGGTAAGCTAAAATCGCAGACAAAAAGTGAGCGGTACACCTGTAGCTGCCTGACTCGTAATACCAGCGGGCGTTAAAAAGCAGCGTTGGGTCCCCTCAACGCTGCTTTTTAATGCTAACTCAAGACTCGTAATCTAGGCGAAAATCTATAATATTATCTAATAACCTATTACATCATAATCAAAAGCAATCCATGTCATGGTGACTCTCACCTTGTCACATTAAGCTTTGTTTAGCACCCAATTCCTTTGCTGACTATTCCCCCAGGTCTCTTTTTCAATCAGCCCTCAACCTCTCAGTTCCATTTACTATCCAGGAGATGTTGAGTCATGAAATACAAATTACATATTTATTTCTTTTTTTCGTAAAAAGGTAATGTTAAGGTTATTTAATATGCTGGACAAGGGCACATACCAGCATGCATACGTCTTAAATTGTTTTAGTATGCAAAGTAATATACATTTTTGAAGAGAAAAAAAAAAAAAGATAAATTAATAACAGAGTATGCTCTTTTAGAGGTAAAAATATGACTGCTACATTATGACCTGAAAAAGGAAACTGAGATCTTGGTAATAGTGTGTTGCCCTGATAGTAAGATATGATGACTTAGCATAGGAGCTCCTTGTTTTGTGTGCAGTCTGTTTCAATCCATCAAAATTCCATATAAATGATCTTGCATGCCATTTTATAAGGTTTTCAAATTCAAACCTATTCCAATCTTTTAGAATACCCTAAATAACCCACTTATCACAAACATTTTAATATAGTGTATATGTGGCATGAAAACTTGTACCCCTGTACCTTGTTGGTGGAGAATTTGACAGTGGTGTTCCAAACCATCGATAAATACTTTTCCAGTAGCCCCTCCTCCCTCTAGTCAATGATCCCGCCATGTTGAAATCTTGCTTTCACTGCTGAAGTGTTTGCATATGTGGAGTAACTCTCCATCAGATACTTGTAGTGAAAACTAAGTTACAATATGGCTGCACCCATATTTAGAGGGAGATGCATGAAGTGTTTTGTGTCACTATATAATATTATTGGATTAATACAAAATAATATATATATTTCTAAAATCTATGTAACATAAATTAATGTGACACCGCATACCTGCTAACTTTGCCAGGGTATAGAGTCTGTCATCTGTCCCTCCTGCAGTTACCCCACCAGGACAATTGCCCGGCTTTGTAGGGACTGCTCCAGCTCTACCCACAATATGCCCCCAAATCCGCCCAATACTGCGCATGAAATGCCAGCCTGTGTTCATCTAAAAGAGCACTAAACATGCTACAAATATTTTAGCATGAGAAAAAAGTGTGTGTTAAAGCTGTTTATTTTGATATTGAAGTTAACAAGAAGTACAACTGGCCCTTAATGACCGATTGCTCACTGGCTGTTAAGCAGATCTCTTATTGCTTTATTTTTGGACAGTGAAATGTCTCATAAGCATAGAAACTAAAAAAGTTTGTATTTCCTTTCTCTCAGTACAAGAATATCTATCCTACAAAAAAATAATAATAATCTATAATACAATGCATAATCCCTTTTTATAGAAGCAACAATGAAAACATACTTATGTGTCCCTTTAAAAAAAGAAACAGCAGAATTTTCTAATATAGGTGTAAATTTCATTCCTTAAGAACAATTTATTTATTGATTTTCACCAGAATTTTGTAGATAAATCATTACATGAGCATTTATAAAAGGATTGCAATCAATCCCATATTTTGATACCTTAGAAAATGAAACAAAATCATCATACAGTAGTTGCTGTGATGTTTTTGCACAGGAATTTCCGATAGTTTGGAATAGGCACCCATGTGACTGGGTCATCTTGCACTAAGAAAAAAAGAATACATACGCCATAGATCCATTCTGTTTCATACTATGTCAGTCTGCAATAGGCGATGACTCTACAACTGCAAAATAAAGTATGTGAGTTGTCGCTCAGCTGCAGCAGAGCCCTAAATTTGGTTTAATCCAGGGGAATATAGCACCAGGTCTATGCATAACAAAACAAAACAAAACTGTTAACCTTGCAGCTTCCAAAGTATTACTTTAAAATGGATTTCAGGTCCCCTTGGCAACTAAGGGGTTACCCAAACTCAAAAGTGGCACTCAGCTCCCCTTTGGCACGCAGTTACTTTAAAATTTAATGGAGGTATGGGTGTGTGTATTCAAGGTGAAAGGAGACTTACCCATAAAATATTCATATCCAATTCTACAAAGTTTTTTTATGCAAGCCAATTTAGTAAATTTTTTATTCCACCTGCACTTAGACGGCCCACTCCTCAACCCCCCCATCATCAAACACACGTTAATAAATAATTTCTGTGCCATTCAATTTGTGTAATATTTACTTATTTATCTGAGTGTTGTATGTGTTTATAGAGACACATTCACACAAGCATGTGCATATATTATTGGAAGATATAGTCACTAGCCCGTGCACTGTTAAATATTTATTTATGTAAGAGAGTGGTTATCTGGAAAGAAACGACAAACACATAAACAACACCTAAAGGAGATAAAAAATGAACACCTGATTTGTTATGTAAATCGAAGGTAGATAAATGAGGCACTTTGTATTTTTTTTTTTAACATGTCATTTTCTGTGTATACAACATCAGCTTAATGCCACATTCTAGTATATAGTATGCTATGGCTGTATATCTCCATCACACTGTTGCAACTATTTTTAACCCCGAGATGGGGACCCTTTACTTGCCTCAAGTGACGGTCTCAGAGCATTGTCCGATTTTGGAGCATATATAAGGGGTGCTAGGTTTGCTGAGATATAAGGTCTCAGGTGTTAGAAAAAAAGGCATGCAAAGGACTTTAACATAAAGATGCATACATACACATGTCTAAATATGTGTATATTTTATCCAAGAGGTGTGCTACCAAATATTACATTGAGGGTGCCAATAATTTTGTCCAGTTAATTTTTGGAGTTTTGAAGGAATGTGTCAGATTTGGCTCTTTTTTTCTCCACTTCTTTGTGTCATACCAATACAAACAAAATAAATAAACATGAGGATGCCTAAACATTTGTAATAGCATAACATTTTCTGGGTGAAGTGGTGCATTATCTGACAGAAATAAAGGGATGCCAATATTTTTGGCCATGACTGTATATGTTTAAATGTGTATATATTTATGTATTTATATGTGTATATATGTTTTACAGACATATATACACATATAAACACATAAATACATATGCACACACATATAGACATATATATACAGGTAGCCCTCAGTTTATGCCGGGGTTAGGTTCCAGAAGGAATGGTTGTAAATCGAAACCGTTGTAAATTGAAACCCAGTTTATAATGTAAGTCAATGGGAAGTGAGGGAGTTCGGTTCCAGGCTCCTCTCAAAATTGTCATAAGTAACATCTAATACATTATTTTTAAAGCTTTGAAATGAAGACTTTAAATGCTAAACAGCATTATAAACCTAATAAAATAATCACACAACACAGAATATATAATTAAACTAAGTTAAATGAACAAAAACTTTTTCTAAACAGCATTATAAACCTAATAAAAAAATTAAACAACACAGACTTCACTTGCATTTTTCTGCAAACAGTTCTTTCTATGCATTCCAATCTGGACTGATTTATAGACAGGAAGATCTCGTTCCTTTGAAATCTGCTCGATAGCTCAGGTCTAGTTAAACTGATTAATTTCGGCTTTGCTGCAACACAAGCGGACAGCTCCACCTACTGGCTATTTTAATAAATGCACTGCTTCTCAATGCTTTTCAATAGCAGTCACATGACTGGAAAAAAAGGTTGTTATTCTGAAACGGTGTAAATTGAACCGTTGTAAACTGAGGGCCACCTGTATACTGTATATATAAGTGCATTGGAGCCCTTTACAGATAAACAGATTAAACCATGTTAAAGCATATTTATGCATTATTTATTTTTAATTCTCACAGGATAGTGGGGAACAAAATCTCACACTGTCAATAGGGGGCGCACAATACAAAACAAAAAATGATAACTAATCACAATGCGAGGTCTATATAAAAAATGGACAAACAATGTAATCTAATAAGAAATAAAATATGAAAAATATAAATAAAGTCCCCAAAGTCCAAATTGGAACAATATAAATCAATGAATATCATTATGATCCATCGTATTTCACCAGAATGGTTATTGAATGAGAATCTTTGTAGAACAATCATCACTTATAGTATTTATCTCATTTTAGACATTGGTTTATCTGGTGCATTTTTGAGTAGAGAAGAATATATAGACGTATAGATTCATACAGCTATATATATCTACATATCTGATTTCTTACATATTCCCTACTATTTTTAGTTTTAGAGAGTTTTTTTCATGTCTCACAGTATTTAGCCCATATTTCCCCCTTTTACTCAGGTCTTCTCTTCCTTCTTTTTTACCAGGTTGAAACTCTATTTATTCACAATTATATATATATATATATATATATATATATATATATATATATTCACATCATATTTAGTTCACAGTATTTTTATCCATTATTATACATATTAAGTTGATACACTGGTTAACTTTTCCTTTACGTTTTATCATGCACAGTAGTGATGTGCTCGTAGAGACATCATTTGTCTCTGACCAAGAAATCTTTATATTATTCACGGTGGGCGTATAGAGAGAGATTAATCTCGCTGCCCACCAGTAGAATTCTACATCGTATTTGGTATGTATACCAATCACAAGAGAGTAAATGGGCACATGTCAACACACACACCCCTCCTAATTGACCACTTATAGTGAACAGCACACAACACAATAACATATAAGACATGGTAGTGAACAGCACACAATATGATAATGTATGAGTCACAATAAACGAGACATCCATTAGTAGACTCCACAACTCTGATCAGCTGAGCAATGTCTTACTACCCAAACTCATTATTGCTTTTGGACAATATAGGTTTGATCTGTTTGTTGTTTTAGATACACACACGTGCACACCCAACATGACGAAGGTTAATGATTGGTCTGTTTTTCTCCCCATTAGGGGGAGTGTCTTTTATTATATGGTAGCATTTGACTATTTAAGTTGGTTATACTGAATGTGTAATATACCTGATGAAACGGCAATAGCGCAGAGAATCGCTTTGCAATATTAAACTGTTTTTACAGATCTGTTTTAAGGATTAATTGGTTTTGGTTTTATTTGCTTGTTGTTTGACACAATAAATGATTTTATAATGTACCATTACCTGAACCTTTCTCTGAGTGTATTGCTACCATATGAGATGGACCGTCTCTATCACCTGTATCCTGTGATCCAGCTTAATTACCGGAGATCAGCTAGCTGGTTAGCTGCGATAACCAGTTCACGCCTACTAGCACACTGGGGTACTCTTCACAAATGTGAGTACCCTGTGCTTATGTTATCACAGCCATTTAGACTCATCTGATATGCACATATGACGCCTCTTTTTGTCTGATTTTGTCTTTCATTTTTAATAAAGTGTTTAACTGTGTATTTACATTAAATATTTGACATTCCAATGTTCTGCAAATAGCAGAATATGTTCTAAGTTTAAATAGTTGTTCCTATATATCTGTTTATATCTATAGCTATATGTAATCATCTCTCTCTCTCTCTCTCTCTCTCTCTCTCTATATATATATATATATATATATATATATTTATGCAAAAAATATCATATATATAAAGAAATATTTATTTTACTTCTTTATGAAGAACATTGGAATGTGAAATATTAATATTTTCATGTTGGGTTAGAGCACTTGAGAATATGCAGTTGGGCTTGAGCTCCAGTAGGGTGTAGGCAGTTTTTTTTTGCTCCATTGACTTCTATGGGGAATACGTTATTGTGTGGTGCAATATTCTAAGTTCAGATTTTTATGCTCATCAGGTTTAGCATGCAAGCAAAATTCAGTTTACTTTCAACTTGTACGAACCCCTACCCGACACAAGCAAAAAAAATACTTCTAGCGGAATTAGGGCTCGAGCAGAAGTGTTAAATATCACTCCACTTGTAATCTGGGCCCATAGAGTTCCATGGCATGCTAGTGCAAAAATCATTAACTCAAGGTATTTCTGAAAATATATTCTGTTAGTGTGCCCAGAGGAAGGTCGATTGAGAAACTCTGTTCTAAAGGATTAGAACATGTAATATTGCAATGTCCTTAAACCACCCCAAATCATTTACACATTTTACTGATCAAGTACAACCATCAGAAAACTGGGCAGGGGAATAGATTTAAGCAGAAATGTTTGAGATGTGGCAGTAAGGAGTGCACACGCTAATGGTGAAATGAGGTTTGGCTAAATGATTGCAAATATTCAGGCTATACTTTGAAGTGCCAGTGGTATATATATATTTACACATCACAGCGGTGGAACAAATGTCACTATAGTTTACAAGTCAATGGAGTATACTCAGTGTTAAAGATAGGAAAAAGTAAATGTTTTTACACATCAACTGCAATGTCTAGGACTAGTCAGTAGATAGATAGATAGATAGAAGATAGATAGATTAGATAGACACAGATAGAAAACACACACAGACAGATAGATATAGAGATAGATAGAGACAGATAGAAAGATAGATAGATAGATAATAGATAGATACTGTAGATGGTAGATAGATAGAGATATAGACATATAGACAAGACAGACAGATGATAGATAGATAGATAGATAGATAGATATAGACAGACAGATAGATATATAGATGACGATAGATAGACAGATAGATAGATAGATTGATAGATAGATATACGTCAAAATAATATTCCTGGATTGTATGTGCTAAATTGAAGTGCATGATACAGCTGTCAAGTAGTTGTTAATGTCATTCATCGCTGAATGTGCACCACATCTGTCACAAGGTGTGAGAATACCTAAGTTAGATGTGGAATCTAGTTTTAAAAAGTTGAGCTTCACTAACGTGCACCAGTGGGTTAACAGCAGAATAGCTTTGAAGCAGAGCTGAATTCACTAGGAGGAAAACGTATATCATGTAAAGCAGCAAACCTGCTTCTGCAGTAGCTTGTGCCAATAATGTCCCTTTAAATCTGGCACTGCCTATAATGGAGTCCGTTCCAATCTATTAGAAGTGGCTTAGCACAGATTTTGTAGGGTTTTTTAGCTTCAAGGCTATTCCAGGACATAAAAGACCCCGCGGCTAGATGACGAGTTTTGCGTAAGCTGAAAAAGAAGCATTATCAGGTTATAACGCTGCTTTTTCACTACCGCTGGTATTACTCATAACCTACTGACTTTAAATGCGGTAGCAATCTTGACTGGGATAGGGTGTACCGCTCACTTTTTGTCCTCCCAGGACAAACTCGTAATACCAGCGCTATGTGAGTCCCATTGAAAAAAGACTATGCGCAAATTACGTAAGTCGATTGTGGTAAGTCCAAAAAAGTGTGCTGTGCCCCTAAATCTTCAAGACTCGATCCAATGCGATCCAATAATTGAAATCTCGCGATCGTATGCACGATCGCGTAGTTTCAATTTGTCCTACAATCGGAACAGGTGTTCCGATGTAGACACTTTTTACACTGTCACGAAAGGGTTAAATTATATTTAAGTTAGGGGGTGTTAGGGTTAGGGCTAGACTTGAAGATTTAGGGGCACAGCAACACTTTTTTTGGACTTACCACAAATCGACTTACGTAATTTGCGCATAGTCTTTTTCAATGGGACTCACATAGCGCTGGTATTACGAGTTTGTCCTGGGAGGACAAAAGTGAGCGGTACACCCTATCCCGTCAAGATTGCTACCGCATTTTAAAGTCAGTAATTATGAGTTTTACACTACAAAGATGTAGCATAAAACTCATAACTAAAGTGCTAAAAGTGCTAAAAAGTACACTAACAACACCCTTTTCGTGACAGTGTAAAAGTGTCTACATCGGAACACCCTGTTCCGATGTAGACAAATTGAAACTACGTGATCGTGCATACGATCGCAAGATTTCAATTATTGGATCGCCATTGGATCGAGTCTTGAAGATTTAGGGGGCACAGCACACTTTTTTGGACTTACCACAAATCGACTTACGTAATTTGCGCATAGTCTTTTTTCAATGGGACTCACATAGCGCTGGTATTACGAGTTTGTCCTGGGAGGACAAAAAGTGAGCGGTACACCCTATCCCGTCAAGATTGCTACCGCATTTTAAAGTCAGTAGTTATGAGTTTTACACTACAAAGATGTAGCATAAAACTCATAACTAAAGTGCTAAAAAGTACACTAACACCCATAAACTACCTATTAACCCCTAAACCGAGGCCCTCCCGCATTGCAAACCCCCTAATTCTGCCCGCTCCGGACATCGTCGCCACTATAATAAATATATTAACCCCTAAACCGCCGTACTCCCTCCTCGCAAACACTAGTTAATATTAGTAACCCCTAATCTGCTGTCTCTAACATTGCTGCCACCTACCTACATTTATTAACCCATAATCTTCTTCTGCCCTCAACGTCGCTGCCACTATAATAAATTTATTAACCCCTAAACCTAAGTCTTAGCCCTAACCCTAACACCCCCTAACTTAAATATAATTTAACCCTTTCGTGACAGTGTAAAAGTGTCTACAATCGGAACACCTGTTCCGATGTAGACAAATTGAAACTACGCGATCGTGCATACGATCGCGAGATTTCAATTATTGGATCGCATCTGGGGGGGTGTCCCCTACAACCCTAGGAACGCCCTCCAGACCGCGATCAAGTCCTTGAAGCGCAGAAGGCTTCAGGACAGCCGTTTGATATGACGTTCTATTCCGTCATAACGGCTTTAAAGCCCAGTGTAAATATGACGGAATAGAAGGCATAACGGCGTTAAAAGGTTAAATAATCACCTAAATTATTCCTATTTAAAACTAAATACCTATAAAATAAAACCTAAGCTAGCTACAATATAACTAATAGTTACATTGTATCTAGCTTAGGTTTTATTTTTATTTACAGGCAAGTTTGTATTTATTTTACTAGGTAGAATAGTTACTAAATAGTTATTAACTATTTACTAACTACGTAATTAAAATAAATAAACAAATTTACCTGTAAAATAAAACCTCACCTAAGTACACTAACACCTAACCTAACCCTATAATTAAATAAATTTCCTAAATTAAATACAATTAAATAAATTAAATAAAATTAGCTAAATTACAAAAAAAACATACTAAATTACAGAAAATAAAAAACTAATTACAAGATCTTTAAACTAATTACACCGATTCTAATAGCCCTATCAAAATAAAAAAAGCCCATCCAAAATAATAAAACCCCCTAGCCTAAACAAAACTATCAATAGCCCTTAAAAGGGTCTTTTGCGGGCATTGCCCCAAAGAAATCGGTCTCTTTACCTAAAAAAGAAATACAAACAACCCCCCCAACAGTAAAACCCACCACCCACACAACCAACCCCCCAAATAAAAGCCTAACTAAAAAAACATAAGCTCCCCATTGCCCTGAAAAAGGGCATTTGTATGGGCATTTAACTCTATTGCTGCCCAAGAGCCCTAACCTAAAAATAAAACCCACCCAATACACCCTTTAAAAATCCTAACACTAACCTACCGAAGATTCACTTACCGGGAGAAGTCTTCATCCAAGCGGCAAGAATGTCCTCAACAAAGCCGGCAAAATAGGGCTATTAGATTAGGTGTAATTAGTTTAAAGATCTTGTAATTTGTTTTTTTATTTTCTGTAATTTAGTGTTTGTTTTTTTTTGGTAATTTAGCAAATTTAATTTAATTGTATTAAATTTAGGTAATTATTTAATTGTAGGGTTAGGTTAGGTGTTATTGTAACATAGGTTAGGTTTTATTTTACAAGTAAATTTGTATTTATTTTAGCTAGGTAGTTATTAAATAGTTAATAACTATTCTACCTAGTTAAAATAAATACAAACTTGCCTGTAAAATAAAAATAACACCTAAGCTAGATACAATGTAACTATGTTATATTGTAGCTAGTTTAGGGTTTATTTTACAGGTAAGTATTTAGTTTAAAGTAGGATTATTTAGGTAATGATAGTAATTTTATTTAGATTTATTTTAATTATATTTAAGTTAGGGGGGTGTTAGGGTTAGGGTTAGACTTAGGTTTAGGGGTTAATAAATTTAATATAGTGGCGGCGATGTTGTGGTCGGCAGATTAGGGGTTATAAATGTAGGCAGGTGCGGCGATGTTAGGGACATCAGATTAGGGGGTTAATAATATTTAACTAATGTTTGGCGAGCGGGAGTGCGGCGGTTTAGGGGTTAATATGTTTATTATAGTGGCGGTGATGTCTGGAGCGGCAGATTAGGGGTTAATAAGTATAATGTAGGTGTCGGCGATATTGGGGGGCGGCAGATTAGGGGGTTAATAAGTGTAAGATTAGGGGTGTTTAGACTCGGGGTTCATGTTAGGGTGTTAGGTGTACACATAACATTTTATTTCCCGTAGGAATCAATGGGGCTGCGTTACTGAGTTATACGCTGCTTTTTTGCAGGTGTGAGACTTTTTCTCAGCCGGCTCTCCCCATTGATGTCTATGGGGAAATCGTGCACGAGCATGACTTAAGCAGCGCTGGTATTGGAGTGCAGTATGGAGCACAATTTTGCTCTACGCTCACTTTTTGTTTTTAATGCCGGGTTTATAAAAACACATAATACCAGTGCTGTATGGAAGTGAGCAGTGAGAATAAACTGCACGTTAGCAATGCACCCCTGTTACCCCACAAAACTCATAATCTAGTGCAAGTTTCCACATTGTTTTTTTATTTTGCACTAGTTACCATATACACAATAAAAAAATCGTATTTTTATGGTTTATTTAAAGGAAGTATGAAACAGTGCTTCTTTATTTAAAATATATGTACATTCCTTTTATTAGTGTGTGGTGGTGCTGCTAATAGGTGACGTGCAATTAACCTGTTGTGCTCCAAAGCCATAGAGATGTGTGAGTTTGACACAGGGGCATTATCAGTAGAGTGTGCATGTGTGTCTGTTGGGGTATTGATTTTGTAATTTTTTTATTAATGTAAAAGTGCTTATTGTTAATGTTTTAACTTTAAAGGAGCAGTCCTACACCACATTTTTTATTGTTTTTAAAAGATAGATAATCCCTTTATTACCCATTCCCTAGTTTTGCATAACCAACACTGTTATAGAAAATACACTTTTACCTTTATGATTACCTTGCATTTAAGCCTCTGCAAACTGCAATTCAGTTCTTTTGACATACTTGTATTTTAGCCAATCAGTGCTGGCTCCTAGGTAACTCCACGTGCGTGAGCACAGTTTTATCTATAGGACACACATGAACTAACACCCCCTAGTGGTAAAAAAACTGTCAAAATGCATTCAGATAAGAGGCGGCCTTCAAGGTCTAAGAAAATTAGCATATGAACCTTCTAGGTTTAGCTTTCAACTAAGAATACCAAGAGAACAAAGCAAATTGGGTGATAAAAGCAAAATGTAAAGTTGTTTAAAATTGCATGCCCTATCTGAATCATGAATGAGCAAATATTTTTTGTATCTTTTTGGCGACTTTGCTTTGGGCGATGTGTGATAATGGCTGCTGGTAATTGTTGGCATTAAAAAGGGCTCATCTGCAGCCATTAAAATATAGCTAATTATCAAACAATAGATTGTAATCAACTTTTATGTGTTTAACCCCTTCAGAGGCCCCTTGTTGCTCCAGAGTTGACTTTTTCTATATGATTAACCCCTTTGCAGAGATAAATTACATAGTTCTGTTGAAGCAATATTGGAAGAAAATGCAGCTTTATGCCCCTTTAATTGTTTTGTAAGTTGGTTACTTTATACACTAACACCATATTCATGTTTAACAAACAAATCTCTTTAATCTAAGGACTCCTGGTTTCCGGTTTTCCAGTTCCTGATCTAAGCCCTTGAACACATCACATCTCTGTAAATATTTGTAACAATACAGGCAGTGTATTATTTCATCAAGGTTGAGCCTAAGGGCTGCAGTTTTAACCCTTTCTATCAACCCTTTAAGGGCGATCGAGTGACATTTTCATTGATGGTAGCCAAGACTAGTTGGGGTCATTGCTCTAGGTCCTCTACGTTAAGGTCTTTTGGCCCCTGGGGTACAATCTATTGCATCCTGTTTGTAGCGTGAGAATAGGAGATGCTGCCTAAGCACAGCTCGAGGCCTGCTCCTGGTCTGAGATCCTGGGCCACTGGTGCACAGATGATGGATGAGATGGAAGGTGTATGGTAGCAGAGGCCACTAGAGGGTGGCTTCCCTGCAGATTAAGGGCAGTAAGCCTGCGCTAGGGGCCTGGGGTATCCCACACTCCCAATTACCAGGACTCACTCAGCTGTAGGTGTGCAGGAGGTAATGAAAAGCCACAGACTGTGCAAGCAGCAGCAAGAATGGCTTTACATTAAAAAAAAACTTATCAGGATAAACCTCAGGAGTATTCATGAAAAGAAGCAGAGAATTGAGGGTGAGAGGTGTGAGGGAGGGAGGGAGGGAGGGAGGACAGCAGCAGCAGCAGCAGCAGGTAACAGCTAAGGGAAGTTAGAGAGAAACAGGCAGACCAAATGAGAGAGAACTACATGTACAGATCTGGGAGGGCTGATATGTGAGGGAAAGTATTTATAAAGGGAAGTTGAGAAAGAAGAGCAGGGGGTGGGAGAGGGGATATAAAATCATATATATATATATATATATATATATATAATATATATATATATATATATACAGTATCTCACAAAAGGTGAGTACATCACTCACATTTTTGTAAATATTTTATTATATCTTTTCATGTGACAACACTGAAGAAATTACACTTTGCTACAATGTAAAGTAGTGAGCGTACAGCCTAATATATAACAGTGTAAATTTGCTGTCCCCTCAAAATAACTCAACACCTCAGCCATTAATGTTTAAACTGTTGGCAACAAAAGTGAGTACACCCCTATGTGGAAATGTTCAAATTGAGCCCAATTAGCCATTTTCACTCCCTGGTGTCATGTGACTCGTTAGTGTTACAAGGTCTCAGGTGTGAATGGGGAGCAGGTGTGTTAAATTTGGTGTTATCGCTCTCACATTCTCTCATACTGGTCACTGGAAGTTTAACATGGCACCTCATGGCAAAGAACTCTCTGAGGATCTGAAAAAAAGAATTGTTGCTCTACATAAAGATGGCCTAGGCTATAAGAAGATTGCCAAGACCCTAAAACTGAGCTGCAGCACAGTGGGCAAGACCATACAGCGGTTTCACAGGACAGGTTTCCACTCAGAACAGGCCCTTGCCATGGTCGACCAAAGAAGTTGAGTGCACATGCTCAACGTCATATCCAGAGGATGTCTTTGGGAAATAAACGTATGAGTGCTGCCAGCATTGCTGCAGAGGTTGAAGGGGTTGGGGGTCAGCCTGTCAGTGCTCAGACCATACGCTGCATACTGTATCAAATCGGTCTGGATGGCTGTCGTCCCAGATAGAAACCTCTTCTAAAGATGATGCACAAGAAAGTCTGCAAACAGTTTGCTGAAGACAAGCAGACTAAGGACATGGATTACTGGAACCATGTCCTGTGGTCCGATGAGAACAAGATACATTTATTTGGTTCAGATGATGTCAAGTGTGTGTGGCGGCAACCATATGAGGAGTACAAAGACAAGTGTGTCTTGCCTACAGTCAAGCATGGTGGTGGGAGTGTCATGGTCTGGGCCTGCATGAGTGATACCGGCACCGGGGAGCTACAGTTCATTGAGGGAACCATGAATGCCAACATGTACTGCAACATACTGAAGCAGAGCATGATCCCCTCCCTTTGGAGACTGGGCCGCAGGGCAGTATTCCAACATAATAACGACCCCAAACACACCTCCAAGACGACCACTGCCTTGCTAAAAAAGCTGAGGGTAAAGGTGATGGAATGGCCAAGCATGTCTCCAGACCTAAACCATATTGACCATCTGTGGGGCATCCTCAAAGGGAAGGTGGGGGAGCTCAAGGTCTCAAACATCTACCAGCTCTGTGATGTCATCATAGAGGAGTGGAGGAGGACTCTAGTGGCAACCTGTGAAGCTCCATGCCCAAGATAATTAAGGCAGTGCTTGAAAATAATGGTGGCCACACAAAATATTGACACTTTGGGCCCAATTTGGACATTTTCACTTAAGGGTGTACTCACTTTTGTTGCCAACGGTTTAGACATTAATGACTGTGTGTTGAGTTATTTTGAGGGGACAGCAAATTTACATTGTTATACAGACTGTACACTCACTACTTTACATTGTAGCAAAGTGTAATTTCTTCAGTGTTTTCACATGAAAAGATATAATAAAATATTTATAAAAATGTGAGGGGTGTACTCACTTTTGTGAGATATTGAATATTCAAATAATGGGTATAAAAGACAACAAAGGGTAGCTTAACTCATTGGCTGCCAGAGAGAGATGCAATATGATATGTACTGTTACATCATTGACTCCTCTAGCAGTTAAAGGGACAGTCTACTTAAAATGCTTTAATGTTTAAAAAGATAGATAATCCCTTTATTACCCAGTCCTAAATTTTGCATAACCAACACAGTTATTTTAATACACTTTTCCCCTCTGTGAATACATGGGGGGGGGGGGTAGTTTATCAAGCCGTCAACCTCAAATACGCTGGAATTCCCGCAGCGTATTTGTGGCGAGGCTGATTCGCCTTAGTTATCAAAGGCTGGAGACCTGCAAAAGTAGAATTTTGTGACGTAAGCTTCGATCCGCCGGACTCAATCCGACTCAGTCCGACACTCCAGATGTTCCGCACACAAGTGCGGCACAATCTGACTACTTTTGCTAGTTATCAAAAAACTAGCAGGTACGCCTCGGCACTTTCCGGCCCAGCGTACCTGGTTTCAATCCGCCGCCCTGGAGGAGGCGGATCCCATAGGAATCAATGGGAGTCTGACCATAGCGAAAGTTCATGTTCGCTGCTGCCCGAAATCCCATTGATTCCTATGGGAGCTGTCTACACCTAACACCCTAACATGTACCCCGAGTCTAAACACCCCTAATCTGCCCCCCCTACACCGCCGCAACTAAATAAATGTATTACCCCCTAAAACCGCCGCTCCCGGAGCCCACCGCCACTATAATAAACATGTTAACCCCTAAACTGCCGCTCCCTGATCCCGCGCGCAACTATAATAAATGTATTAACCCCTAATCCGCCGCTCCCAGACCCCGCTGCCACCTACATGATACCTATTAACCCCTATCCTGGCCCCCCATACCGCTGCCCTCTATAATAAAGTTATTAACCCCTATCCTGCCGATCCCTGGTCCTCACCGCAACTAAATAAATAGTTTAACCCCTAAACCGCCGCTCCCGGACCCCGCCACCACCTATATTAAACTTATTAACCCCTATCCTTCCCCCCCCTACACCGCCACCACTGTAATAAAATTATTAACCCCTAAACTTAAGTCTAACACTAACCCTAACACCCCCCTAACTTAAATATTAATTAAATACATCTAAATAATATTTCTATTATTAACTAAATTAATCCTATTTAAAACTAAATACTTACCTTTAAAATAAACCCTAATATAGCTACAATATAAATAATAATTATATTGTAGCTATTTTAGGATTTATTTTTATTTTACAGGCAAATTTCAATTTATTTTAACTAGGTACAGTAGCTATTAAAGGGACCCTAAACACCATCTTTTTTTCTGTGATTAACTTTTTTTTTAAACGTTTTTGTATTGTTTTAAACGTTGTTGCTTACTTGAAAATAGGGTCCGATCTAAACAAACTCTGAAAGACATAGGAAAGAAAAAAATTACAGTTATTGTGTCATACTCGTAATAAACCTTCATTACTCACTAGCCGATCAATGTTATACATAATATACGTAACCCCTTAGAAGCAGTATGGATTCAAAACTGCAAATAATAACAAAAAGTCAGTATGAAGGCATGTTTTACCGAGTAAGTTTGATTGGCTACAAAGGACCGTTACGTGGTCCAATCACTCAATACTCATGTTGAATTAAACGTCAGTGGAGAATAATAGCTATCACCGGCTGATTTAGTGGCGTGCACAGAAAATGACACTTCAGTGGGTCAATATTGGCAAAGATGAGTTTAAAAGGAGGCGAGTCTCTGGCATTCGGCTTGTCAAAAAAAACTTTTCAGTCACATTGAGAAAGGCAGAGGTGTAACGGCCGAAACGCATTTGTGCAATATAATTAAGAACTATTTCTCTTTATTTTAAAGTAGTAGCAGCGTGTTGGGGGATCCCTGAGGCCGGTTGAAAAGATATGCTTTAGCAGTGAAGGTAATAGCTGCAAACTTTATGACAGCAGTAGTTTTTTAGTTATGCTGTGAGCGCAATGTCTATATGTGTGCACGCTCACAGCAATAAGCAGCCTTCCGGTTTTGGCAACATCACTTTCACCCATATCTGCACAGAGCGGTCAGAAAGTCACATAAATGTAAAAAAAAATAAAAAAATAGAGCACCTATAATAAAAAAAAAAGGGATTTGCATTTTAAAGACTGAAAAAAACATTATGAATAAAAAAACACAAACCCTAATGACAAGTGTTTAAGGTCCCTTTAAATAGTTATTAACTATTTAATAGCTACCTAGCTAAAATAAAGAGAAATTAACCTGTAAAATAAAAACTAACCTAAGTTACAATTACACCTAACACTACACTATATTTTAATAAATTATTCCTATTTAAAACTAAATACCTGTAAAATAAACCCTAAGATAGCTACAATGTAATTAATAATTACATTGTAGCTATTTTAGGATTTATATTTATTTACAGGTAACTTGTATTATTTTAGCTAGTTAGAATAGTTATTAAATAGTTATTAACTATTTAATAACTACCTAGCTAAAAGAAATACAAAATACCTGTAAAATAAATCCTAACCTAAGTTACAATTAAACCTAACACTACACTATCATTAAATTAATTAAATAAATTAACCACAAATAACTACAATTACATACAATTACATAAACTAACTAAAGTACAAAAAATAAAAAAAGCTAAGTTACAAAAAATAAAAAAAATAAGTTACAAACAATGCCCCCCAAAATAAAAAAAAATGCCCTACCCTATTCTAAATTAAAAAAGTTCAAAGCTCTTTTACCTTACCAGCCCTTAAAAGGGCCTTTTGCGGGGCATGCCCCAAATAAAACTGCTCTTTTGCCTGTAAAAGAAAAATACAACCCCCCCAACATTAAACCCACCACCCACATACCCCTAATCTAACCCAAACCCCCCTTAAAAAAACCTAACACTACCCCCCTGAAGATCATCCTACCTTGAGTTGTCTTCAGCCAGCCGACCCACCGATGGAACCGAAGAGGAGATCCGGAGCGGCAGAAGTGATCCTCCAAGGGGCGCTGAAGAAGTCTTCCCATCCGATGAAGTCATCATCCAGGCGGCGCTGAAGAAGTCTTCCATTCGGGCGATGTCATCTTCCAAGTGGGGTCTTCAATCTTCTTCTTCAGGATCCATCTTCATTCCGCCGACGCGGAACATCCTTCTTCCCCAACAGACTACCGACGAATGAAGTCTCCTTTAAGGGACGTCATCCAAGATGGCGTCCCTTCAATTCCTATTGGCTGATAGGATTCTATCAGTCAATCGGAATTAAGGTAGGAAAAATCTGATTGGCTGATTGAATCAGCCAATCAGATTGAAGTTCAATCCGATTGGCTGATCCAATCAGCCAATCAGATTGAGCTCGCATTCTGTTCCAATCGGCTGGCTGAAGACAACTCAAGGCAGGATGATCTTCAGGGGGTAGTGTTAGGTTTTTTTAAGGGGGGTTTTGGGTTAGATTAGGGGTATGTGGGTGGTAGGTTTTAATGTTGGGAGGGTTGTATTTTTCTTTTACAGGCAAAAGAGCAGTTTTCTTATATATTTTAGCTATCTTAGGGTTTATTTTACAGGTAAGTATTTAGTTTTAAATAGGAATAATTAATTTAATGATAGTGTAGTGTTAGGTGTAATTGTAACTTAGGTTAGTTTTTTATTTTACAGGTTAATTTCTCTTTATTTTCGATAGGTAGCTATTAAATAGTTAATAACTATTTAATAGCTATTGTACCTAGTTAAAATAAATTGAAATTTGCCTGTAAAATAAAAATAAATCCTAAAATAGCTACAATGTAATTATTATTTATATTGTAGCTATATTAGGGTTTATTTTAAAGGTAAGTATTTAGTTTTAAATAGGATTAATTTAGTTAAAGGGACATTCTAGCCAAAAACTTTCTTTCATGATTTATAAAGAGCATGCTATTTTAAACAGTTTTCTAATTTACTTCTGTTATTTCATTTGCTTCATTCTCGTAATATACTTGGTTGAAAAGCATATCTAGATATGCTCAGTATCTGCTGATTGGTGGCTGCACATAGATGGCTCTTGTTATTGGCTCACCCATGTGCATTGCTATTTCTTCAACAAGGGATACCTAAAGAATGAAGCAAATTAGATAATAGAAGTAAATGGGAATGTTGTTTAAAATTGTATTCTCTATCTGAATCATGAAAGAAATATTTTGGGTTTCATGACCCTTTAATAATAGAAATATTATTTAGATTTATTTAATATTTAAGTTAGGGGGGTTTTAGGGTTAGTGTTAGACTTAGGTTTAGGGGTTAATAATTTTATTACAGTGGCGGCAGTGTAAGGGGGGGCAGAATAGGGGTAAATAAATTTATTATAGGTGGCGACGGTGTAGGGGGGGCAGGATAGGGGTTAATAAGTTTAATATAGCTTGCGGCGGGGTCCGGGAGCGGCGGTTTAGGGGTTAAACTATTTATTTAGTTGTGGCGAGGTCCGGGATCGGCAGGATAGGGGGTTAATAACTTTATTATAGAGGGCGGCGGTATAGGGGGGGGGCAGGATAGGGGTTACTAGGTATAATGTAGGTGGCAGCGGTGTCCGGGAGCGGCGGTTTAGGGGTTAATACATTTATAAGAGTTGCGGCGGGGTCTAGGAGTGGCGGTTTAGGGGTTAATAACTTTATTTAGTTGCGGGGAGCTCCGGGGGGCGCCGGTATAGGGGGGTGTAGAACAGTGTAGTTTAGTGTGGGTACTTAGTGACAGGCTAGCAAGAAAGCTGTCAAAAAGCCGAAGAGCAGCGAGATCGGATGAGTGATAACTCTCACAGTCCGCTGCTCATCGCCCCGTACTTGGTGCGCAGCTTTTTGACAGCTTTTTTGATAACTTAGGCGAAATTTTGCAGGTCCGCGACGGCGATGTGAGGCGAGCTTAGGCGGGCGTATTGGGCCAGCGAAGGCAGGTAAAGTAGACACGTTGATAACTACCCCTCTTGCATCTAAGCCTCTGCAGACTGCCCCATTATTTCAGTTCTTTTGAGATACTTGCATTTTAGCCAATCAGGGCTGTTTCAGACATAAGTGAGCACAATGTTATTTAAATGGCACATGTAAACTAGCACTGACTAGCTGTGGAAAAAAATGTCAAAATGCACTGAGATAAAAGGCAGCCTTCGAGGGCTTAGAAATTATCATATGAGCCTACCTAGGTTTAGTCTTCAATAAAGAATATCAATAGAGCAAAAGCAAATTTGATTATAAAAGTAAATTGGAAAGTTGATTAAAATTGCATGCCCTATCTGACTCATGAAAGTTTAATTTTCACTAGACTGTGCCTTCAAGGGAACAGTAAAGACAAAGTAAAAACTTTTTTCAGGAAGAGTATGTAATTTTATAAAACTTTACATTTTACTTCTGTTATTGAATTTGCTTTGTTCTCTTTGCTATCCTTTGCTGCAGAAAATCTAGGCAGGCTTTTTCTAACAGTATGGGCAGCAATGTTTTGCAACATTGTTTGTAGCAGTGCTATACATTGTTTCAAATGCTGCTGTCATTAAGTGTTAAAGACACATTCACGCTCCTGAGCTACTATGAGCCTATCTAGATTTACTAACAAAGGATACCAAAAAAACAAAGCATTTTGTCATATTCTAGCTAGATCAGGAAAGTTTAATTTTAACTTTCCTATTTCCTTTAAAGGGACACTAAAACCAAATTTAGCACCCTGGGTAGCGCTTGCTGATTGGTGGGCTAATGTAGCAACCAATTAGCAAGCACTACCCAGGGTGCTGAAACAAAAGGCTGTCCTACTAAGCTTACAAAACTCCTTTTTCAAATACAGATAGCAAGACAACGAAGAACAATTGATAATACGAGTAAATTATGACATTTGCTTATAATTGCATGCTCTATCTGAGTCATGAAAGGAAAAAATTTGGTTTAGTGTCCCTTTAATGGGTCTGAATTAGAGGGAGAGGAGATTGTGTGAGTTTTAAGTGGTGTTGTTAGGAATAGTTGCAGAATGAGGAAAGAGGAATGTGAGGAGCTTTAAATGAAGGAAAAAGTGATACATTAAAGCAGAATGAGGTACAACAGAGGTAGAGGAAGGGAAGAAAAGCAAATGATAAGCAATAGAAAATAAATTAGGGGATAGAATGTGAGTTGAGAGTGGGCATGAGGGAAATTAATGGAGTGAGGGCAAAATGGAAAAGAGCTCATGCATTATTTTTGTAAGGCACCAACAGATCCTGCATTGTTATACAGTGGGTACAATAAGTAAAAACAAGGGAAGGCTGGGCCAGAAGGATTACGTGACCTGCTCCATAGAGAATTTACCATCTAAGTAGTGGTTGGAAACAAAAGGTGATGCAGAAGCTGATGGTGAGTGAGGCAGAAGCTGATGGTGAGTGAGGCAGAAGGGAGAATTAAGAAAGTGATGTAAAAAAATAAAATATAAATGGTTAGAAAAAGAAATGAGACAGGTTTGGAAGGGGAATATATGAAGAGAGGGAAATAGGTATAAGATGTGATATAGATGAGGAGGGAAACAAAGTAGCTGTGAGCCGGAGAAGATGGGAAGGGACATAAGGTAGAAGAGTGAGGGGTGTATGAATGAGTGAGGTGTGTGGAGAAGTGACTGGGAGGTGAATACAAAATATAATGGGGGGTAGTTATCAAGCTGTCAACCTCAAATACGCTGGAATTCCGCAGCGTATTTGTGGCGGAGGCTGATTCGCCTTAGTTTATCAAAGGCTAGAGACCGGCAAAAGTAGAATTTGTGACGTAAGCTTCGATCCGCCGGACTCAATCCGACTCAGTCCGACACTCCATTGCGGCACAATCTGACTACTTTTGCTAGTTATCGAAAAACTAGCAGGTACGATTGGCACTTGTCCGGGCCCAGCGTACCTGGTTTTCAAACCGCCGCCCTGGAGGTGGCGGATCCCATAGGAATCAATGGGAGTCTGACCATAGCAAAAGTTCATGTTTGCTGCTGCCAGACATCCCATTGATTCCTATGGGAGCTGTCTACACCTAACACCCTAACATGTACCCCGAGTCTAAACACCCCTAATCTGTCCCCCCTACACCGCCGCTACTAAATACATTTATTACCCCCTAAACCGCCGCTCCCGGAGGCCACCGCCACTATAATAAACATGTTAACCCCTAAACCACCGCTCCCTGACCCCGCCGCAACTATAATATATGTATTAACCCCTAAACCGCCGCTCCCTGACCCCGCCGCAACTATAATATATGTATTAACCCCTAAACCGCCACTCCCAGACCCCGCCGCCACCTACATGATACCTATTAACCCCTATCCTTGCCCCCCTATACTGCCACTCTCTATAATAAAGTTATTAACCCCTATCCTGCCGATCCCGGACCTCGCTGCAACTAAATAAATAGTTTAACCCCTAATCCGCCGCTCCCAGACCCCGCCGCAACCTATATTAAACTTATTAAACCCCTAATCTGCCCCCCCTACACCTATAATACATTTATTAACCCCTATCCTGCCCCCCCTACACCGCCGCCACTGTAATAAAATTATTAACCCCTAAACCTAAGTCTAACCCTAACCCTAACACCCCCCAACTTAAATATTAATTAAAATAAATCTAAATAATATTTCTATTGTTAACTAAATTAATCCTATTTAAAACTAAATACTTACCTTTAAAATAAACCCTAATATAGCTACAATATAAATTATAATTATATTGTAGCTATTTTAGGATTTATTTTTATTTTACAGGCAAATTTCAATTTATTTTAACTAGGTACAATAGTTAATAAATAGTTATTAACTATTTAATAGGTTACCCTAGCTAAAATAAAGAGAAATTTACCTGTAAAATAAATCCTAACCTAAGTTTACAATTACACCTAACACTACACTATACTTTAATAAATTATTTCTATTTAAAACTAAATACTTACCTGTAAAATAAACCCTAAGATAGCTACAATATAATTAATAATTACATTGTAGCTATTTTAGGATTTATATTTATTTTACAGGTAACTTTGTATTTATTTTGGCTAGTTAGAATAGTTATTAAATAGTTATTAACTATTTAATAACTACCTAGCTAAAAGAAATACAAAATTACCTGTAAAATAAATCCTAACCTAAGTTACAATTAAACCTAACACTACACTATCATTAAATTAATTAAATAAATTAACTACAAATAACTACAATTAAATACAATTACATAAACTAACTAAAGTACAAAAAATAAAAAAAGCTAAGTTACAAAAAATAAAAAAAATAAGTTACAAACATTTCAAAAATATTACAACAATTTTAAGCTACTTACACCTAATCTAAGCCCCCTAATAAAATAACAAAGCCCCCCAAATAAAAAAATGCCTACCCTATTCTAAATTTAAAAAGTTCAAAGCTCTTTTACCTTACCAGCCCTTAAAAGGGCCTTTTGCGGGGCATGCCCCAAAGAATTCTGCTCTTTTGCCTGTAAAAGAAAAATACAACCCCCCCAACATTAAAACCCACCACCCCACATACCTCTAATCTAACACAAACCCCCCTTAAATAAACCTAACACTACCCCCCCTGAAGATCATCCTACCTTGTCTTCAGCCAGCCGACCCAACGATGGAACCGAAGAGGAGATCCGGAGCGGCAGAAGTGATCCTCCAAGGGGCGCTGAAGAATTCTTCCATCCGATGAAGTCATCATCCAGGCGGCGCTGAAGAAGTCTTCCATACGGGCGATGTCATCTTCCAAGTGGCGCTGAAGAAGTCTTCCATCCAGGCGATGTCATCTTCCAAGCGGGGTCTTCAATCTTTTTTCTTCAGGATCCATCTTCATCCCGCCGACGCGTAACATCCTTCTTCCCTGACGGACTAACGATGAATGAAGGCTCCTTTAAGGGACGTCATCCAAGATGGCGTCCCTTCAATTCCGATTGGCCAATCGGAATTAAGGTAGGAAAAATCTGATTGGCTGATCCAATCAGCCAATCAGATTGAGCTCACATTCTATTGGCTGTTCCGATCAGCCAATAGAATGCAAGCTCAATCTGATTGGCTGATTCAATCAGCCAATCAGATTTTTCCTACCTTAATTCCGATTCCAGCCAATTGGAATTGAAGGGACGCCATTTGGATGACGTCCCTTAAAGGAGCCTTCATTCGTCGTTAGTCCGTCGGGGAAGAAGGATGTTCCGTGTCGGCGGGATGAAGATGGATCCCTAAGAAAGAAGATTGAAGACCCCGCTTGGAAGATGACATCGCCCGGATGGAAGACTTCTTTAGCGCCGCCTGGATGATGACTTCATCGGATGGAAGACTTCTTCAGCGCCCCTTGGAGATCACTTCTGCCGCTCCGGATCTCCTCTTTGGTTCCATCGGTGGGTCGGCTTGCTGAAGACAAACTCAAGGTAGGATGATCTTCAGGGGGTAGTGTTAGGTTTATTTAAGGGGGGGTTTGGGTTAGATTAGGGGTATGTGGGTGGTGGGTTTTAATGTTGGGGGGGTTGTATTTTTCTTTTACAGGCAAAAGAGCAGAATTCTTTGGGTCATGCCCCGCAAAAGGCCCTTTTAAGGGCTGGTAAGGTAAAAGAGCTTTGAACTTTTTAATTTAGAATAGGGTAGGGCATTTTTTTTATTTTGGGGGGCTTTGTTATTTTATTAGGGGGCTTAGATTAGGTGTAAGTAGATTAAAATTGTTGTAATATTTTTGAAATGTTTGTAACTTATTTTTTTTATTTTTTGTAACTTAGCTTTGTTTATTTTTTGTACTTTAGTTAGTTTATGTAATTGTATTTAATTGTAGTTATTTGTAGTTAATTTATTTAATTAATTTAATGATAGTGTAGTGTTAGGTTTAATTGTAACTTAGGTTAGGATTTATTTTACAGGTAATTTTGTATTTCTTTTAGCTAGGTAGTTATTAAATAGTTAATAACTATTTAATAACTATTCTAACTAGGTAAATAAATACAAAGTTACCTGTAAAATAAATATAAATCCTAAAATAGCTACAATGTAATTATTAATTACATTGTAGCTATCTTAGGGTTTATTTTACAGGTAAGTATTTAGTTTTGAATAGTAATAATTAATTTAATGATAGTGTAGTGTTAGGTGTAATTGTAACTTAGGTTAGTTTTTATTTTACAAGTAAATTTCTCTTTATTTTAGCTAGGTAGCTATAAAATAGTTAATAACTATTTAATAGCTATTGTACCTAGTTAAAATAAATTGAAAGTTACCTGTAAAATAAAAATAAATCCTAAGATAGCTACAATATAATTTATTATTTATATTGTAGCTATATTAGGGTTTATTTTATAGGTAAGTATTTATTTTTAAATAGGATTAATTTAGTTAATAATAGAAATATTATTTATATTTATTTAATTAATATTTAAGTTAGGGGGGGTGTTAGGGTTAGTGTTAGACTTAGGTTTAGGGGTTAATCATTTTATTACAGTGGCGGCGGTGTAGGGGGGGGGCAGGATAGGGGTTAATAAGTTTAATATAGGTTGCGGCGGGGTCCGGGAGCGGCGGTTTAGGGGTTAAACTATTTATTTAGTTGCGGCGAGGTCCGGGATCGGCAGTATAAGGGTTAATAACTTTATTATAGAGGGCGGCGGTATAGGGGGGCAGGATAGGGGTTTATAGGTATAATGTAGGTGGCGGCGGTGTCCGGGAGCGGCGGTTTAGGGGTAATACATGTATAAGAGTTGCGGCGGGGGTCTAGGAGCGGCGGTTTAGGGGTTAATAACGTTATTTAGTTGCGGGGGGCTCCGGGGGCGCCGGTATAGGGGGTAGAACAGTGTAGTTTAGTGTGGGTGCTTAGTGACAGGCTAGCAAGAAAGCTGTCAAAAAGCCGAAGAGCAGCGAGATCGGATGAGTGATAACTCTCACAATCCGCTGCTCATCGCCCCGTACTTGGTGCGCGGCTTTTTGACAGCTTTTTTGATAACTTAGGCGAAATTTTGCCGGTCCGCAGCGGCAATGGTAGGCGAGCTTAGGCGGGCGTATTGAACCGGCGAAGGCAGGTAAAGTAGACACGTTGATAACTACCCCCCAATGTGTGATATGAGAGAGTAGGAATGTGAGATCCAGCAGATTCTCCTCTACTGGCCACACACCTATAAGAGCATTAAGTCCTGACAGAGGCCATCAGGAACACCAGCTTCCTAAATACTGATTTTCATAAAGACACAACGTTTTTTTGTTTTCAATAAAATTGTATTTGTTTGAAATATTTCAAAATTGATACATGAAAATTTACATAAATAAATACAAACATTTTGAAGCAATTTAGTACATATTACTACAATGTTTAACACAACATATCTACCAAGTCATATGATTGTTTACAGGGACACTAAACCCAAATTTTTTCTTTCATGATTCAGGTAGAGCATTTTAAGCAACTTTCTAATTTTCTTCTGTTATCAATTTTTCTTCGTTCTCTTGCTATCTTTATTTAAAAAGCAGGAATGAGATGCATAGGAGCCGGCCCATTTTTGGTTGAGAACCTGGGTTATGCTTGCTTATTGGTGGGTAAATGTAAGCCTCCCAGGGCCGTCTTTAATATTGATTGGACCCTGGGCAAAAATTTTCTTGTGCACCCCCCACCTCATGCAATTTCGCTCTCCACCCCAACATCCCAAAAAACAACTAAATCAATTTTTTTTTTATTATTAGCCCAGCGGTGGATCATCCACTGCTGGCTAATCATTTAAAAAAAAAAAAAAATTGCAATATGTGAAACTGGACCTAAGCATTACGAGTAAATAAATATATAAATTCCTCCACTGTGGATTCATTTAATATTCTTTTGAATGTGATTCTGGTGTGAGGTTAGCTGGTTAAAGAGATTTAGGGCAGCCAACAGGAGCAAAGCAAGGTAAAGGAGGAAGCATGGAGGTGCAGACAAATATAAGTTTACTGACTGGAACAGCAGAACTACTATGGGAAGCTGTAAAATCTGAGACAGAGAAAAAATAAAAACTATAAAAATAAACCTTACATTAATGTGTGAAGTATCAGCATGACGCTATACATCAGCCACACCAGCACATGCTTCTTTGCTAGGAACAAGTTCCCTCTCACCCTGAACTAGACAATGCTGCATGGGGAGGGGCGTGTATGCACTCACTTATTCTTCCCACTGACACCTTTCTACAAAGCACTATTCCCCTATACAAACTTCAGTTAGTTGATCTTAGGGCCACAGCAGAAAGAGCAGGGCTAAGGGACCAGTAGACTGGATGCTGTCTGTGCAAGGCTGCATGGATACAGTGTGAGATGAGACCACACAGCCTCTAGACTGAAGAGAGCAGTGTATGCAGCTGCACAGATGCTCAAATCCTCATGTGCCTGCCGCTCCAGCTTTCTGCTGCATGCGCCTACAGTCAGCCCTACCCAGAAACAATCCCCACCACCAGAGCAGTTACCTGGTAACAGTGGTAACCCCAGTAGGACCTTTTCTGATGCAGTGGGAAATGGCTGGATGCCGAGTTAGGGCTTTGCATTCAGTGCTGCACAGTGCACATCTAAAACAGCACATGGCACTAGCTTGGCATGTCACATGACACCGGCACGGTCTGGCACAGTTTTTAAAAAAAATATAAGCAGAGTACGTTGAACTGTGACAGTATTAGGACTGAATGTGTGTGTTCCCCATGTCACATCAGCAGTCTGGTAAGAACCATAAAAAAAAAAATTTTTTTTTTTTTTTTTTTTTTTTAGGGACTCTTGGGCCCCTCAGCAGAGACTGGGCCCAGGGCAGCTGCCCCTTTTGCCCTGTGTTAAAGACGGTCCTGAAGCCTCCAATAAGCAAAGTGCTATCCATGGTGCTGAACCTAAAATGGTCTGGCTGCTAAGACTTACATTCCTGCTTTTAAAATAAAGATAGCAAGAGAACGAAAAAAAATTTGATAATAGAGTCAATTAGAAAGTTGCTTAAAATGGCATGCTGAATTTAAATCATGAAAACATGTTTTGGGTTCAATGTCCCTTTAAGTAGTATGTAGGAAAGGGTATAATCAGTTAAAATAAAAAGAGGAGGAGGAAGGGGGTAAGGGGGTATGAAATGAGGAAGGGTAATCAAGAAACATTTGGTGATTATAGAGTCCAAATAGGATTTTTTCTGTGATTGACAGCCAAGGATACTATGATTTTAATCTTGGTTCCATAAAAAGAGGTGTCTGATTTTTTGTAATAGCTGTGGTACATTTCTTCCAATGTCATTACATCTTTAATTTCACTTAGCCATTGGGGTATTAATGAAATCTGTGATTTTTTTCCACATACGTGGAATCAATCTCTTAGCACTATTTAAGCATTATCTGGAATAACAAAGTTTTATATTGGCATTTTAGGTGGGGAAGTTTATTTATTAATATTGCCTGAGGATCTAGGACTATATTTTGGTTTAATTTTTTTTATTGATATACTGTTTAACTTGTTCCCAGAATGGTTTTGATTAAAGAGCAATCCCACCAAATGTGCGAAAACGTGCCATTATCTCCACATTGTCTCAAACACTTTAGAGAGACCGCAGGGTAAATTCTGTGTAAAAGTACAGGTGTCAGATACCACCTGGACAGTAGTTTATAATTTGAAAGACGCACCTTTTATTTTATCTTATCAGTACATAATAATTAATTTCATTGGGAGTGTTTCTAAATTTCGGCCCAGTATATGTTTAAACTAAATATTTTCTTGGTAGCATCGTTGTAAAAAAACATCATGCATTGTTTTTGAATAACAAGATGCAATAAATAATAGATTTACATAACTCTGTATTGCTATATTGTTTTTATTTGTAAAATAGTTTTTTTTCCTCCAACAATGTTGAAGTATCTAACGGAGCCATTGTGACAGACAATATTGTCAGGCAAATGTCCACAGTCTACAACAAAAATGTTATTGTTTAAAAAGATAGTCACTTTATTACCCAGTCCCCAGTTTTGCATAACCAACACAGTTATATTAAAGGGACACTCAGGTTAAATTAAATTTCCATGATTCAGATACAGCATGTCATTTTAAACAACTTTCCAATTTACTTCCATTAAAAAAATGTGCACATTCTTTTATATTTACAATTTTTGAGTCACCAGATCCTACTGATCATGTGCAAGAATTCACAGACTATACGTATATGCATTTGTGATTGGCTGATTGCTATCACATGGTACAAGGGGAGTGGAAATATACATAACTTTAAAATTTGTTATAAAAAAATCTACTACTCATTTGAAGTTCAGACTAAGTGCTATTGTATTGTCTTGTTATCTTGCATTTGTTGATTATGCAAAACTAATGTGTTGACTGGTCCTTTAATTCACTTTTTACCTTGTTATTACCTTCCCCCTTATCTCAGTGCTATTTAAAGACTTGTATTTTAGCTAATTAATGCTGACTCAAGAATATCTCCATGGGAGTGAGCGCAATGTTATCTATATGGCACACATGAATGAGCAGTGTCTTGCTGTGAAAAGCTATAAAAATGCCCTGAGATAAAGGCAGCATGCAGACGCTTAAAAACAAGCAGAAATCTAGAGGTTTAAATGTTATAAGTATATTAATATAACAATGTTGGTTCTGCAAAGCTGGGGAATGGGTAGTAAAGGTATTATCTATCTTTTTAAGCAATAGCAATTTTGGAGTAGACCGTCCATTTAATGGTTTAAAATAACTATCCATTTTAATGATATATCAATTGAGAATAAGACAAATTAAGGAATAACAAATAGGGTGCCTCCTGCACACCTAGGCCATACCTATACAACTGGTGAGCTATGCAAATCTAGGCCATACCTATACAACTGGTGAGCTATGCAAATCTAGGCCATACCTATACAACTGGTGAGCTATGCAAATCTAGGCCATACCTATACAACTGGTGAGCTATGCACACCTGGGCCATACCTATACAACTGGTGAGCTATGCAAATCTAGGCCATACCTATACAACTGGTGAGCTATGCAAACCTAGGCCATACCTATACAACTGGTGAGCTATGCACACCTAGGCCATACCTATACCACTGGTGAGCTGTGCACACCTAGGCCATACCTATACAACTGGTGAGCTATGCACACCTAGGCCATGCCTATACAACTGGTGAGCTATGCAAACCTAGGCCATACCTATACAACTGGTGAGCTATGCACACCTAGGCCATACCTATATAACTGGTGAGCTATGCAAATCTAGGCCATACCTATACAACTGGTGAGCTATGCACACCTAGGCCATACCTATACAACTGGTGAGCTATGCACACCTCCTAGGCCATACCTATACAACTGGTGAGCTATGCACACCTAGGCCATACCTATACAACTGGTGAGCTATGCACACCTAGGCCATACCTATACAACTGGTGAGCTATGCACACCTAGGCCATACCTATACAACTGGTGAGCTATGCACACCTAGGCCATACCTATACAACTGGTGAGCTATGCACACCTAGGCCATACCTATACAACTGGATTTTTTCTTTTTGCATAATCTTATTTTTAATGTCAAAACATCGTATCAACACTGAACCACTGATTGATTGATTTGCACTGACATCACCAACATCACTTTGGATTTTGAATATTGACACTATTTCTTTATCCTTTTTTACCCTCTTTTCACCTTTTTTCATTTTTGATAACACATTTTTTGGAGGGATCTCATCATCTGTTTATCATCATTTTTTTCATCACATAGAGTGAACACACATTTTTTCACCCTTTTTTTCTAAATTGCTGGATTGGACACTGATCGCACCTAAATCTCGATATATTTTTTTCCTGCACAGTATTGGATTACAATTAACCCTATACTACTTACCAGGAGCATCTTACACTTACTGGACTCAATCAAGGTGTTAATCATATAACAGATACTCAGCATAAAAGGCTATATCATCAGCCACTGACTCTATCATTATTTATAATTGTTTTTAATATTATATTGTATTGTATTTTACCCTACACTGCAATTTGCTATCATTTGTAACATGGATCCATGAAAAACTAACAGTGTATATTGTTCCTTTAATGCTTTTTTAATATAATCATTGTATGGAATAAATAACTTTTAATTTTACATTCTACCAGCTCATTATAGCCTATTTTGGCGTTCCCTACCCTACCCTCAGCCTTCTTTTGGCGCTCACCTCTACTTTGCATATATCTTTTACACATTGGGCACGCTAGGGTACCCATCGAGGAGAGCTAGAGGCATCCCCCATCCCCTTTCCCCATCTGTTTTTTGCGCAGGATATACACTCTCTTTATCCGAGCTATGCACACCTAGGCCATACCTATACAACTGGTGAGCTATGCACACCTAGGCCATACCTATACAACTGGTGAGCTATGCACACCTAGGCCATACCTATACAACTGGTGAGCTATGCACACCTAGGCCATACCTATACAACTGGTGAGCTATGCACACCTAGGCCATGCCTATACAACTGGTGAGCTATGCAAACCTAGGCCATACCTATACAACTGGTGAGCTATGCACACCTAGGCCATAGCTATATAACTGGTGAGCTATGCAAATCTAGGCCATACCTATATAACTGGTGAGCTATGCAAACCTAAACCATACCTATACAACTGGTGAGCTATGCACACCTAGGCCATGCCTATACAACTGGTGAGCTATGCACACCTAGGCCATACCTATACAACTGGTGAGCTATGCACACCTAGGCCATACCTATACAACTGGTGAGCTATGCAAACCTAGACCATACCTATACAACTGGGGTGTTTAATACACAGTTAGACATTGCCCATACAAATGAGGTGTCTCATGAACACCTCAGCATTATCCATACATCTCGGTGGGTGGCTCATGTACAGCTAGGACTAAGCCAAACAACTGGACTGTATCATGCACACCTAGGCCTTCCCCATACAACTGAAGTGTCTTGTGTAAAACTAGACCTTACCTATTAACTAGAGTATATTGTGGGCACCTAGGCCTTACACAAACATCTTGAGTGTATCATGCATTTCTAGACCTTAACCTTAGAACTGAATTTTTGAATTAAAAGGTTACACTAGTAGGTTATCTGTGTTCAAATAAAATCTTGATAAGGGCAACTTACTCCATAGATATCGAGGAACAATCCTGGGCCCAATTTAGATTTTAATGCAGGTGCTGCCAAATTAATACAACATTTAGGAGCCAACAAAAATACTTAGGAGCCACATCTGATTTTTTAATAACCAAGATCCGTAGCGCCATCTAAAGTCATTATTTATGAGTTTTACACTACAAAGCTGTAACATAAAAATCAAAACTGTTACAAAGTACACTAAACACCCATAAACTACCTATTAACCCCTAAACCGAGGCCCTCCCGCCTCACAAACACTATAATAAATTTATTAACCCCTAATCTGCCTCTCCCGACATCGCCGCAACTAAAAAAAATATTAACCCCTATTTCGCCCCCGCCCTCCTGCATCGCAAAAACTATTTAAATATTATTAACCCCCAATCTGTCATCCGCCTACATCACCCCCACTATACTAAAGTTATTAAGCCCTAAATCGTAAGCCACTATAATAAACCTATTAACCCCTAAACCGAAAGCCCCTACAACAAAATATACTAAATAAAACTATTAACCCCTAAACTGAAAGCCCCCCACATCGCAATAAATTTAAGCTAGTAACCCCTAAACTTAACGCCACCCTAACTTTATATTAAAATTACAATTTCCCTATCTTAAATTAAAACTTACCCGCCAAATTAAAAAAAAACCTAAGTTTAAACTAACAATTAAACTAATTTAACTATTAAAGGGACAGTCTACACCAAAATTTTTCTTATTTAAAAAGATAGATAATCCCTTTATTACCCATTCCCCGTTTTTGCATAACCAACACAGTTATATTAATATACTTTTTACCTCTGTGATTACCTTGTATCTAAGCCTTTGCAAACAGCCTTCTTATCTAAGTGCCTTTGACAGACATGCAGTGTAGTCAATCAGTGAAGACTCCTAAATAACTTCATGGGAGTGAGCACAATGTTATCTATATGACACATGTGAACTAGCACAGTCTAACTGTGAAAAACTTTCAAAATGCTCTGAGCTAGGAGGCGGTTTTTCAACTGTTTAGAAGTCAGTTTAAGCCTAGCTAGGTCTAGCTTTTCAAAAATACCACCAAGGGAACAAAGCAAATTTGATAATAAAAGTAAATTGGAAAGTTGTTTAAAATTGCATGCCCTATCTGAATCATGAAAGTTTAGTTTTGACTTTACTGTCCCTTTAAACTAAAATTAAACTAACTACCAATTAAATTAAACTAAACTACACATTAAAAAATCCTAACACAAAATTACAAACTAATTACAAAAAAAAATACTAAGTTACAAAAAATAACAAACACTAAATTACAAAAAATAAAAAATGAAATTATCAAAAATATTTTTTTTTACACCTAATCTAGTAGCCCTATAAAAATAAAAAAGCCCACCCAAAATAAAAAAAACCTTAGCCTACAATAAACTACCAATCAGCTCTTTTACCTGTAAAAAACCCCACAAAGACGCCCCAACAGTAAAACCCCACCACCCAACCAACCCTCAAAATAAAAACCTAATTCTAAAAAAACCTAAGCTACCCATTGCCCTGAAAAGGGCATTTGTATGGGCATTGCCCCTTAAAAGAGCATTTAGTTATTTTACTGTCCGGATCCCAAACAAAAAAATAAAACCACCCAATAAACCCTTTTAAAAAGCTTAAAGCTAACCCCCTGACGATCCACTTACAGTTTTTTAAGTCCCGCTTGAACGATCTTCATCCCAGCGAAGTCTTCATCCAGGCAGCCTCTTCAATCTTCATCCCTGCGGCGACGTCTTGATCCAAGCGGCGAGAAGTCTTCATCCAGACGACCTCTTCAATCTTCATCCAGGCGGCATTTTCTATCTTGATCTTGTTAATAACTATTTACTAACTAGTCTACCTAGTTAAAATAAATACAAACTTACCTGTGAAATAAAAATAAAACCTAAGCTAGATACAATGTAACTATTAGTTATATTGTAGCTAGCTTAGGTTTTATTTTACAGGTAAGTATTTAGTTTTAAATAGGTACTGTAACTTTAATTTTGATCTAATTTCATTATGTTAAAGGGGGTGTTAGGGTTAGGTTTAAGGTTATGTTAGGGTTAGGTTTAGGGGTTAATATAGTTTAATTTAGGTTGTTACGATGTGGGGGGCTAGCGGTTTAGGGTGTTAATAAGTATTATTTAGTTAATAATTGTAAGTTTAATTTAGATCTATTTTAATTATGTTAAAGTTAGGGGGGTGTTAGGGTTAGGGTTACGTTAGGGGTTAATTGTTTAATTTAGGTTGTTGCGATGTGGGGGGCTGGCAGTTTAGGGTTAATAGTTTTATTCAGTGGTAGATATGTGGGAGGCCAGAGGCTTAGGGGTTAATAGCTTTATTTAGGTGGCAGCGATATCGGGAGCAGCAGATTAGGGCTTAATAACTGTAGGCAGGCGTCGGCGATGTCAAGGGCAGCAGATTAGGGGTGTTTAGACTCGGGGTTTATGTTAGGGTTAAACTGTCTTTTATTTTCCCCATAGACATCAATGGGGCTGCGTTACGGAGCTTTTGTTTCTGCAATCGCAGGTGTTAGACTTTTTTTTGCCGGCTCTTCCTATTGATGTCTATGGGGAAAGCGTGCACGAGCACGTCAAACACAGAGCTTGTTTTGGGGAGCGGTATGGAACTTAAAATCTCCATATCGCCCGCACAAGCAGTGTTTTTTTAAACTTGTAATGGCAGCGCTATAGGGAATTAAATAACGCCACTTTTATGGCGTTCTTTACTTTCCCTATAGCGCTCAAAACTCGTAATCTAGGGGAATCTGAGCAGTCACACAGCATGTGCTTTTCTTTGCAAATTTGATTGAGAAACAAGCTGCTCGCTTCGCAGAAACGAATAACTGCAATTACAATAAGTGTTCTCATTTATAAAGATTGATTAGCAATTCCTAGTTGTTCTTACTAATTGTGCTAATTATTTGAATGGAAGACTCTGGAGGTGCTGTCATTTTTAACATGTGTAAAAAGCAGTTAAATTGGAAAGGCAGAATGAGAAGGTGTAATTAACTCTTTGTTTGCTTGAAAATAAGATGATATAGACAGATAGAGAGATAAAACATGATAGATAATTAGATCCCACAGAACAAAAAAAAACTGTATACATTTTAAAATACCATATTTTAGTTCAAAATAAAAATATATTTAATTTCAATTTTAGCTTTAACTTTCCATTAAGGGGAACCTATAATTTAGTAGGTTTGCTTGAGAATAAAGACAATGGGGTATATTTACCAATGTGCGAGCGGACATGATACAAAGTAGCGTATCATGCCCGCTGCACATCGCGGCACATCGATAAATGCCGACAGCATACGCTATCGGCATTTATCATTGCACCAGCAGTTCTTGTGAACTGCTGGTGCAATGCCGCCCCCTGCTGATTCGTAGCCAATTGACCGCTAGCAGGGGGTGTCAATCAACTTGATCGTATTCGATCGGGTTGATTTCTGTCCGCCGCCTCAGAGCAGGCAGACAGGTTATGGAGCAGCGGTCTTTAGACTTCATAACTTATTGATAACTTCTGATTCTGGTGAGCCTGAAGGTTCGCCGGAAACAAGGGGCCTCAAGCTCTATACGAAGCTTGATAAATATGCCCCTATGTGTGTTCCTTCTGCCTCCCCAGGATTTGTGTTGTCTTGTTTTCAGTTGGTTAAAATATCTCTCTCTTTTATTCTAACTTCTCTGTTCACAAAGATAGTGTAGGGCCCTCTCTTGCCCCGAATCGCACCTAAGGGTTAATTCCCTTAGGAGCAAAGTGTGTGTGTGAGGTAAATGCAACATTGTTGCAGGTGCAAGGGTGTAGGCTTACCGAGGTTAAAGGGACATGAAACTCAACATTTGTCTTTCATAATTCAGATAGAGAATACAAAACTTAAACAACTTTCCAATTTACTTCTATAATCTAATTTTCATCATTTATTTGGTTGAAGAAGCATCCGTGCAATACTGGGAGCTAGCCGAAGGCATTTGGTGAGCCAATGACATGAAGCTTATATGTTCAGCCACCAATCAGCAGCTCCTGAGCCCACCTAGCTGTGCTTTTCAACAAAGGATACCAAGAGAACAAAAATAAAAGAAGTTAATTGGAAAGTTGTTTAAAATCACATGCACATCTGAATGATGACAGAAAAAAATTGGGTTTCATGATGATAGAAAAAATGTGGGTTTCATGTCCTTTTAAGTGAAGACAATATCTATTTGGCCTTTTCTTCCTCTGGCCTCTGGAGCTTTCCCATCCTTCCCTGGTGGCTGGCAATCGGTTTACGGCTCTCGTAAGGATGCTAGTTTTTTTTCGGTGGCTCAATGAGGGTTAGTTAACTCAGGCTCGGTAAGTCCAAACACGGTTACATTTTCTTCCCAGGTCCCAGTCTGCTGGACGACACAATTGTGTTATTGTTGCTCGTTATTATGACACCTTTTGGTAGTGGCCCGGACAGCAGGCAGAGAAGTGAGCGAGAGACGGCCATTGACAAGGGAAGTGATGCCTCCAGAACTGGGCCAAGTAATTCATAACGTTTGTTGTCTCTGTCAAAGGGCGTAGAAGCCTGGCTCTGCTCTGTGTAAGCTTTTCTAGGCCACAGACCATCTAGGCATGGGTTAATAAAATATTACCTATAGTTTAGGGCCCAATTACTGCCACCTGATGTTTTAATAAATGCTACCAAATTGGTTCTCTCTCCTACACAAATGCTGTCAGTGTGTATTTTTTTGTCATATAGAGTTTAGTTAAAGGGACAGTGCACTGTAAAATAGTTTTTCCATTAATGTATTTTAAATAACTTAGTAAAAACAGAAAGAAAGCGCCTCATGGTGTGAATAACTCTAGACAGGTTGTAACACAGTGTGATAGTGTTCGGTGGAATGGTACTCACAAAAAAGGTGGCACTTTTAATCAAAAAAGTGCAGACAGGCAGGCTGACGTTTAAACAGCAGTCAGTACGCTGCAAATAAGTGCGGTAAGGTGAATGGCAGATCCGGCTGTCAGGAACCCACAAACAAAATCCAGATTTTTTTCTTCAGGCCGGAGTCCACAATAAACAGCTGTCAGATCTCCACAGCGGAACTCCGGCTTGCTCCGTGGCCCTCAGGTACAGTTGTGGCTGAATGCCGAAGGTGGAATCCCTCTGGCAGAGTGCCAAACAGTAAAAGTCTCTCTGTGTGAACATAAATACCCCCCCCCCACAACACATATCTACCCTACATGAAAAATACTCGATTCCTATAGCCAGACAAAAACTTAAGTTCCTAGGGATACATCTCACGCCGTGTGTGGAGGATCTTTTTAAACATAACTATGCCCCCTTAAAAGACGAAATTGTTAGAGACCTATCTAGCTGGAAGAATAAACCTATCTCATGGCTAGGGAGGATAGGAGTTTTCAAGATGAATATTCTCCCTAGAATCCTTTACTTCCTCCAAGCGCTACCAATACCGTTACAAGAGGGTTACTTAAAACAGTTGCAAACCATAATAGAGCGCTACATTTGGGCGAACACTAGACCCAGGGTTCCAAAGAAGACAATGTACTTACCTAGGAACAGAGGGGGGTTGGCGTTACCTAATTTAGTTGCATATAGAAGAGCGATATTCCTACAAAGGGTTGTGGAGTGGTCGCATAACAACAAGGATAAAGCTTGGATACACCTGGATAGGCAAATACTTAAACTAAATAACGTGGGCACTATGGCATGGACCCCCTCTGCCCATAGGCCAAAGCATATTCTTAAATACCTAATAACTACAGAAACACTAACAGAATGGGATAAAACACTAGCAACAAGCACTCACATTTCATCTAGAAACTCTCCTCTCACGCCGATTATTGAAAATCCAGAGCTCCCATACTGGAAACAGGGCTACCATAATAAACACCCATATAGTCTCAGAGTAGGCTCTATGCATTTCCTTAAGGAAAATAATATACTTAAAACTCAAGCTCAAATAGCAGAGACCCATAAGGAGATCTTCACCTCATGGCTCAATTTTAACAGACTGCTTCACTACATTTCACACCACAAAAACAGGAAAGACCTGGGTAGGGAACCCAAAACCTTTGAAGGTCTTTGTATCCTCCCGAAACTACCGGGACATCTTATATCCATTCTATATAAAATAGCATCCACTGATACTGAGACACCACTTCCCACTTACACTCTAGCCTGGAATAAGGAGCTATCCCAAGATTTAGGGGTAGAGGTGTGGTCGAAGGCCTTTGAACTTACAAAGCGCTCATCACTCTCTGCCAACATACAGGAGACACACTTTAAACTCCTGAGTCGCTGGTACCTCACACCAGTCAGGCTTCACAGAATATTTCCTTCCTTGAGCAGCTCTTGTTGGAGAGGTTGCGGGGGAGAGGGCTCTTTGTCACACATATGGTGGTCATGCCCCAAATTAGGAAATTACTGGGCAATCATCATCCCCATCATATCAAAAGTACTAAACGTCCCTATACAAAATACCCTAGAAAGCATACTGTTCTGCTCTCTACCCACTATCAAAGAAACAGCCAAATTGGCTCTCTTGTTAATAATGATTACAGGGGCAAAGGGACTCATACCCAAAAGATGGAAAACCCAAACGGTTCCTACAGTGGAAGAGTGTAGGAGGGAGGTTTCAGATCTTATTGCCCTAGAGAGGTATCACTATCTTAAAATAAATAAGCTATGCACATGAGATGATCCAGGCAATCTGGAATGGTACTATATAAACAGAAAGCCCCAAGCCTTCTTCCCCTCCCCTTTTTTTTTATCTCTTTTCTCCTTTCTCTCTCTCTCTCGTCCCCTCCTTCTCCCCCCCCTTTTCTATCCTTTCTAGCCCAGCTTATTCAATCTGCTGTATATAGCTTCCTACACGGATAGCAGCTGAGCTTGTGGCAGTGGTAACGACAACGGTTTCACCAAATATAGTGTATATATCATAAACATAAAAATTAAGGTTTTCAAAGACTGATGTTCATTTTATTTGATGCTAAGAAAGAAAACGGTTTAAAATTATAAAGAAAAAGAGAAAGGCTTACTAATGTATAGACATGGATGTATCACAATATGTTATTCATTAATGTATTGTAAATTTTGCTGTGAATACTGTAAACCTGTGACTTATACAATAAAGCTCTTTTGAAAACTAAAAAAAAAAAAAAAAAGTCTCTCCATGAGCATTGAGAAGCCAATATTGAGGCCAAGCAACTCAAAGTGCTAAAATTTTCAAATGCTTATGAGAAAGGTTATTCAAGCAAATGGGAAGTATAAAAACATTCAAGTAGAGTAAAAAAGAGGATTTATTTGAGCTAATAACGCATTTCTCGGCCTCAAGCTCCTGGCCGTTTCATCAGATTAATCTTAATATCATTATCATTTTATTTCTTAACTATCATGCAGCCCACTGAGAGTGTAACTTCTTCTGTTGGCTGTGTTTACTTAGGCTTGTCAATAGCATATACTCCAGTATCAAAGCTTTCAGTATAGGTGCCTATACCACAGGCTAAATCAGCTATTTCAAATGCTGAAATAGGAGTAAAGGAGCTACTTGTAACCAATTTAATACACTCTAACAGGTAAAAAAGATAATTGGGAATAATTTAAAGGGGAGAAAATTTTTGGGTGAACTGTCCCTTTAAGTTAAGCTAAATTATTTTAAGCAAAGTTAAGGGGTGCTGTAGACATAGATTGCAAATTAATAGGGCATTTAATCCCTTATTGTCAGCCTAGACTGGGTGAGGTTATGTTATATTTTCTGTGCAGTTTAGATCAATAGTCCACTCTCTAATACCCGCCTTTCAGACGTAGGAATTAGCACGAATATGAAAACGGTAAATACATTTAATACAAGTATATTTATATACATTTTATATCTTTTTTGTTTTATTCAAGCACAATGCAGTTTTTAGACACCTTCCAGATCGTGGCTAAAGGGCAAGCCTCAGGGAAACAAGAGGAGTCTGGGGCTAATAATTTACTGTGCTTTCAGATTGGCCTTTTAACCTTTGTATTGAGGTGATTTAGATTTATAATTAGCACTGGACAGTGAAATGACAGAAAAGTATTTTTGTTTTCATTGTTGTGTTTAAAAAAAGTCATTTTAATTGCAGTTTTTTGTTTTGTTTAAAAAAAAAAAGCAGGAAGGCAAGCTCAGGAGTATGCACGTCTCTGCAGCACTATATATCAGGGGCACGATGCGATAAAGATCGTAGTTTGCGGCGCAAGCAAGGGAACCCCCGCCGCCCGTAGTTTCAGCTCACAACTCGAGCTATCCTATATACGGCGCCGTCAGAGGCTAAAGTGCCGTAAGTCTGACAAACCAGCGATGTCCAGAAATCTGCGTAAGCACAAATTTCTGGAGTCGCCAGTGACTTACGGCACTTTAGAAACTGCCGGTGCCTACAAAACCTGACTAAGTTATAAAATCTCCCGTACTGTCTAACACGCCTCCTAAACATAGCCCGACATGACTAACCCTGTATCCGCTATCCCCCCTCACTATCCTAACAATAAAAAATGTATTAACCCCTAAACCGCCGCTCCCGGACCCCGCCGCCACCTAATAAAGTTATTAACCCCTAAACCGCTGCTCCCGGACCCCGCCGCCAGCTATATTAAATCTATAACCCCCTAATGTGAGCCCCTACCCCGCCGCCATCTACCTTACCTACCCCCCTAAAGTGAGCCCCTACCCCGCAGCCATCTACCTTACCTACTCCCTAAAGTGAGCCCCTTACACCGACGCCATCTACCTTACCTACCCCCTAAAGTGAGCCCCTTACACCACCGTCATCTACCTTACCTACCCCCTAATGTGAGCCCCTTACACCGCCGCCATCTATTTTCTAAGTATTAACCCCTACTTTAATCCCCCTACACTGCCGCCAGCTATATTAACTATATTAACCCTAATTATATTAGGGTTAATATAGTTAATATAGTTATTATATTATATTTATTAACTATATTAACCCTAATTATATTAGGGTTAATATCGTTATTATATTATATATATATATTAAGTATAATAACCCTATCTAACTCTAACATCCCTAACTAAATTCTTATTAAAATAGATCTAATTAATATTATTATTATTAATTAAAATATTCCTATTTAAATCTAAATACTTACCTATAAAATAAACCCTAAGATAGCTACAATGTAATTAATAATTACATTGTAGCTATTTTAGGGTTTATATTTATTTTACAGGTAACTTGGTATTTATTTTAACTAGGTACAATAGCTATTAAATAGTTAATAATAACTATTTAATAGCTACCTAGTTAAAATAATTACCAATTTACCTGTAAAATAAATCCTAACCTAAGTTACAAATACACCTACACTATCAATAAATTAAATAAACTACAAATAAACTAAACTAAATTACAAAAAAAACCAAACACTAAATTACAAAAAATAAAAAAAATCACAAGATTTTTAAGCTAATTACACCTATTCTAAACCCCCTAATAAAATAATAAAGCCCCCCAAAATAAAAAATTTTCCCTACCCTATTCAAATTTAAAAAAGTTCACAGCTCTTTTGCCTTACCAGCCCTTAAAAGGGCCTTTTGCGGGACATGCCCCAAAGAAAACAGCTCTTTTGCCTGTAAAAAAAACCCATCAATGCGGCATCTTCAATCTTCTTTCTTCGCTCCTCCGCTGCGGAGCATCCATCCGGCACGAAGACTGAATGAGGAATGAGGTACCTTTAAATGACGTCATCCAAAATGGCATCCGCCGAATTCCGATTGGCTGATAGGATTCTATCAGCCAATCGGAATTAAGGTAGAAAAATCTGATTGGCTGATTGAATCAGCCAATCAGATTCAAGTTCAATCCGATTGGCTGAACCAACCTTAACCTACCTTAATTCCGATTGGCTGATAGAATCCTATCAGCCAATCGGAATTTTACGGACGCCATCTTGGATGACGTCATTTAAAGGTACCTCATTCCTCGTTCAGTCTTCGTGCCGGATTGATGCTCCGCGGAGGAGGATCGAAGAAAGAAGATTGAAGATGCAGCTTTGCTTGAAGACATCGCCGGATGGAAGAAGACTTCTCTGCCGCTTGATTGGACATCGCCCGGATCGGATGAAGAGTTCTGCCCAGCTGGGTGACGACAAGGTAGGGAGATCTTCAGGGGGGGTAGTGTTAGGTTTTTTTAAGGGGGGTTTGGGTGGGTTTAGAATAGGGGTATGTGGGTGGTGGGTTGTAATGTTGGAGGGTGGTATTGTGTTGTTGTTTTTTTTACAGGCAAAAGAGCTGTTTTCTTTGGGGCATGCCCAGCAAAAAGGCCCTTTTAAGGGCTGGTAAGGTAAAAGAGCTGTGAACTTTTTAAATTTAGAATAGGGTAGGGATTTTTTTTTTATTTTGGGGGCTTTATTATTTTATTAGGGGGCTTAGAATAGGTGTAATTAGCTTAAAAATCTTGTAATATTTTTTTTATTTTTTGTAATTTAGTGTTTGTTTTTTGTAATTTAGTTTAGTTTATTTTATTGTATTTTAGTTTAGATATTTGTAGTTTATTTAATTTTTTGATAGTGTAGGTGTATTTGTAACTTAGGGTAGGATTTATTTTACAGTTAATTTTGTAATTATTTTAACTAGGTAGCTATTAAATAGTTATTAACTATTTAATAGCTATTGTACCTAGTTAAAATAAATACAAAGTTGCCTGTAAAATAAATATAAATCCTAAAATAGCTACAATATTATTATTTATATTGTAGCTATACTAGGGTTTATTTTACAGGTAAGTATTTAGCTTTAAATAGGATTAATTTATTTAATAAGAATTATTTTATTTCGTTAGAATAAAATTATATTTAACTTAGGGGGGTGTTAGGGTTAGGGTTAGACTTAGCTTTAGGGGTTAATACATTTATTAGAGTAGCGGTGAGGTCCGGTCAGCAGATTAGGGGTTAATAATTGTAGGTAGGTGGCGGCGACGTTGGGGGCGGTAGATTAGGGGTTAATAAATATAATATACGGGTCGGCAGTGTTAGAGGCAGCAGATTAGGGGTACATAGGGATAATGTAGGTTGCGGCGGTGTACGGAGCGGTAGATTAGAGGTTAAAAATAATATGCAGGGGTCAGCGATAGCGGGGGCGGCAGATTAGGGGTTAATAAGTGTAAGGCTAGGGGTGTTGAACGCTGCTTTTTTGCAGGTGTTAGATTTTTTTTCAGCTCAAACTGCCCCATTGTTTCCTATGGGGATATCGTGCACAAGCACGTTTTTGAAGCTGGCCGCGTCCGTAAGCAACGCTGGTATTGCAGTGGCTGTAAATATGCCTGTACGCTCCCTTTTTGGAGCCTAACAACTCTAAATACCAGTGTTGTTTAAAAGGTGCGGGGGGGGGGGGGGAACACGCGTAGCTAACGCACCCCTTTGGCCGCAAAACTCTAAATCTAGGCGTATATTAACTATATTAACCCTAATATAATTAAGGTTAATATAGTTAATATAGCTGGCGGCGGTGTAGGGGGATTAAATTAGGGGTTAATATTTATAAAATAGATGGCGGCAGTGTAAGGGGCTCACTTTAGGGGGTAGGTAAGGTAGATGGCGGCGGTGTAAGGGGCTCACTTTAGGGGGTAGGTAAGGTAGATGGCGGCGGGGTAGGAGCTCACTTTAGGGGGTAGGTAAGGTAGATGGCGGCGGGGTAGGAGCTCACTTTAGGGGGTAGGTAAGGTAGATGGCGGCGGGGTAGGGGCTCACTTTAGGGGGTATGTAATGTAGCTGGCGACGGTGTAGGGGGATCACATTAGGGGGTTATACTTTTAATGTAGGTGGCGGCGGGGTCCGGGAGCAGCGGTTTAGGGGTTAAATACTTTATTAGGGATTGCGGCGGGGGATCGCGGTTGACAGGTAGATAGACATTGCGCATGCGTTAGGTGTTAGGTTTTATTTAGCAGATCGCGGTTGACAGGTAGATAGACATTGCGCATGCGTTAGGTATTAGGTGTTATTTGGCAGGTTGTTTAGGGAGTTACGGGGCTCCAATAGACAGCGTAAGGCTTACTACGGCTGCATTTTGTGGCGAGGTGAAAATGAAGTAAGATTTCTCCATTTTCGCCACGTAAGTCCTTACACTGTATATTGGATACCAAACTGCGCTGGTTTGGTATACCTGTCTATTGTCCAAAAAACTACGGCCGAAGGCAGAAATATACGAGCGTAACTTCTAGGTTACGCCGTATATGTGATACCAAACCAGTGCAAATTTTGGCGTCGCCGACTTTTGCGGGCGACGCTGCATATTGGATCGGGCTTCAGCCGTTTTGCTACAATGTTATACAATTGCAACAGCACTAGATGGCAGCACTATTTCCTGTCATGTAGTGTGCCAGACATGTGCACTCTACTTATCTAGATATCTCTTCAACAAAGAATAACATGAGAACAATGCAAATTTGATAATAGAAGTAACATGGAAACATTTTTAAAATTAGTTTCTCTATCTGAATCATGGAATAAAAAAATGTGTTTCATGTCCTTAAGGACCAGTTGTACACAGATATGCAATTCCTGCTTATTGGGGGGTTTTTTATTTGGGGGGATGGTGTTAGAATTTATCGGTGGAATATGCAAAAGGACAGGGTCACATTTGGCCCTTACATTTTTTTATGTGGCCCTTATAACTGTTGATTAGAAAACAGACATCAGTAATTTGTTATAAAAAAATCAGTTTGATATCACAAAAGGTTTGGGCATCTCCGTAATATGAAAAACCTGTAAAAGGGGATTTACCAATAGAGGGATTGAGTAAAGGGTTTTTTACAACTAATGGGGTATCTGCATTTAAAGAATCTCTGATCAGGAATACCATAGTGGTATTAGTGGGTATCTGATTTACTAGCTTTGGGTGTCTGGTTTGGGGTCCTCTGGATATTGAGAATGCATTGAAGTGTGTGTGAGGAAATCACACTTATAGTAATAGCAGTGAAACAGAGCCACTAGTAAGGCCACGACCTATGTAATATAGCAACTTGTGGTTTTGCAGTTAGGGTCAGAAGCTTCATGACAGGTGATCATAATGACCAACAATAATGTGTTTGTATTATTTAGTTAGCAGCCTATAGCACACTGTCAGTAAATAATAGTGTTGTAAGTTTGATCACATCTGCTAGTTGCTAGATTTTTATAGTGGCTTTATATCTGTACTTTGCATAGGACCTTGCACATAGTTTTCTAGCCTTCTATAATACAGACACCCTTTAAGTTTTCCAGTGGAAGAATATTAAGTAAGTTTTCTGCCCTTTTCACATTTCCTTTTAATCTGCCAAATTCCAGCTTTAGAAAATGCCTTATTCTTCCAACAAATAAAATGTAACTACAGCATGAAGCTATGACACATAAGTTACTAATGCAATCAATGTATTGTGAATTGCTTTGTAAAATGTGTTGCACAATTAAAATAGGTTAAAGATATCAGAGTCTCCCTCCCCCAATGCCCCCGCTGCCCTCTGCTGACACCTCTCTGCGTGGCACACGCTGCAGATCTCCATCCCAGGGGATAGGGTTTTCGCAAGGATTGATAAAAATTGAATCAACATTTTTTCAAGGTTATTAATAGCTTGTGAAACAAGGTTCAGGAACTTGGCATTCTGCCCCAGGACACTTTTTTTGCATTTCAGGGATTTTTCCACTTCTGCCTTCCTTTCTATGCCTTATTTTACAGTCTGACTTTGAATCATTTGGAGGAAACTGTAGGTGTTATAAATCTAACCTTTTCTGCTAATGTGGTGTCAATAAATTATTCTAAATTATCTTTTACCTATGTACTGTGTAAGCCTGTCCTGATAACCTGAAGTCTGAAAGGCAAGTTAAAGGGAAATTCTTATAAAAAAATTACATGTTCTAATTTGTTACGGTATGTCATTTTGTATTACTGATCCTAAATATGTGTTTAACCAAACATAGGGGTTTAATACACTGATTAAAGGGACATGAAACCCAATAATGTTTATTTCATGATGCAGATTAGGGGTTAATAAATATAATGTAGGTGTCGGCGATGTTGGAGGCAGCAGATTAGGGGTTCATAAGTATAATGTAGGTGGCGGCGGTGTCCGGAGCGGCAGATTAGGGGTTAATAAATATAATGTAGGTGTAGGCGATGTCGGGGGCGGCAGATTAGGGGTAAATAAGTGTAAGGTTAGGGGTGCTTAGACTCTGGGTTCATGTTAGGGTGTTAGGTGTAGACATAAATTTGATATCCCCATAGGAATCAATGGGGCTGAGTTAAGGAGCTTTACGCTGCTTTTTTGCAGGTGTTAGACTTTTTTTCAGCTGACTCTCCCCGTTGATTCCTATGGGGAAATCGTGCATGAGCATGTTACACCAGCTCACCGCTAACGTAAGCAGCGCTGGTATTGGAGTGCGGTAAGGAGCAAAATTTTGCTCAGCGCTCACTTCTTGTCTGGGTTGTAAAAACCCGTAATACAAGCGCTGTCTGCAAGTGAGCAGTGAGCATAAACTGCTCGTTAGCACCGCACAGCTCAAAATGAAAAAAACTCATAATCTAGCCAAAAGTATATTAACCCCTAATCCGCCATTAACCCACATCGTAATAAACCTAATAAATGTATTAACCCGTAAACCGCCATTAACCCACATCACAATAAACCTAATAAAACTATTAACGCCTAATCCGCCATTAACCCACAATGCAATAAACCTAATAAAACTATTAACCCCTAATCCGCCATTAAACCACAACAAAATAAACCTAATAAAACTATTAACCCCTAATCCACCATTATCCCCCAGCACAATAATCCTAATAAATCTATTAACCCCTAATCAGCCAAACACAATGCAAATAACGAATTAAATTACTAAGCTCCCTAACCTAACACCCCCTAAATTAACCCCAATTACCAAATTTAAAAAATACTAAGTTACAATTAAAAAAAAAAAGCTAACATTACTTAAAAATAAAAACACCTTAAATTAAATTAATCTAAGATTACAAAAAGTAGAAAAGTCTAACATTACATAAAATAATAAACCAAAATATCAAAAATTTAAAAAATTAAACCTAATCCCTATGAAAATAAAAATCTAATACTAAACTACCAATCACCCTTAAAAGGGCCTTTTGTAGGGCATTGCCCTAAGTTAAACAGCTATTTTACCTGAAAAAAATACTAAGTCCCCCACCACCCACCAAACCCCCCAAAATAAATAAACCTAACACTAAAAAAACCTACACTACCCATTGCCACTAAAGGGGCATTTGTATGGGCGTTGCCCTTAAAAGGGCATTCAGCTCTTTTAAGAGTGCCCAATAAAACCCTAATCTAAATATCTTTTTTTTAGATACTAACATTTTGATGTACTTTTAATTCATATAAGGTTTCTATATAATGTAGATTAAATCTCTGATGGAAGATTATCAGGACAGGCTCACAAAGGTGACCATTGGCTGCAGATTATCATAACAGATGTGTAAGCTTTAAAGTCCTTTGGATAGCAAGTTACTGGGCAGTTGGGAAAAAGCTTCTTCATATTGGCTGACTGGTCATGTTCTGCTCAGGAACTGAAATGCTTCTGGACTTAGCACGTTATTTGTTGCTGAAGAGAGGCCTATGTAGGTGTCTGGAGCACTTCATGGCAGGAAATGGTGCTGCCATTTAGGGCTTTTTGTATTTGTGCTTCAGATCCCTTCGATTGTACCAGTTTTTCTGACTGCAGGACAAGCAGTCTTTTGAAGGAGCGGCACTTTCAAATCAGCCAAGCTTGACTGTATCTGTATTGAGGAATCATCCATTTACAGCAGGGGTGTCCAAACTTTGCTCTCCAGAGGTTTTGGAACTACATTTCCGATGATGCTCAGCCAGCATTTTATCTAGCTGAGCATCATGGGAAATGTAGTTCCAAAACCTCTGGAGAGCAAAGTTTGGACACCCCTGATTTACAGCATTGCAACAATATTTCTACTACTTAATTAAAGTAAGACTGTTTCATTTTTTTTCGTGGACATTGTGCTTTGAAACTTTTTAACTTTGCTTTGCCATCTAGTGCTTATGCAAATGGGTCATATTCTTGCAAAACTGCTGCCATATAGTACTTCAGACAAATGCACACTGCTGAGTTTACGTCCCTGTTTTCAACAAAAGATTAAGAGAATGAAGAAAATGTGGCCTAGATTACGAGTCTTGCGTTAGGGTTAAAAAGCAGCGTTAAGGGGTCCTAACGCTGCTTTTAAACGCCCGCTGGTATTACGAGTCTTGAAATGACAGGCTCACCGCTCACTTTTTTGTCCAGACTCGTTAATACCGCAAATCCACTTACGTAAATTGCGTATCCTATATTTTCAATGGGACTTGCATAACGCCGGTATTACGAGTCTGCAAAAAAGTGAGCGGTACAGCCTCTCCTGTCAAGACTGGAACCGCATTTAAAAGTCAGTAGTTAAGATTTTTATGGGTTAACGCAGTAACATAAAACTCTTAACTAAAGTGCTAAAAAGTACACTAACACCCATAAACTACCTATTAACCCCTAAACCGAGGCCCTACCACATCGTAAACACTACAAAATATTTTTAACCCCTAATCTGCCGAACCGGACATCGCCGCAAATATAAAATATATATTAACCCCTAAACCATCACACTCCCGCATCGCAAACACTAGTTTAATTTTATTAACCCCTAATCTGCCGTCCCTAACATTGCTGACACCCACCTACATTTATTAACCCCTAATCTGCCGCCCCAACGTCGCCACAACTATATTAAATGTATTAAGCCCTAAATCTAAGTCTAACCCTAACCCTAACACCCCCTAACTTAAATATAATTTAAATAAATCTAAATAAAATTACTATCATTCACTAAATTATTCCTATTTAAAACTAAATACTTACCTATAAAATAAACCCTAAGCTATCTACAATATAACTAATAGTTAGCTATCTTAGGGATTATTTTTATTTTACAGGCAAGTTTGTATTTATTTTAACTAGGTACAATAGTAATACAATTGAAAAAAATTATCTAAAGTACGAAAAAAAACAAAACACTAAATTACAGAAAATAATAAAATACTGTAATTAAAAGTTTTTTAAACTAATTACACCTAATCTAATCCCCCTAATAAAATAAAAATCCCCCCAAAATAATAAAAAGCCCTACCCTATACTAAATTACAAATAGCCCTTAAAAGGGCCTTTTGCGGGGCATTGCCCCAAAGTAATCAGCTCTATTACCTGTAAAAAAAATACAATACCCCCCCCAACATTAAAACCCACCAACCACACACCCAACCCTACTCTAAAACCCACCCAATCCCCTCTTTATAAAACCTAACACTAACCCCTTGAAGATCACCGCGCTGGATGGATGAAGATAGAAGATGCCGTATGGATAAAGACTTCTGCCCGTTTGGAGGACCACTTTGCCCGGCTTGGATGAAGACTTCTCCTGGCTTCATTGAGGACTTCGGCCCGGTTGTGTGTAGACTTCTCCCGGTAAGGTGATCTTCAAGGGGTTAGTGTTAGGTTTTTAAGGGGGTATTGGGTGGGTTTTAGAGTAGGGTTGGTTGTGTGGGTGGTGGGTTTTAATGTTGGGGGGATTTGTAATTTTTTTACAGGTAAATGAGCTGATTACTTTGGGGCAATGCCCCACAAAAGGACCTTTTAAGGGCTATTTGTAATTTAGTGTAGGGTAGGGCTTTTTTATTTTAAGGAGGGCATTTTTATTTTGTTAGGGGGATTAGATTAGGTGTAATTAGTTTAAAAATCTTGTAATTTGTTTATTATTTTCTGTAATTTAGTGTGTTTTTTTACTTTAGATAATTTTATTTAATTGTATTTAATTGTAATTAATTTAGGGAATTAATTTAATTATAGTGTAGTGTTAGGTGTAATTGTAACTTAGGTTAGGTTTTATTTTACAGGTAACTTTGTATTTATTTTAGCTAGGTAGTTATTAAATAGTTAATAACTATTTAATAACTATTGTACATAGTTAAAATAAATACAAACTTGCCTGTAAAATAAAAATAAACCCTAAGATAGCTACAATGTAACTATTAGTTATATTGTAGCTAGCTTAGGGTTTATTTTACAGGTAAGTATAGTTTTAAATAGGAATTATTTAGTTATTTCGATTTCTTTTAATTATATTTAAGTTAGGGGTGTTAGGTTTAGGGTTAGACTTAGGTTTAGGGGTTAATAACTTTAATATAGTGGCAGCGACGATGGGGCGGCAGATTAAGGGTTAATAAATGTAGGTAGGTGGCGTCGATGTTAGGGATAGCAGATTAGGGGTTAATAATATTTAACTAATGTTTGCAAGGCGGGAGTGCGGTGGTTAAGGGGTTAATATATTTATTATAGTGGCGGCGATGTCAGATTCGACAGATTAGGGGTTAAAAATGTATTTTAGTGTTTGCGATGCGGGAGGGCCTCAGTTTAGGGGTTAATAGGTAGTTTATGGGTGTTATTGTACTTTTTAGCACTTTAGTTAAGAGTTTTATGCTACGGCGTTGTAGTGTAAAACTCTTAACTACTGACTTTAAAATGCGGTACCAGTCTTGGCAGGAGAGGGTGTGCTACTCACTTTTTGGCAGATTCATAATAATGGCGCTATGCAAGTCCCATTGAAAATATAGGATACGCAATTGTCGTAAGTAGATTTGCGGTATTTCCAAGTCTGGCCAAAAAAGTGAGCGGTACACCTGTACCTTCAAGACTCGTAATACCAGCTGGCATTAAAAAGCAGTGTTGGGACCGGCCAACGCTGCTTTTTAAGCCTAACGCACAACTCGTAATCTAGCCGTTTATTAGTTATTGCGGTGGGGGTTGGCGGTTGACAGGTAGATAGATATTGCGCATGCATTAGGTGTTAGTTAATATTTTCAGCCAGTTACGGGAGTTACAGTGCTCACATTTTCAGCGTAAGGCTTGTTGCGTCTCCTTATGTGTGGCGAGGTGAAAATGGAATAAAATTTCTCCATTTTTACCTCGTATCTCCTTGCGCTGAATATGTGATACCGATTTGCGACGCGGTTCTATGTTAGCTTATAGGAGTAAAAATTGTGGGCGACGGTTGAAATATACGCGCCACATTTATATGCGGCACCGTATATGCGATACCAAAACCGTGAAAAAAACGGTGTTGCTGGCTTTAGCGGGCGGCGCCGCATGTGTAATCTTGCCCATAGGTTTACTGCTGGTATCTGTAGTAGGGTTGCTGCACATGAGCAAACACATCTGCACTGGAATATAATGATTTCAGCATGGAAGCACCCATGACTAGAGTAAGGCATGGGATAACCTCTATACTATACTTTCAAAATGCATTTAGTTTTTAATGTCCCTTTAAAATCTGCGGTCAGGAATTACCCCACATGAAATCCTCAATAATATATGAGCCTGTCCTAATATTTCCTAGGTAACTAACTATTAGAGAGTAGTCAGTACAGCAGGAGAGAGTCCTGATAATATAAAGCCGGAGGTCACTCATTATTAGAAAGGACAGTTTCTTTGTCTGAACCTGTCCTGATAATCTGTAGCAAAGAAGTTACTTTATATTAGATGGAATCATAGCAGTATCTAAATATCTCTTGATAATTAGTAGCATATATAAAATAACATTCCAAATGCCAGTCTGTGCTGTTTACATGTACTCAGTTAGTCATATAGTCACTCTAAATGAAAGAGATAGGAAAGTAAAAATTCAACTTCCAGATAGAGGGTGCTTTTCAAATTTGCTTCTGTTATCAAATTTACTTTTGGCTAGATTACAAGTGTTGCGGTACAGCTTTTAACGCTGAATAAAATGGACATTCCAGCGTAATGGCCAGGAACGCATATTACGAGTCGTGTCGGTATAGCTATACCGCATGCAATTTAGCCTGTAACACAATGTCCATTCCGCACTCAAAAAAGTGACATTTGAGTGTGGTAATTTCATAGTGACAGTATTACAGGCTGTGCAGTCCGGCTAATAAGCTTGTGTTAAAGCCTATACCAACACAATCCATACCGCCATCTGAGACCAGTAGTTATGGATTTTGCACAAAAAAAATGTTTAAAAAAACTCATGACTAAACTGTTACAAGTACACTAACACCCATAAACTACCTATTAACCCCATAAACCGCCACCTTCCTGCATTGCAAACACTATTTAAAACTTATTAACCCCTCATCTGCCGTCCACCCACACAGCGACTATTAAATAAACCTAATAAACCCTTTTCTGCCGCCCACCCATATCGCCAACACTATTTAAATATATTGAACCCTAATCCGCTGCTCGCCGACATCGCCGCCACTATAATAAAGATATTAACCCCTAAACCTCCGGCCTCTCACATCGCTGCCTTTAAATAAACCTATTAAACCCTAAACCGCCAACCTCCCACATCACAAAACACTGAATTAAACTATTAACCCCTAAACCTAACGCCCCCCCCCAACTTTATATTAAAATTACAATATAACTATATTTAAATAAATAAAAACTTACCTGTGAAATAAAAATAAACCTAACATTAAACTATAAATTAACATAACTATTCAAATAATTAAAAAAAAAATACTACCAATTAAAAAATCTAAATTTCAAATTTAAAAAAAACCTAACACTACGAAAAAAAATAAAAAATCTAAAATTACAAAAAATAATAAACACTAACGGCTAGATTACGAGTTCTGCGTTAGCTTTAAAAAGCAGCGTTAAAGGGTCCTAACGCTGCTTTTTAACGCCCGCTGGTATTACGGGTCAGGCAGGAAATGGTCTACCGCTTTCTGCAACTTTTCCATACCGCAAATCCCCTTACGTCAATTGAGTATCCCATCTTTTTAATGGGATTTGGCTAACGCTGGTATTACAAGTCTTGGAAGAAGTGAGCGGTACAGCCTCTACCTCCAAGACTCCTAAAAGTCAGTAGTTAAGAGTTTTATGGTCTAACGCCTGAACATAAAGCTCTTAACTAAAGTGCTACAAAGTACACTAACACCCATAAACTACCTATTAACCCCTAAACCGAGGCCCTCCAACATCGCAAACACTATAATAAATATTTTTAACCCCTAATCTGCCGACCGGACATCGCCGCCACCGACATTATACCTATGAACCCCTAATCTGCTGCCCCTAACATCGCCGACACCTACATTATATTTCTTAACCCTTAATCTGCCGTCCCCAATGTCGCCGCCATCTACCTACACTTATTAACCCCTAATCTGCTGACCAGACATCGCCGCCACTATAATAAATGTATTAACCCCTAAACTGCCGCACTCCCACCTCGCAAACACTATAGTAAATTTTATTAACCCCTAATCTGCCACCCCAATGTCGCCGCCACCTACCTTCAATTATTAACCCCTAATCTCCTGCCCCCAATGTTGCCACTACTATAATAAAGTTATTAACCCCTAAACCTATGTCTAACCCTAACCCTAACACCCCCCTAAGTTAAATATAATTTAAATAAATCTAAATAAAATTACTATATTAAAATAAATTATTCCTATTTAAAACTAAATACTTACCTATAAAATAAACCCTAATATAGCTACAATATAACTAATAGTTACATTGTAGCTATTTTAGGATTTATATTTATTTTACAGACAACTTTGTATTTATTTTAACTAGGTACAATAGCTATTAAATAGTTAATAACTATTTAATAGCTACCTAGTTAAAATAATTACAAAATTACCTGTAAAATAAATCCTAACCTAAGTTACAAATACACCTAACACTACACTATCAATAAATTAATTAAATAAATTAAATACAATTATCTAAAATAAAATACAATTAAATAAACTAAACTATATTACAAAAAAACCCACTAAATTACAAAAAATAAAAAAAATATTACAAGAAGTTTAATCTAATTACACCTAATCTAAGCCCCCTAAAAAAATAAAAAAGCCCCCCAAAATAAAAAAAATTCCCTATCCTAAACTAAATTACAAAGTAGTCAGCTCTTTTACCAGCCCTTAAAAGGGCTTTTTGCGGGGCATTGCCCCAAAGTAATCAGCTCTTTTACCTGTCAAAAAAATAAATACAATACCCCCCAACATTACAACCCACCACCCACACAGCCCTACTCTAAAACCCACCCGATCCCCCCTTAAAAAAACCTAACACTACCCCATTGAAGATCACCCTACCTTGAGCTGTGTTCACCCAGCCGGGCACCGATGGGGTAGAAGAGGACATCCAGACTGGCAGAAGTCTTCATCCTATCCGGGCAGAAAAGGACATCCAGACCGGCAGAAGTCTTCATCCAAGCGGCATCATCTTCTATCTTCATCCTTCCCGGAGCGGAGCCATCTTCTATCCAGCCAACGCGGAGCCATCCTCTTCAATCGAAGTCCTGACGAAGAATGAAGGTTCCTTTAAATGACGTCATCCAAGATTCTATCAGCCAATCGGAATAAAGGTAGGAAAAATCTGATTGGTTGATTTAATCAGCCAATTGGATTGAAGTTCAATCAACCAATCAGATTTTTCCTGCCTTAATTCCAATTGGCTGATAGAATCAAATCGGCCAAAGGAATGCAAGGTAAACCATTTTGGAATGGCTACCTTGCATTCAACTTTAGTGTACAGCGGTGACCGTATGAAGAGGACGCTCCGCGCAGGATGGGATCGGCTTCCAGGATGGCTCCGCTCCACGCCGCAGGGATGAAGACAGAAGACGTCCCTGAGATGGATGAAGGTGTCACCGCCTGGATGAAGACTTCTCACTGCCTGGATGAAGATAGATGTCCAGACTTCAAGAACCGTGAGTAGATATTCTGGGTTTAGTGTTAGGTTTTTTCTTTTTTTTTTGGGGTGTTTTTTTTAGATTAGGTCTTTGGGCTTTTGTAAATATGCTGAATGCCCTTTTAAGGGCAGGGAAAAATAACTGAATTCCCTTTTAAGGGCAATGCCCATACAAATGCCCCTTTAGGGGCAATAGGTAGCTTAGTTTTTTTTTTTAGAGTTAGGTTTTTTATTTTCGGGGGTTGGTTGGGTGGTGGGTTTTACTGTTGAGGGGACTTACATTTTTTACAGGTAAAAGAGCTGTTTAACTTAGGGCAGTGCCTTACAAAAGGCCCTTTTAAGGGCTATTGGTAGATTATTGTAGGTTAGGTGGTGTTTTTATTTTTTGGGGGCTTTTTTATTTTTATAGGGCTATTAGATTCGGTGTAATTGTTTTTATTTTTGATCATTTCGTGTGTTTTTTTGTAAGCTTAGTGTTTTATATTTTTCGTAATTTATTGTTTATTATTTTTTGTAATTTTAGATTTTTTTTTTTTTTTTCGTAGTGTTAGGTTTTTTAAATTTGTAATTTACATTTTTTAAATTGGTAGTTTTTTTATTTTATTAGAATAGTAATGTTAGGTTAATTTATAGTTTAAATTTAGGTTTATTTTCATTTCACAGGTAAGTTTTTATTTATTTAAATATAGCTATATTTTAATTCTAATTTAAAGTTAGGGGGGTGTTAGGTTTAGGGGTTAATAGTTTAATTTAATGTTTTGCGATGTGGGGGGCTGGCGGTTTAGGTGTTAATAGGTTTATTTAGTGGCGGCGATGTGGGAGGAAAGAGGTTTAAGGGTTAATATGTTTATTTAGTGGCAGCGATGTGGGAGGCCGGTGAGTTAGGGGTTAATAACTTTATTATAGTGGTGTCAATGTGGGAGGCCGGAGGTTTAGGGGTTAAAAACTTTATTATAGTGGCGGCGATGTCGGAGAGCGGCTGATTAGGGTTTGATAGCTTTTATTATTGTTGGCGTTGTCGGGAGCGGTGGAATAGGGGTTAATAACTTTATTTAGGTGTCTGCAATGTTGGGACGGCAGATTAGGGGTGTTTAGACTTGGGGTTTATGTTTGGGTGTTAGGTTTAAACATAACTTTTTTTCCCCATAGACATCAATGGGGTTGTGTTACAGAGATTTTTCATTCCGCACTTCAGGTTTAGATTTTTTTCTAACACTCTTTCCCCATTGATGTCTATGGGGGAAAGCGTACACGAGCACGTCAAATCAGCCCTTGGATTTTGTGCGGTATGGAGCTTTACGCCACCATATCCCACGCACAAGGAGGCTTTTCAGTAAATTGTAATGGCAGCGATATGGAGAGTGAAATAACGCAACTTTTTTGGCATTCGTTTCGCACCCTGTTTAGCCCAAAACTCGTAATCTTGGTGTTTGTGTTCTTAATATTGTTTGTCAAAAAGCATATCTAAGGCTCAAGGGCAGCAATGCACTATTGGGGCTAGCTGCTAATTAGTGTCTGCAAACATATATATATCTCTTGTCAATAGCTCCCTAGGTATGTTTGGCTAGGTGTATTACTGCTGTAGAGCTGATGTTTACTATGTGTTTAACCTCTTAGAAAGGGTTAAACACATAATTATATCCAAGCAACAGTGCAACAATAAAAAGGTCTAACAGATTAGTGTATTTTCTTTATTGAACCTTTATGTTTCTCATTCTGATTATTATGTACAGTCAAGCAGTCACTTTTTTTTGGCTTAGACCAACTAGGCCTATGCCTAGGGCAGTAGGCTGTAATGGCACAGCACATTTTATGGAGAAGTTCAATAGCATGAAGCCTTCTTAGTCTTATGCTCTCCAATTTTTTAATGTATTTATTGTATTAAAAATCAATTGTCCTTGGTTGCTTAGTGGCGGTGCAAGACCCCCCAATGTGTCATTTGCTTCCTATTGTGAGAAATATATGAGGCAGATATGAGCTCAAATTGTTTGGGGAGGAATAGATTTCCCAGTGCCTAGGGCAGTGCAAAAACTTGAAAGGATATGAAACCTCAAATTTGTCTTTCATGATTCAGATAGAGCAATGTCTCTCAACTGTGGTCAAGCACCCCCAACAGGCCAGGTTTTCATTATAGCTGAACTAGCCCACAGGTGAAATTATCAGCTCATGGGTGAGAGCAGGTTAGTAACCATGGTTACTGATCAGCTGATTACTTCACCTGTGCCTGAGTTCAGCTATATTGAAAACCTGGCCTGTTTGGGGTACTTGAGGATTGCAGTTGAAAAACACTGAGATAGAGCATACACATTTTAGCATCTTTCCAAAGAACTTCTATAATGCTTTATTTTCTTGGTATCCATTGTTGAAGAAGCAAGAATGCACTACTGGGAGCTAGCTGAATACATCGGGTGAGCCAATGACAAGATGTATATATGTGAAACCACACATTATATAATATAAGTAAATTGGAAAGTTGTTTACAAATGTAGTTGTTTACTGCCACTTTAATACTCCATTGCACTCTACAATAGATAGAAACCCATTATATTCTTAGAGTGTCAGATTACCTTAAAATAGAGAAAAGTCTTCTGGGAGACGGCAAAAGCTTTTCTCAGAGGAGAGATTAAAGCCTACATGTCTAAAAGGAAAAAAATGATTGGAAGAAGAGAGATACAGCTAGCTAATCAATTATAGAATAAATATACATGATACATAGAAAAAACAGATAGACCCAATTGGACAGATTATCAAAATGTTAAACTAGAGAGAGAATCTTTTTTAAACCAACAAATTATACAAACAGAGATTACAAATAATGTACAATGTAATAGACACTCAACAAAAGCAGCTACATTTCTATCAAATGTCAATAAAAGTAGCAAGAAAAATAATTATATAGGGACCATTACAGTGGAAGGTAAAAAAATACAGGGAGTGCAGAATTATTAGGCAAGTTGTATTTTTGAGGATTAATTTTATTATTGAACAACAACCATGTTCTCAATGAACCCAAAAAACTCATTATTATCAAAGCTGAATAGTTTTGGAAGTAGTTTTTAGTTTGTTTTTAGTTATAGCTATTTTAGGGGGATATCTGTGTGTGCAGGTGACTATTACTGTGCATAATTATTAGGCAACTTAACAAAAAACAAATATATACCCATTTCAATTATTTATTTTTACCAGTGAAACCAATATAACATCTCAACATTCACAAATATACATTTCTGACATTCGAAAACAAAACAAAAACAAATCAGTGACCAATATAGCCACCTTTCTTTGCAAGGACACTCAAAAGCCTGCCATCCATGGATTCTGTCAGTGTTTTGATCTGTTCACCATCAACATTGCGTGCAGCAGCAACCACAGCCTCCCAGACACTGTTCAGAGAGGTGTACTGTTTTCCCTCCTTGTAAATCTCACATTTGATGATGGACCACAGGTTCTCAATGGGGTTCAGATCAGGTGAACAAGGAGGCCATGTCATTAGATTTTCTTCTTTTATACCCTTTCTTGCCAGCCACGCTGTGGAGTACTTGGACGCGTGTGATGGAGCATTGTCCTGCATGAAAATCATGTTTTTCTTGAAGGATGCAGACTTCTTCCTGTACCACTGCTTGAAGAAGGTGTCTTCCAGAAACTGGCAGTAGGACTGGGAGTTGAGCTTGACTCCATCATCAACCCGAAAAGGCCCCACAAGCTCATCTTTGATGATACCAGCCCAAACCAGTACTCCACCTCCACCTTGCTGGCGTCTGAGTCGGACTGGAGCTCTCTGCCCTTTACCAATCCAGCCACGGGCCCATCCATCTGGCCCATCAAGACTCACTCTCATTTCATCAGTCCATAAAACCTTAGAAAAATCAGTCTTGAGATATTTCTTGGCCCAGTCTTGACGTTTCAGCTTGTGTGTCTTGTTCAGTGGTGGTCGTCTTTCAGCCTTTCTTACCTTGGCCATGTCTCTGAGTATTGCACACCTTGTGCTTTTGGGCACTCCAGTGATGTTGCAGCTCTGAAATATGGCCAAACTGGTGGCAAGTGGCATCTTGGCAGCTGCACGCTTGACTTTTCTCAGTTCATGGGCAGTTATTTTGCGCCTTGGTTTTTCCACACGCTTCTTGCGACCCTGTTGACTATTTTGAATGAAACGCTTGATTGTTCGATGATCACGCTTCAGAAGCTTTGCAATTTTAAGAGTGCTGCATCCCTCTGCAAGATATCTCACTATTTTTGACTTTTCTGAGCCTGTCAAGTCCTTCTTTTGACCCATTTTGCCAAAGGAAAGGAAGTTGCCTAATAATTATGCACACCTGATATAGGGTGTTGATGTCATTAGACCACACCCCTTCTCATTACAGAGATGCACATCACCTAATATGCTTAATTGGTAGTAGGCTTTCAAGCCTATACAGCTTGGAGTAAGACAACATTCATAAAGAGGATGATGTGGTCAAAATACTCATTTGCCTAATAATTCTGCACTCCCTGTATACGTCACCTAAAGATATCATGGCACAATTTCAGCTTTTTTTTTCAAAAGCTATATTCAACAGATATCGATAAAGAGGCTAAGAAAGATAAAATGAATCTCCCAAAAATCTCACTTGATCAATTGTCAATGCTCAATAGTGAAATTACGTTAGAGGAAATTACCAAAGTGATCTCTAGGCAAATGGTAAGGCACCTGGCCCAGACCAATTGCCCGTGGAATTTTACAAAATGATTCAAGAATAAATCTCTCCTGTACTGGCTACCTTATATACAGTAATAATTATTTCTTAAAAAATAATAAACCTTCTAGAATTTTTGCAGCCTCCAATGTTATCCTTATTTTAAAAAAAGACAAGGAAATGAAGTCAATGGATGCATATCGTCCGATTTATTTACTTAATACAGATTACAAAATTCTAGCAAATGTGTTAGCAAACAGACTTAAGAAAATTATAGGAGAAATAATTCATACTGAGTGATCAGTCGGGTTTTAAACCAGGTAGGACTTCACAGAAAATTGTTAGATTGGCTACACTATTAATGGAACATTTTATGTCGCTAAACAAATAAAAACAATATACTCAAAATGATTTTGCATTACTCACTATAGACGCCGAAAATGCATTTGACTCCATTTCTTAGGATCATTTGCTTACCACTCTAGAGCAATTTGGTTTTACAGGCTCCTTCCTCAATTATATTAAACTGATTTATCATGATCCAATTTCTTCCTTAAAGTGATGGTAAATTTGCCTCCATAACTTTACATATTCTGAAAGCTCTTGTCATTACTAGCATATTGATGTGCTTATTTTTTTCACAACTCAATTAAACTTCTAAAAATCAATGTTTTTTTCAGGCTCCGTTACCTGATTCAATACAGCCCCTGTCAGAAATTTTCTGAATGTGGTATTTCATTGGCATCTGTTTCAGCCAATAGGAGCCTCACCATGCGCCCCATGGATTTTACTCACAGCACGCTCCCGTGCTTGTAACTCTGCCTGGAAGTAAAACTGCGCATGCGCAACTCAATACACTATTTGTGCAACTAAATACCTGTACCCGGTAGTAGCTTCACTGTTTTAGTTGCGCAAATAGCGTATTGAGTTGCGCATGCGCAGTTTTACTTCCAGGCAGAGTTACAAGCACGGGAGCGTGCTGTGAGTAAAATCCATGGGGCGCATGGTGAGGCTCCTATTGGCTGAAACAGATGCCAATCAAATACCACATTCAGAAAATTTCTGACAGGGGCTGTATTGAATCAGGTAACGGAGCCTGAAAAAAACGTTGATTTTTAGAAGTTTAATTGAGTTGTGAAAAAAATAAGCACATCAATATGCTAGTAATGACAAGAGCTTTCAGAATATGTAAAGTTATGGAGGCAAATTTACCATCACTTTAAGTATAAATAGTTTGCTATCCTCAAGTATAACTCTACAAAAAGGAACTAGACAAGGCTGCCCCTTGTCGCCATTACTTTTCAACATCGCTCTTGAACCCTTAGCAATTATATGTTTGAAAAAATTAGAAGGCATTCTTATAGGTAAAAGACGTTTCATTCTTTCCCTCTATGCAGATGATATACTCTTTATGTAGGAAATACCAAATTGAATGAACCATATTTTTACTGTTTTTATATATTGAGATATTGTAATAAAATTGCTTTATGTATTTTTAACATAAAGAGTGTGATTCCTGATTATACCTAAGCCCTAGGCGCTCCTATTTATCCACTACTGTAGTTTCCCTTAGCCCTATTAGGGGGTCTTTCTTATAGTGTAGCCGGTATACAGTCATAGGCGCTGTCCGCCCTCCCATTGATTCTAACCCTTCACTGGCTTCCTCTTGCCTCTAGGATCAAACACAAAATTCTCACTCTGACATACAAAGCCCTCAACTGCACTGCTCCCCCCTATATCTCAGACCTTGTCTCCAGATACTCTCCCTCCCGTCCCCTTCGCTCTGCTCATGACCTCCTACTCTCCTCCCTTCACTGGCTTCCTCTTGCCTCTAGGATCAAACACAAAATTCTCACTCTGACATACAAAGCCCTCAACTGCACTGCTCCCCCCTATATCTCAGACCTTGTCTCCAGATACTCTCCCTCCCGTCCCCTTCGCTCTGCTCATGACCTCCTACTCTCCTCCTCTCTGGTTACCTCATTGCACTCCCGTTTACAGGACTTCTCCAGACTGGCTCCCATCTTGTGGAACTCTCTGCCTCGCCCCACAAGACTCTCCCCTAGTTTTGAAAGCTTCAAACGCTCCCTAAAGACTCTGCTGTTCAAGGATGCATACAACCTATGCTAACCTTACTTTATACCAGTTCCACTCTTCCATTGTTATCCCCTGAACCCCCTTAGCATGTAAGCCTAAGAGCCCAGCTGTTTGTAGATCACCTTCTTAAAAGTGGATTACAACAGTTCAACTCTTGGCAGGGCCCTCTACCCACTTTATCCCTTAATTGTTTTATACTCCCCTTTGTTTATAGCGTTGCGGTATCTGTTGGCGCTCTACAAATAACCGATAATAATAATAATAATAAAGATAAAATATTAGAGCTCTTTCAGAAATGGTGCATGGATTTTTATGATCTTAATCTTGATTTTTTTCAAGCAGAGTCTTGGTCGTGTAGCCATGTATACGTCGGTTATCTCATTTAGGGAATCATATTGAAGATTAATAAATAGATCATATATTACTCCCAGTGAAATGGCCAAATGGTGCACACAGAGTAACATACGGCTAGATTCCGAGTTGTGCGTTAGGCTTAAAAAGCAGCGTTAAGAGGCCCTAATGCTGCTTTTTAACGCCCGCTGGTATTATGAGTCTAGAAGGTACAGGCTCACCGCTCACTTTTTTGTCCAGACTTGGAAACACCGCAATGGGACTTGCATAGCGCCGGTATTACGAGTCTGCCAAAAAGTGAGCGGTAGACTCTCTCCTGTCAAGACTGGTACCGCATTCTAAAGTCAGTAGTTAAGAGTTTTACACTACAAAGCCGTGGCATAAAACTCTTAACCAAAGTGCTAAAAAGTACACTAACACCCATAAACTACCTATTAACCCCTAATCCGAGGCCCTCCCGCATCGCAAACACTTAAAACAATTTTTAACCCCCTAATCTGCCGAACCAGACATCGCCGCTACTATAATAAATATATTAACCCCTAAACTGCTGCAATCTGCCTCACAAACATTAGTTAAATATTATTAACCCCTAATCTGCTGTCCCTAAAAATCGCCGACACCTACCTACATTTACAGGGAGTGCAGAATTATTAGGCAAATTAGTATTTTGACCACATCATCCTCTTTATGCATGTTGTCTTACTCCAAGCTGTATAGGCTCGAAAGCCTACTAGCAATTAAGCATATTAGGTGATGTGCATCTCTGTAATGAGAAGGGGTGTGGTCTAATGACATCAACACCCTATATCAGGTGTGCATAATTATTAGGCAACTTCCTTTCCTTTGGCAAAATGGGTCAAAAGAAGGACTTGACAGGCTCAGAAAAGTCAAAAATAGTGAGATATCTTCCAGAGGGATGCAGCACTCTTAAAATTGCAAAGCTTCTGAAGCGTGATCATCGAACAATCAAGCGTTTCATTCAAAATAGTCAACAGGGTCGCAAGAAGCGTGTGGAAAAACCAAGGTGCAAAATAACTGCCCATGAACTGAGAAAAGTCAAGCGTGCAGCTGCCAAGATGCCACTTGCCACCAGTTTGGCCATATTTCAGAGCTGCAACATCACTGGAGTGCCCAAAAGCACAAGGTGTGCAATACTCAGAGACATGGCCAAGGTAAGAAAGGCTGAAAGACGACCACCACTGAACAAGACACACAAGCTGAAACGTCAAGACTGGGCCAAGAAATATCTCAAGACTGATTTTTCTAAGGTTTTATGGACTGATGAAATGAGAGTGAGTCTTGATGGGCCAGATGGATGGGCCCGTGGCTGGATTGGTAAAGGGCAGAGAGCTCCAGTCCGACTCAGACGCCAGCAAGGTGGAGTACTGGTTTGGGCTGGTATCATCAAAGATGAGCTTGTGGGGCCTTTTCGGGTTGATGATGGAGTCAAGCTCAACTCCCAGTCCTACTGCCAGTTTCTGGAAGACACCTTCTTCAAGCAGTGGTACAGGAAGAAGTCTGCATCCTTCAAGAAAAACATGATTTTCATGCAGGACAATGCTCCATCACACGCGTCCAAGTACTCCACAGCGTGGCTGGCAAGAAAGGGTATAAAAGAAGAAAATCTAATGACATGGCCTCCTTGTTCACCTGATCTGAACCTCATTGAGAACCTGTGGTCCATCATCAAATGTGAGATTTACAAGGAGGGAAAACAGTACACCTCTCTGAACAGTGTCTGGGAGGCTGTGGTTGCTGCTGCACGCAATGTTGATGGTGAACAGATCAAAACACTGACAGAATCCATGGATGGCAGGCTTTTGAGTGTCCTTGCAAAGAAAGGTGGCTATATTGGTCACTGATTTGTTTTTGTTTTGTTTTTGAATGTCAGAAATGTATATTTGTGAATGTTGAGATGTTATATTGGTTTCACTGGTAAAAATAAATAATTGAAATGGGTATATATTTGTTTTTTGTTAAGTTGCCTAATAATTATGCACAGTAATAGTCACCTGCACACACAGATATCCCCCTAAAATAGCTATAACTAAAAACAAACTAAAAACTACTCCCAAAACGATTCAGCTTTGATATTAATGAGTTTTTTGGGTTCATTGAGAACATGGTTGTTGTTCAATAATAAAATGAATCCTCAAAAATACAACTTGCCTAATAATTCTGCACTCCCTGTATTAACCCCTAATCTGCCGCCCCCAATGTCGCCGCCACTATACTAAAGTTATTAACCCCTAAATCTAAGTCTAACCCTAACCCTAACCCCCCCTAACTTAAATATAATTAAAAGAAATCTAAATAAAAATTACTATCATTAACTAAATTATTCCTTTTTAAAACTAAATACTTACCTATAAACTAAACCCTAAGCTAGCTACAATATAACTAATAGTTACATTGTATCTATCTTAGGGTTTATTTTTGTTTTGCAGGCAAGTTTGTATTTATTTTAACTAGGTAGAATAGTTATTAAATAGTTATTAGCTATTTAATAACTACCTAGCTAAAATAAATACAAATTGACCTGTAAAATAAAACCTAACCTAAATTACACTAACACCTAACACTACACTATAATTAAATTAATTCCCTAAATTAAATACAATTAATTACAATTAAATAAAATTAGCTAAAGTACAAAAAAACACACTAAATTACAGAAAATAATAAACAAATTACAAGATTTTTAAACTAATTACACCTAATCTAATCCCACTAACAAAATAACCCCCCCCCCAAAAAAAAAGCCCTACCCTACACTAAATTACAAATAGCCCTTAAAAGGGCCTTTTGCGGGGCATTGCCTCAAAGTAGTCAGCTCTTTTACCTGTAAAAAAATTACAAATCCCACCCAACATTAAAACCCATCACCCACACAACCAACCCTACTCTAAAACCCACCCAATACCTCCTTAAAAAAACCTAACACTAACCCCTTGAAGATCACCTTACCGGGAGAAGTCTTCATCCAACCGGGCCGAAGTCCTCAACGAAGCCAGGAGAAGTCTTCATACAAGCCGGGCGTAGTGGTCCTCCAGACGGGCAGAAGTCTTCATCCAGACGGCATCTTCAATCTTCATCCATCCGGCGCGGAGCGGGTCCATCTTTACGGAGCATCCTCTTCATCCGACGGCTAACACTGAATGAAGGTTCCTTTAAATGATGTTATCCAAGATGGCGTCCCTTAAATTCCGATTGGCTGATAGAATTCTATCAGCCAATCGGAATTAAGGTAGAAAAAATCGTATTGGCTGATTGAACTAATCAGCCAATAGGATTGAGCTGGCATTCTATTGGAATTGAAGGGACGCCATGTTTGATGAAGTCATTTAAAGGAACCTTCATTCAGTGTTAGCCATCGGATGAAGACGATGCTCCACGTCGGATGTCTTGAAGATGGACCCGCTCCGTGCCGGATGGATGAAGATAGAAGATGCCGTCTAGATGAAGACTTCTGCCCGTCTGGAGGACGACTTCTCCCGGGTTCATTGAGGACTTCGGCCCGGTATTGTCATTTTTTTTTTACAGGTAAAAGAGCTGATTACTTTGGGGCAATGCCCCGCAAAAGGACCTTTTAAGGGCTATTTGTAATTTAGTGTAGGGTAGGGCTTTTTTTATTTTGGGGGGGCTTTTTTATTTTGTTAGGGGGATTAGATTAGGTGTAATTAGTTTAAAAATCTTGTAATTTGTCTATTATTTTCTGTAATTTATTGTTTTCTTTTTTGTACTTTAGCTAATTTAATTTAATTGTATTTAATTGTATTTCATTTAGGGAATTAATTTAATTATAGTGTAGTGCTAGGTGTAATTGTAACTTAGGTTAGGTTTTATTTTACAGGTACTTTTGTATTTATTTTAGCTAGGTAGCTAGTAAATAGTTAATAACTATTTACTAACTATTCTACCTAGTTAAAATAAATACAAACTTGCCTGTAAAATAAAAATAAACCCTAAGCTAGCTACAATGTAACTATTAGTTATATTGTAGCTAGCTTAGGGTTTAGTTTATAGGTAAGTATTTAGTTTTAAATAGGAATAATTTAGTTAATGATAGGAATATTTATTTTGATTTCTTTTAATTATATTTAAGTTAGGGGGTGTTAGGTTTAGGGTTAGACTTAGATTTAGGGGTTAATAACTTTAATATAGTGGCGGTGACATTGGGGGCGCAAATTAGGGGTTAATAAATGTAGGTATGTGGCGGCGATGTTAGGGCCGGCAGATTAGGGGTTAATAATATTTAACTAATGTTTGCGAGGCAGGAGTGCGATGGTGTTTAGACTCGGGGTTCATGTTAGGGTGTTAGGTGTAGACATAAAATGTATTTCCCCATAGGAATCAATGGGGCTGCGTTAAAGAGTTTTAAGCTGCTTTTTTGCAGGTGTTAGACTTTTTTTCAGCTGGCTCTCCCCATTGACTCCTATGGGGAAAACGTGCATGAGCATGTTACACCAGCTCACTGCTAACATAAACAGCTCTGGTATTGGAGTGTGGTAATAAGCAAAATTTTGCTCAACGCTCACTTCTTGTCTTTTAACGACGGGTTTGTAAAAACCCGTAATACCAGCGCTGTAGGTGAGTGGTGAGTGAAAACTGCTCATTAGCACCGCACAGCCTCTAACGCAAAACTCGTAATCTGAGCCTTTGTTCCAGATGTAATTTTCCTAGAGCAGATTTACTACATGCCTTCTATTATTGTCCTAAGAAATATAAAACTCTGAGCTCAAATTGGCAATTGCCTTTTGGTTAAATAGACTTAATTTTGATGCAAAAACGGTAATATTTTTAATTACTCAGGATCACATTCAAAATAAACATTTAATTAACACTGGTATTCTGACTGCTAGACAAATGATTTTAAGAACTTGGAAGGATAGAAGTGCACCAACCATAGCAGCATTTATTAAGAATATGTTATTTCAGTTAGCAGTAGATCAACAAGACCCACTGATTCATCTATATAATAAACTTAAAGCCTTCTTGGCTAAATGGGAAAACGTTATCATATCTCTCCCATTAGAGACCCAGCCACAGATTCTGTATCCTCTCCGTGCCTCCCCTCTCTTCCTCCAGCGTATACAGTTAGATTGCTATCCCCCACATTGGGGGCAACTAGGAAGTTAGGCATTCAGTCCCTTCCTCCCTTTCCCTTCTTCTCAATTAATTTTTTTTTTTCTCTCCTCTCTGATTCTTTTTTCTTACCTTTATTTTTTTAGTTATGTATTCTTGAAAATCTCCAATTCGTGAGAAAGGTTTAGCTGGTTCAATTTGAACCTGGTAGAAGAGGTAAATTAAGTCCCAGCATAAAGTTAAGGTTAATCTTTGCTGTTGTTTATTTGTATAACTATAACCTTGTGCTCAAGCTTATGATATAATTGATAAGGTGTCCTGTATATCTTTTTCTATAAAACGTTTCATTTTCTCATGGTATTGCAGGTTTAGTTTGGTTTAAGTATGGAGTTTAAGTGTAATATCCATGAATTTGGTTGTTCTTGTTGACTTAATTATTTATTTTGTTATGTACTTGACAATGGGCTTATGTATTTTTCTTTTCTATGTAATGCCATATTTTGTTATGATGTTTTTCCTGATGCTTTTTATTTTTGCTGTATCATGAATTGGAATATAAATAAATATATCAAAAATAGAGAAAAGTCTGAGTCTGTACTAATACTACAAAATCAAACTATGTACTATGCATTTATTAGAGGTGCTGCACGGCTCAAGTCTGTCTTGAGAGTTACTTTGTTGCCTGATTATCCTGGGATTCACTTGGCTGGATATTCTGCTCGCCTGTATTTTTGACAAATTCCTTACACCTGTGAACTATTCTCCTAAATTCAAGGCAATGCCAACTATTCACTCTCAAGGCTCTTGTTTGTCTGACAGGTGGTGAGCGACGCTCCTTAGCTTTGATGGATTTCACGTTTACGGGCATAAGATTGATTTGTCTCTCATGTTGCCTGCAGATTCAGAAGATGGAGAATGTACTACATCCTGGAGATCTTCAGCTTCATGAACTTAGGTCAACAACTCCAGGTCTTAGGTCTGTGGTTATTCTTTCCAAACTATCCATTATTAAACAATGAATCTATCTACATGACAGCAGCACTACAGGGAACAGCGAAAACACAATAAGACCTGTAATTTCCAGTATTAGTATTAGAGACAGAGGCACTGGGCTCTGTTGTCATATTTGAGTGAAACTATAGAAACAAATTCAACTACTTAGACATCTCTACTATATATTTAAGCAGGATATGGGGTGACCTTGACAACTAGGATAATTATATTGGAGTTTTGCTATATGCATTAGAGATAGAAATAACTTTAACGTTTTCCTAGTCCACAAAACCCATGACAATGCTTATATATTCATGTTCTGTGCTGCCACTGTTCCTCCTGTAAATTTATATCACAAGGGGATTGGGGGCATTTTCCTGTTAAAATGTGTTCAGTTTATGGTTTTTCTGTCAAGTATTTTGCAATGGGTTTGTCTTTAAACACAACTACCAAATACATCTATAAAATTCCCTCCCCCCTCTTTAAAAGGGGCTTAGAGTTTCCTTCTCAATACTACTTACTTTACTTGCCCACAGACAATGCCCTCCAACAGTCAGACCCTCACTCTGGAACCACAACAACATGCAGAATCACCAAATAATTTAACCTAAACAATACACATTTCTATTTTTATCACATAATCATTCTCCCTACTCAAGTAATTATCCCCTTCTTTTTAATTAACACAGCACCTGCTACCCCCCCCCCCCCACACACACACACGCACACACACACACCATCACAAAACCATACTGGTATTCTTCTTGCCTATTTTATTTTGGGTGTGCAACAGTGATCACCTGTCACATAGGGATGCTATTCTAAGTAGTGCTTTACACTGGAGGCAGTACAGACACATGGCAATGCAGTGGCATCAGGCAATGATAGGCAGGCCAATTCATTAACAGATATGGGAGATTGCTGCTCCTAGATAGATGTGATTTTTTGTATGAACTGAGCTTAATGTTAATTCTTCTCTTGTGGTGGTCACCTTGACAACGTTTCTACCGTATTTATTTATAAGGAAAGTACTTTGAAAGTACTCGTGCATGGGACAGTGAATGAAAGTGCTACATGAAGAACAGGTAATTACTACCTGTAGAAAATCACAGCTGCCCCAAAGGGATTAAAGTATTACTCTGTGTTTGTTTCTAGCAGGTAAGATTGGGGCTGCCCAGCTCTATGTGTATTGCTGGCATTGGAAATCATCACTTTATGAGTATTACTGGTATAAAAGAGTAAATCATTACTGTGTGTATTACTGCCATATAATAGAGTAAAATTAGTGAACTATAGGTGTTGCTGGCAAATGTGAGTTAAATCAGTAAGTTAAAGAAGTTTTAAAAAAAAAAACTCTTTTAAAATTGCACAGTGCCTTGCAATACTATGCTGGAGTTGTACAGCCCCAACACACTACTCATAAATTGTATTTATCCAATATTAAATGGTGTACTAATACCCTTTGGAAATCTGAGTTCTGGGATATATGTCTAAGATGAAAGGGCCGAATTATCAACCTCCGAATGGAGCTTGATGCCCTATGTTTCTGGCGAGCCTTTAGGCTCGCCATAAACACAAGTTATGAAGCAGTGGTCTTAAGACTGCTGCTCCATAACCTGTCCGCCTGCTCTGAGGCGGTGGACAGACATCGCCGGAAATCCAATACGATAGGGTTGATTGACACCCCCTGCTAGTAGCCGATTGGCCGCAAATCTGCAGGGGGTGGTATTGCGCTAGCAGTTAACAAGAACTGCTGGTGCAATGATAAATGCTGACAGCGTATGCTGTCGGCATTTATCAATGTGCAGCGGTCATGATCCGCAATATCGAATCATGTCCGTCGCATCATGATAAATAGGCCCCGTAGCCTCTCTATAAGAGAATATTTTATGAACTGGTAAATGATTCCATTGCCTCAAGCCACAACCCATCCTTGTTCTTTTCTTTTTATTTAGTAGTAAACATTTACATAATTTAAAACTACATAAAGTTAAATAGATCTTGTAATGGTAAATAAACTTGCTACTTGATCAAAGAGCTTCTGTTAAAAAATGAATTGGTGATCACATTAAAATATTGATATTAGGGCTAAGGTGTCAGTGATAGAGACAAATCCGTTTAAGAAGTCACCAACTAGAAAAACAATCTGGATTGTGTCCTAAAGTATAAACGTGTTTTACATACTATAATGCTGTAAACCCCTTCTCCTGTTCTATAGTTTTAGACACAACACTGCAGTGTCCCTATAAATGCACAAATCAGTCATGAATTGATATTATTATTAAACAAAAATCTTGGAAAAAACCCTCAAGAAACTAGAGTTTTTCGAGTTTTTCAATAGTTTACTTGTGTAAGAGAACCATATTTTTCTATTATATTTAAAGCTAGAGTGGGCTTAAAGGGACATTCCAGTCAAAATTGGAATCCACATGGATGCATTTCATTATTTAATAGAAGCATTTTTGTAACATACATGTATTAGAAAAAATGCTTCTAATAAAAGCTATAGCTGTTTCAAATGTGAATTTAAAGGACCAGTAAACACAGTAGATTTGCATAATCAACAAATGCATGATAAAAAGACAATACAATAGCACTTAGTCTGAGTAGTAGATTTTTTTCTGACAATTTTAAAAGTTATGTCTATTTCCACTCCCCCTGTTCCATGTGACAGCCATCAGCCAATCAAAAATGCATACACGTACCATGTGACAGCCATCAGCCAATCACAAATGCATATACATTTATTCTGTGAATTCTTGCACATGCTCAGTAGGAGCTGGTAACTCAAAAAGTGTAAATATAAAAACACTGTGCACATTTTGTTAATGGAAGTAAATTGGAAAATTGCTGCTCTATCTGAATAATGAAAGTTTAATTTTGACGTGAGTGTCCCTTTAAATATGCACCGTGCACCAGCATCTTAAACACAGCACTTGTTCAGAGAGCCTAAGGTGATTGTACCCTGTGGTAATGACTGACTTTCACCTAGATTACGAGTTTTGCGTTGCGGCTTTTAACGCTGAAAAAATGGCAATTTCAGCGTAAAAGCAGTAACGCCGCTATTGGGAGTCGTGTCGGTAGAGCTATACCACAAACATTTTAGACTGTAGCGCAACGTCAATCCTGCACTCAAAAAAATTAAGTTTTTGCGTGGGATTTCCATAGTGCCGGTATTACAGGTTGTGCGGTGAGGCTAAAATGCTTGCGTTACAGACTATACCGACACAAACCATATCGCCATCTTAGAGCAGTAGTTATGGATTTTGTGTAACAAAAATGTTTCACAAAACTCATAACTAAAATGTTACAGTACACTAACACCCATAAACTACCTTTTAACCCCTAAACCAACGTCCTCCTGCATTGCAAACACTATATTAAATTTATTAATCCCTAATCTGCCGCCCACCCACATCGCCAACACTATTTAAATATATTAACCCTTATTCCCCCGCACCCTGACATTGCCGCCACTATAATAGTTATTAACCCCTATTCTGCTGCTCCCCGACATTGTCGCCAATAAATAAACCTATTAACCCCTAAACCACCGGCCCCCCACATCACAAAACACTAAATTAAACTATTAACCACTAAACCTAACACCTCCTAACTTAAATTAAAATTACAATATAACTCTATTTAAATAAATAAAAACTTACCTGTGAAATAAATATAAACCTAACATTAAACTATAAATTAACCTAACATAACTAATCTAATAAAATAAAAAATACTACCAATAAAATATCTAAATTACAAATTTAAAAAAACCTAACACTAAGAAAAAAAATTAAAAATCTAAATTACAACTAACAAAAAACAAATCAAGTTTACCAAAAATAATTAACACTAAAATCACGAAAAATAAAAAACACAAAGATTACAAAAAACTAAATTATCAAGAATAAAAACAATTATACCTAATCTAATAGCCCTAAAAAATTAAAAAGCCCCCCCAAAATAAAAACACTCCCTAGTCTACAATAAACTACCAATAGCCCTTAAAAGGACCTTTTTGTAGGGCATTGCCCTAAAGAAATCAGCTCTTTTACCTGTGCAAAAATATAAAGTCCCTCAAACAGTAAAACCCACCACCCAACCAACTCCCCAAAATAAAAAAAAACTAACTCTAAAAAAAAAAAACTAAGCTACCCATTGCCCCTAAAGGGGCATTTGCATGGGCATTGCCCTTAAAGGGGCATTCAGCTATTTTTCACTGCCATTAAAAGGGCATTCAGCTCTTTTACAAAAGCCCAAAGCCCTAATCTAAAAAAAAAACCCACCCAAAAAAATGACGAAAAAAACCGTAACCCCAGAATATCTACTCATGGTTCCTGAATTCCGGACATCCATCTTCATCCAGGCGGTGAGAAGTCTTCATTCAGGCGGTGAGAAGTCTTCATCCAGGCGGCGATACCTTCATCCATCTCAGGGACATCTTCTGTCTTCATCCCAACCCGGAGGGTACAGGAAAGTTGTGAGGTTTGAAACTGGGATGTCTCTTCAGATTAAAATTGTTGGATTGATTGTAAATATATTTTTCTCTTTTTATATAAAGTTAATTTACAGACTAAGAGGTCAATTTATTAATGGTCTTGCGGATCAGGTCCGCAAGACCTCGCTGAATGCGGAGAGCAATACGCTCTCCGTATTCAGCATTGCACCAGCAGTTGTGAGCTGCTGGTGCATCGCCGCCCCCTGCAGACTCGCGGCCAATCGGCCCGCCAGCAGGGGAGTGTCAATCAACCCGATCGGGTTGAATTCCGGCGATTCCTGTCCGCCTCATCAGAGCAGGCGGACAGAGTTATGGAACAGCGGTCTTTAGACCGCTGCTTCATAACTGCTGTTTCTGGCGAGTCTGAAGACTCGCCAGAAACACGGCCCTTTAAGCTCCATTCGGAACTTGATAGATAGGCCTCTAAGGCCCATTTTAATGTGCTTCTATGCAAAAATAGGTAAAGCCATGAATTACACCCCCCTCTGTAAGGAATTATTAGCATTATTTATTTATAAATGCAGCCAAGTTCCGTAGTGCTGAGTACACAACGGTACACATTTTTATTAAAAAATATATAGATACCTTAAAGAGACTTAACAAAAGAAATCAAAACAGAATCAGGGGCCTGCTCGTCCTTAAAAACAACAGGAAAGTATGTTCTATTAAAAAAAAATATTTTAAAAAGTTTGTTCAAAGTCCCTTACATGTGTTCTGAAAAAATGTCAGTATACCTGGCACAATATGGTAGTACATGCACCATCTAATCTACAGCAAATAAAACAGTAAGGCAAATCATTTTACTGACTGTAACATGTAGTAAAAATCTTTGTTTAGATATAACCCTGTTACAGACGTGTTCCTGCTTCCTCTGGTGAATGCAGAAGGGTTAAACAAGATTTTGTCTTGTTCAACTATGGCTCCCCAGGTGCCGACTGGGTTTTGTCCATTATAGCTAATCTGTAGGACCCCAGGCCCCACTCTTCTCTTTTTCTCTATTTCGTTTATTCTATTCAAGGCCAGAATCCTGGACAGCGTGGTGATAAAGTAGCTCGTCAGATGCTAAATTAGATGTTAAATCTTTTGCCAGCACTTTGGAGGGGGTGGGAATGGAGAGAGGTGGCACACGGGAGGGGGAGAATAGGAGGGAGTGGGAGAGAGAGGAGGAGGTTCAGAGAAGGGATCTTTTTCTCCAGGATTTATAATGTGTCATTTCCTCTTGAGATAAACCCAAAGGGGAAGATTTGTTATACTTCTTGCTTGAAACTGCTGCTTCAGACTAGCAGAGGCTGCCAAAATTCTGATGGATTTGGGCACTTTTTATTAACTATTGCGCTACTTTAAAAAACGAGTTGGTAGATGTTTGAGAAGAGAATTAAAGACTGCTTGAATAGAAATGGTGCTTTACAACAAATAACTAGATGTGGTCTCCAAGCAGTAATGGCAGGTGTGCATAATGCAAAAAAACAAACAAAAACTAATATGATGGTGACTGAATAGAACTTGAGATAAAATAGGGCCTGCAGTCTGATAGCTGGTGGATGTTATACATTAGTATTTGCATGACATATGTTTTTGCCCCAATAAACATATTCTCAGAAAACAATAAGCCCATTATGTCTCTCCCTCTCACATATATATATCTTTAACATAACTTTTTACATTTATATATATATATATATATATATATATATATATATATATATATATATTTATTAATGTCTCTTTAACATAACTTTTTACATTTATATATATATATATATATATATATATATGGTGTATAAATATATATATATATTTATTAATGTCTCTTTAACATAACTTTTTACATACATATTATATAAAAGAAAATCATGTTAGGTAAATCCGGCAAGTGGTAGTTTATTCAGTATATCTTACAGTGGTCACTAAAAGTTTTGTGAATACCCCTAGTGACAGAAAATGTTAAAAATGTGAAGTAAATTGACTGAGCATTTTTATAATTAAATATTGAAAAAATGTACATTTCCCTATCTATTAACAGATAAAAGAATTAGTTGAACCTGATTATATTTCCAAGAAGGAGCTTTAGTTATTTATTTAGGAAACGACAAGCTGAGATCTAAGGTTTAAAGTACCTTCTTTTGCTGTATTTCGAGCAAGCTCAGTAGAGGCAAACAGCTGAAAAAAATTAGTGAACATGCCCAGTAGCCTTTGACTGCCGAGGTCTTTGGGAGATTACAGTCCCACATATTGTCCTGTATGGAGCTGTAACATATAGCAGTGAGTATCAACAGTAATTTCCTGTATCATGTGTTTTGATAAATATACACACACACCACACAAATACTGCACATATCCAACACAAAACACCGCCCACATACTACGCACATACTGTACACTACAACAGTGATGGTTAAACTTGGCACTCCAGATGTTTTGAAACTACATTTCCCATGATGCTTATGCACTCTGCAGTCTAGTTGAGCATCATGGGAAAGTTTAAATGAGATTATATGTGCCTCAGTATATTTGGAAGCTATTATTTAAAAAGTAGCATTTAATATTGTACTGTTAAATAAATCACAGTTAACCATAAAGTAATATGGGTACTAAAGAATAAAAAGCTCTCTTAAACTGTGCCATACATTCAAGTTGAATAGATAGAAATAAAAATGTATTACTGCTATTAAGTGGAACTAATTAAAATGTGGTTGAGCTTGTGTGACATATTTCAGAATAATTGTAGAAGTTTAAAATGTCAGGTTATCAGCACAGAGGGGGTGACAAAATATTTAGCAAAATATTCAAGTCCTTATAGATTGAGGGATAGCAATTATATTACACATGATAGCCTAGATTACGAGTGGAGCTCAAAATTGCGCTTTTGCGGGCACAATATTTGCACTCCACTCTATAATACCAGTGCACACAAATGTGCGCTGGTATTATAAGTTAAGCGCAATGCAAATGCAACCTCGCATTCGCATTGCCTGGAAGGAAGCATTGCGCTCACGAGAGCCTGCTTTCATAGACTCCAATGGGAGCCTCATTCTGATACCTTGAGACACGGCAAAGAACCTAGCGCAGCATTAGGCAGCAAATTTTAAATATATATGTATATGAATATATACATATATATTTATGTCTTTATATGTGTATATATATATTAATACACAAATATATATATAAGCATATACATGTATATTTACAGTTTAAAACACAGTCCCCATAGACCGCTATATAAAGGCACCCTCACATCCCCTCACTTTAACCCCTTATAACTGCTTTGTGCAGTTATTATTATTATTTTTTTTAAAAGATGCTCATATTTTTTATTTTAATAAAGGAACTGTACACTTTATTTTTGGGGCAATTGGGGACTTTTTTTTTAATTAATCAGAGGTTTGACCACTTGTAATGGTTGGTTATTTAACGTGCACCCGTAAACTGGCAAATTTGCCCCTTTATGAGCGCACGTTAAAATAGCACTTCACTTGTAATCTGGCCTGATATTTTAATGATAGCAGGAGTACGATTAAACCACTATACATAACTCATAAAGGGCTAGATTACGAGCGTAGTGCAATCAATAGTGCAGGGTGCGTTACCTTTGTGCAACCCTGTGCATTGACTAACACACAGGCCTCTAGTTATCAACCTGTCTACTTACCTGCATTCGCCGGCCCCAATACGCTTGCCTAACATCGCCGCGGCGGACCTGAATACGTTCGCCAAATTTATCAAGAAAGCTGTCAAAAAAACGCGTACCAAGTACGGTGCGATGAGCAGCGGACTGTTGTTAACTAACAGTCATCGATCTCGCTGCTCATCGGCTTCTTTGCAGCTTTCTTGCTAGCCTGTCACTAAGCACCCACACTATACTTTTTTACCCCCTAAACCGCCGCTCCCAGAGCCCCCCGCACCTAAATAAACTTATTAACCCCTAAACCACCGCTCCTGGACCCCGCTGCCAATATAATAAATGTATGAACCCCTAAACTGCCGCTCCCGGACCCCGCCGTCACTATAATAAATATATGAACCACTAAACCGCCGCTCCCGGACCCTGCCGCCACCTACATTATACCTATTAACCCCTAATCTGTCGCCCCCTATACCGCCGCCACCTACATAAAGTTATTAACACCTATCCTGCTGATCCCGGACCCCACCGCAAATAAATTAATTGTTTAACCCTTAAACCGCTGCACCCGGAGCCCTCCGCCACCTACATTACATTTATTAACCCCTATCCTGCCCTCCTACACCGCCGCCACCTACAGTACATTGATTAACCCCTAATCTACCCCCCCTACACCGCCGCCACTATATTAAATGAATTAACCCCTAAACCTAAGTATAACCCTAACCCTAACACCCCCTAACTTAAATATTATTTAAATTAATCTAAATAAATATTCCTATAATTATATAAATTAATCCTATTTAAAACTAAATACCTATAAAATAAACCCTAAGATAGCTGCAATATAACTATTAGTTACATTGTAGCTATTTTAGGGTTTATTTTTATTTTACAGGCAACTTTGTATTTATTTTAACTAGATACAATAGCTATTAAATAGTTATTAACTATTTAATAGCTACCTAGCTAAAATAAATACAAAATTACCTGTAAAATAAATCCTAACCTGAGTTGCAATTATACCTAACACTACACTATCATTAAATAATTTAAATTAATTAACTACAATTACCTAACATTAAATAAAATTAACTTAAAATAACTAAAGTACAAAAAAACAAACTCTATCGGCTAGATTTAGAGTTGGGCGGTAGCCGTCAAAACCAGCGTTAGAGGCTCCTAACGCTGTTTTTTACTGCCCTCTGGTATTTGGAGTCAGTCAGGAAAGGGTCTAACGCTCACTTTCCAGCCGCGACTTTTCCATACCGCAGATCCCCTTACGTCAATTGCGTATCCTATCTTTTCAATGGGATCTTTCTAACGCCGGCATTTAGAGTCGTGGCTGAAGTGAGCGTTAGAAATCTAACGACAAGACTCCAGCCTCAGAAAAAAGTCAGTAGTTAAGAGCTTTCTGGGCTAACGCCGGTTTATAAAGCTCTTAACTACTGTGCTCTAAAGTACACTAACACCCATAAACTACCTATGTATCCCTAAACCGAGGTCCCCCCACATCGCCGCCACTCTATTAAAATTTTTTAACCCCTAATCTGCCGACCGCACACCGCGGCCACCTACGTTATCCCTATGAACCCCTAATCTGCTGCCCCTAACACCACCGACCCCTATATTATATTTATTAACCCCTAATATGCCGCCACCAACGTCGCCGCTACCTACCTACACTTATTAACCCCTAATCTGCCGACCGGACCGCGCCGCTATTATAATAAAGTTATTAACCCCTAATCCACCTCACTCCCGCCTCAATAACCCTATAATAAATAGTATTAACCCCTAATCTGCCCTCCCTAACATCGCCGACACCTAACTTCAAGTATTAACCCCTAATCTGCCGATCGGAGCTCACCGCTATTCTAATAAATTTTTTAACCCCTAAAGCTAATTCTAACCCTAACCCTAACACCCCCCTAAATTAAATATAATTTAAATCTAACTAAATAAATTAACTCTTATTAAATAAATTATTCCTATTTAAAGCTAAATACTTACCTGTAAAATAAACCCTAATATAGCTACAATATAAATTATAATTATATTGTAGCTATTTTAGGATTAATATTTATTTTACAGGCAACTTTGTATTTATTTTAACCAGGTACAATAGAGATTAAATAGTTAATAACTATTTAATAGTTAACTAGTTAAAATAATTACAAAATTACCTGTAAAATAAATCCTAACCTAAGTTACAATTAAACCTAACACTACACTATCAATAAATTAATTAAATAAAATACCTACAATTATCTACAATTAAACCTAACACTACACTATCAATAAATTAATTAAATAAAATACCTACAAATAAATACAATTAAATAAACTAACTAAAGTACAAAAAATAAAAAAGAACTGTTACAAAAAATAAAAAAATATTTACAAACATTAGAAAAATATTACAACAATTTTAAACTAATTACACCTACTCTAAGCCCCCTAATAAAATAACAAAGCCCCCCAAAATAAAAAAATACCCTACCCTATTCTAAATTAAAAAAGTTCAAAGCTCTTTTACCTTACCAGCCCTGAAAAGGGCCCTTTGCAGGGCATGCCCCAAAGAATTCAGCTCTTTTGCATGGAAAAAAACACATACAATACCCCCCCCACAACATTACAACCCACCACCCACATACCCCTAATCTAACCCAAACCCCCCTTAAATAAACCTAACACTAAGCCCCTGAAGATCTCCCTACCTTGTCTTCACCTCACCGGGTCCCGATCTGTCCAGAAGAGCCTCCGATGTCTTGATCCAAGCCCAAGCGGGGGGCTGAAGAGTGACATCCATCCTCGGGCTGAAGTCTGGATCCAAGCGGCGGCTGAAGAAATCCATCATCGAGCTGAAGTCGGAAGTCCATCATCGGGTGTGAAGTCTTCTATCAAGCAGCATCTTCAATCTTCTTTCTTCCGGAGTGGAGTGGAGCCATCTTCTTCCCAGCCGACGCGGATCCATCCTCTTCTAACAACGCCTACTCGCCGAATAACGGTTCATTTAAATGACGCCATCCAAGATGGCGTCCCTCAAATTCAGATTGGCTGATAGGATTCTATCAGCCAATCGGAATTAAGGTAGGAAAATTCTGATTGGCTGATGGAATCAGCCAATCAGATTCAAGTTCAATCCGATTGGCTGATCCGATCAGCCAATCAGATTGAGCTCGCATTCTTTTGGCTGTTCCGATCAGCCAATAGAATGCGAGCTCAATCTGATTGGCTGATTCCATCAGCCAATCAGAATTTTCCTACCTTAATTCCGATTGGCTGATAGAATCCTATCAGCCAATCGGAATTCGAGGGACGCCATCTTGGATGACGTCATTTAAAGGAACCGTCATTCGGCGAGTAGGCGTTGTTAAAAGAGGATGGATCCTCGTCGGCTGGGAAGAAGATGGCTCTGCTCCGCTCCGGAAGAAAGAAGATTGAAGATGCTGCTTGATAGAAGACTTCATCCCGATGATGGACTTCCGACTTCAGCCCGATGATGGATTTCTTCAGCCGCCGATTGGATCCAGACTTCAGCCCGAGGATGGACGTCACTCTTCAGCCCCCCGCTTGGGCTTGGATCAAGACATCGGAGGCTCTTCTGGACAGATCGGGACCTGGTGAGGTGAAGACAAGGTAGGGAGATCTTCAGGGGCTTAGTGTTAGGTTTATTTAAGGGGGGTTTGGGTTAGATTAGGGGTATGTGGGTGGTGGGTTGTAATGTTGGGGGGGGGTATTGTATGTGTTTTTTTTTCTATGCAAAAGAGCTGAATTCTTTGGGGCATGCCCCGCAAAGGGCCCTTTTCAGGGCTGGTAAGGTAAAAGAGCTTTGAACTTTTTTAATTTAGAATAGGGTAGGGAATTTTTTTATTTTGGGGGGCTTTGTTATTTTATTAGGGGGCTTAGAGTAGGTGTAATTAGTTTAAAATTGTTGTAATATTTTTCTAATGTTTGTAAATATTTTTTTATTTTTTGTAACTTAGTTCTTTTTTATTTTTTGTACTTTAGTTAGTTTATTTAATTGTATTTATTTGTAGGTATTTTATTTAATTAATGTATTGATAGTGTAGTGTTAGGTTTAATTGTAGATAATTGTATGTATTTTATTTAATTAATTTATTGATAGTGTAGTGTTAGGTTTAATTGTAACTTAGGTTAGGATTTATTTTACAGGTAATTTTGTAATTATTTTAACTAGTTAACTATTAAATAGTTCTTAACTATTTAATAGCTATTGTACCTGGTTAAAATAAATACAAAGTTGCCTGTAAAATAAATATTAATCCTAAAATAGCTACAATATAATTATAATTTATATTGTAGCTATATTAGGGTTTATTTTACAGGTAAGTATTTAGCTTTAAATAGGAATAATTTATTTAATAAGAGTTAATTTATTTCGTTAGATTTAAATTATATTTAACTTAGGGGGGTGTTAGGGTTAGGGTTAGAATTAGCTTTAGGGGTTAAAAAATTTATTAGAATAGCGGTGAGCTCCGATCGGCAGATTAGGGGTTAATACTTGAAGTTAGGTGTCGGTGATGTTAGGGAGGGCAGATTAATAAGTGTAGGCAGGTGGAGGCGACATTGTGGGGGGCAGATTAGGGGTTAATAAATATAATATAGGGGTCGGCAGTGTTAGGGGCAGCAGATTAGGGGTACATAGCTATAATGTAGCTTGTGGTGGTGTACGGAGCGGCAGATTAGGGGTTAATAATAATATGCAGGGGTCAGCGATAGCGGGGGCGGCAGATTAGGGGTTAATAAGTGTAAGGCTAGGGGTGTTTAGACTCGGGGGTTCATGTTAGGGTGTTAGGTGCAGACCTAGGAAGTGTTTCCGCATAGTAAACAATGGGGCTGCGTTAGGAGCTGAACGCTGCTTTTTTGCAGGTGTTTAGATTTTTTTTTCAGCTCAAACAGCCCCATTGTTTTCTATGGGGGAATCGTGCACGAGCACGTTTTTGAAGCTGGCCGCGTCCGTAACCAACGCTGGTATCTAGAGTTGCAGTGACGTTAAATTATGCTCTACGCTCCTTTTTTGGAGCCTAACGCAGCCATTCTGTGAACTCTAAATACCAGCGGTATTTAAAAGGTACGGGGGAAAAAAAGCACGGGTAGCTAACGCACCCCTTTGGCCACAGAACTCTAAATCTAGCCGTATATTACAGAAAATAAAAAAAAATTACAAGAAGTTTAAACTAATTACACTTAATCTAAGCCCTCTCATAAAATAAAAAAGCCCCCCAAAATAATAAAATTCCCTAAGCTAAACTAAATTACAAATAGCCCTTAAAAGGGCCTTTTGCGGGGCATTGCCCCAAAGTAATCAGCTCTTTTACCTGTAAAGGAAAAGAAATACAACCCCCACCAACATTAAAACCCACCACCCACACACCCAACCCTACTCTAAAACCCACCCAAACCCCCCTTAAATAAACCTAACATTACCCCCTTGAAGATCACCCTACCTTGAGACATCTTCACCCAGCCGGGCACAAGTCTTCATCCGATCCAGCCAGAAATCTTCCTCAAATCCAGGCAGAAGAGGTCCTCCAAGCGGCAGAAGTCTTTATCCAAGCGGCATCTTCTATCTTCAATCAACCGGAGCGGAGCGGGTCCATCTTCAATCCAGCCGTCGTGGAGCCATCCTCTTCAAACGCCGTCCTAACACTGAATGAAGGTTCCTTTAAATGACATCATCCAAGATGGTGCCCCTTGAATTCCGAACGGCTGATAGGATTCTATCAGCCAATCTGAATTAAGGTAGGAAAAATCCGATTGGCTAATATAATCAGCCAATCGGATTGAAGTTCAATCCGATTGGCTGATCCAATCAGCCAATAGAATGCAAGGTCAATCCTATTGGCTGATTGGATCAGCCAATCGGATTGAACTTCAATCCGATTGGCTGATTACATCAGCCAATCTGATTTTTCCTACCTTAATTCAGATTGGCTGATGGAATCCTATCAGCCAATCGGAATTCAAGGGATGCCATCTTGGATGATGTCATTTAAAGGAACCTTCATTCAGTGTTAGGACGGCGTTTGAAGAGGATGGCTCTGCGTCAGCTGGATTGAAGATGGACCCGCTCCGCTCCGGTTGATTGAAGATAGAAGATGCCGATTGGTTAAAGACTTCTGCCGCTTGGAGGACCTCTTCTGCCCAGATTCGAGGAAGATTTCTGGCCGGATCGGATGAAGACTTGTGCCCGGCTGGGTGAAGATGTCTCAAGGTAGGGTGATCTTCAAGGGGGTAGTGTTAGGTTTTTTTAAGGGGGGTTTGGGTGGGTTTTACAGTAGGGTTGGGTGTGTGAGTGGTGGGTTTTAATGTTGGGGGGTTGTATTTCTTTTTTTTACAGGTAAAAGAGCTGATTATTTTGGGGCAATGCCCTGCAAAAGTCCCTTTTAAGGGCTATTTGTAATTTAGTTTAGGGTAGGGAATTTTATTATTTTGGGGGGCTTTTTTATTTTATTAGGAGGATTAGATTAGGTGTAATTAGTTTAAACTTCTTGTAATTTTTTTTTATTTTCTGTAATTTAGAGGGTTTTTTTTGTACTTTAGGTATTTTTAGTTAATTTTATTTAATGTTAAGTAATTGTAGTTAATTAATTTATTTAATGATAGTGTAGTGTTAGATGTAATTGTAACTTAGGTTAGGATTTATTTTACATGTAATTTTGTATTTATTTTAGCTAGGTAGCTATTAAAAAGTTAATAACTATTTAATAGCTATTGTACCTAGTTAAAATAAATACAAAGTTGCCAGTAAAATAAAAATAAATCCTAAAATAGCTACAAGGCAACTAATAGTTATATTGTAGCTATCTTAGGGTGTATTTTACAGGTATATTTAGGAATATTTATTTAGATTAATTTAAATAATATTTAAGTTAGGGGGTGTTAGGGTTAGACTTAGGTTCAGGGGTTAATTCATTTAATATAGTGGCAGCGGTGTAGGGGGGTAGATTAGGGGTTAATCAATGTACTGTAGGTGGCGGCGGTGTAGGGGTGGCAGGATAGGGGTTAATAAATGTAATGTAGGTGGCGACGGGCTCCGGGTGCAGCGGTTTAGGGGTTAAACAATTAATTTATTTGCGGCGGGGTCCGGGATCGGCAGGATAGGGGTTGATAACTTTATGTATGTGGCGGCGGCATAGGGGGTGGCAGATTAGGGGTTAATAGGTATAATGTAGGTGGTGGCGGGGTCCGGGAGCGGCGGTTTAGTAGTTACTAAATTTATTATAGTTGCGGCGGGGTCCGGGAGCGGTGGTTTAGGGGTTAAACATTTTATTTAGTTGCGGCGGGGTCCGGGAGCGGTGGTTTAGGGATTAATAAGTATAAAGTAGGTTGCGGCGGTGTAGGGGGGACAGATTAGGGGTGTTTAGACTCGGGGTACATGTTAGGTGCAGACACATCCCATAGAAATCAATGGGATATCGGGCAGCAGCGAACATGAGCTCTCGCTGCTGTCAGACTCCCATTGATTCCTATGGGATCCGCCGCCTCCAGGGCGGTGGATTGAAAACCAGGTACGCTGGGCCGGAATAGTGGTTGTTCTTTGATAACTTCCAAAAGTAGTCAGATTGTGCCGAACTTGCGTGCGGAACATCTGGAGTGACGTAAGCATCGATCTGTGTCAGAGTCCGGTGGATCATAGGTTACGTCACTAGATTCTACTTTTGCCGGTCTGTAGGGCTTGATAACTATGGCGAATCAGCCTCGCCACAAATACGCTGCGGAATTCCAGCGTATTTGCGGTTGACGGCTTGATAACTAGAGGCCATTGTCTGGTCTTACAAGTGGATGGTTAAATGTTTTTTTGTGCTCCATTTGTAATCTAGGTCAAAATGTTTAATTATGCATATTAATAATAAACTCTAATGAGGGAGGAGTGTTTGGTTCTACTTGATATGTGTAGGAACTCCATTATATAATAATGTCACTAACTAGCCATAGCAAAGGAAATAAAAGTGTGACTGGACTCATCAAATAACCCTTTATAGTCCCACCGCTTACTGTAGTAAACCTTAACCACAATCTGACTCAGATTGTCAATACTGTAAATTCTTACTGTAACCCAGCCAACCAACTGTAATTAAACCCTAATAGTTACCTGTCCCTCACAGCAAATAACTCACTGTGATTCATCCCCACAACCTCAATTAAACCTACCTGACCTTATACGTGTCCTCAATTTTGTGTGTGCTTGATACTCCCCACTACTATTTTGTCATTTATGGTCTCAAACTATAGTGTGAGCATTTTTAGGCAATGGCTTATAAAACTCCCACTTTATTTACTGCTAGGAGCCAGGGGCATTTTTTTAGGTTTGACTGGACTGCCAGTGTTGTAGTTTCCTCTGTGAAGTACGTCTTTCCAAGGTCCCGATGATCTAAAGCTCTCCGCTCAGGTGAGAGGATCTAAGACGTCTCCTCAGTATGGTGAGGTCCCTCAATTAATTTTAGAAACACAAATGTTACCTTGAGAGATGTTTATCTCACTATGTTCTGTATGTGAAGGAGAAATTCCTATATTACAAAATAAGGTTTAAAAAAAAAATCCCAAAGATTTTGTGTGATTTCTCTCCGTGGCAGAGTTTTTGATTGTTAGGCCCCAGATACTTTTCAACCTTTCAATTTGTTTTTTTGTCATTCATTCCATTGTTTTCCTTTTTCATACACCATTATGTTCCTCCCACCATCCATCAATGGCCAATCAACCTTTAGTTCCCAAATTTCTTCTTCTTATGTCTTCTTTATGTTGTTTCCACTCTTGTTAACATCTCTCTGAACCTCTTTTCATATTGTTTCTCGACTCATAACTATCTATTGCTGCTATGTCTCTCACACTCTCCTGTCCTTCTCTTGCTCTTTTTTGCACCTCATTTTTCCTGTTATCAGGTTCTCTCCTTCCTGCCCTTTAATTTCCAATATGTCTGCCCTGATGTGTAATCCAAAAACTTGTACCATTTTTCAACTAACTTTAATTTCTTCCAATGCAAACAAAACAAAGTAATGTATTTAACATATACCCTTATAACATACAAAAAGCAGACAGTGAGATAGGAGCAGGCTATTCTGAATATTGTTATAATCCAATCAAAAGGTTACAAGTAACAAGATTGCTGAGATGCCAAACAAGTACTTTTAGGAGTTAATTATGGAATTATTATTTATATACTTATATATGGAATAATCTAAAAAGTTAAGCGTCAGAGGTAAACTTTCAGGAAAAGTAACTTCCTGGCTCTTGTTATTTGCTAAGCCCACAGTATACAATACATATAAGTTAAAATTGGACCCAGGTTTCTGAAAATGTATTTTTCTTTATTAAATCTGCAAGACACTTGGGAACAGACAATAAAAATACACTCCTATTTAAGATCAAAGTGATGCTTCTATATGGTATTTTAAAAGCATGAAGAAATGAACTGTGATTAAAAGCATCACTTTCCCTTTAAAAAAAAAAATCATGATTCAGACAGAGAATACAATCTTATAAAGTTTTCAATTTACTTACGTTATAATTTCTTTTTGTATTGCATTCTTTGTTGAAAAGATATCTAGATAGATAGATTGCACATTTCTATAGCAGTACATGACAGGAAACACTGCTGCCACCTACTGTTCTTGCAAATGTATAACATAGTAATACAAATGCTGCCCCAATGTGCAGGCTTCTACACCTTCCAGTTTTTCAACAAATGATACCAACAGAACAAAGCAAAGCCTAAAGGCTGGCGCGGAAACAGATGTATTTGGGCCATGATAAATCGGCCCCTTAGGCTGCTCTGCAAAAACTGCTGCTTGTTTTATCCCTTAGGAAAAGTGAAATCACACAAGAAGTAACAAAAGTAGTTTGTCAGACAATTTAGTTACATTATAAAATTGTCACAGTGCATCACCAAGACAATTTCCACTCTTCTTGCACATTAATTTCCCCTTGAAGCCAGGGTGGTAATATTTAGAATAATTTATTTGTCTTGATGATGCTGCTAGAGGTTAAGTTTACCCTGGCTCTGTGCCCATCGCCCTCTATCCCAGCTGTATCCATGGAGAGCACTGAGACTTATTGCCAAGTACCCACTGAGGAGGAAGACCCACTGGCTCTAAGCCTAGTCCCTGTGCTGGACAAGCCTGGAAATTTGTATAGGGATGTGAGGCCCGTTCTAGTACAGTTTCCGTAAAGTCACTTCCCACTGAGGTTTATCACCCTTGCAGCTGACACTTCTACACAAGCTTCCTCTGCTGTTATCCTGTAAGTGAGTAATAGACAGTGACACTGAGACAGAGGCCAGGACTTTCAGAAACTGTATTCAACAACAAAAAAGAAGTATTCATGATTTCTAGGAAATTCTAGGAGAATATTCTGAATGGTGTTGGGCAGCTTTAGTAAATCTCCATTGTCTGTTCAGTGTTTTAAACAGTTGATGATGCTGTGTCATGTGATCAGCGATATAATTCATAATGTTATCATATGTGATTACTGATTTTGTGTATAATGTAATCAACAAGCCCAGGAATGGCAAAGCTTCTTCTCCTGTTTGTCCTCACTGCTTTCTTGCACATACCCTATAGCCCCACACTATTCCCCTCTTAAAGGGACAGTCTACTCCAGAATTTGTATTTTTTAAAAAGATAGATAATCCCTTTATTACCCATTCTACAGTTTTGCATAACGTTTTACCCAGGGCCGTTTCTAGAGAATGTGGATCCCAGGGCAACATTTCAAAATGTGTCCCCCCCAATTCTTCCACCTGAGATTCCATGTCTCATTATCATTTAGCTTTATATTAGGCACTAATAGACCTTTACATGCAAGCACCCAAACATCCATCGACATCTACAGACACCCCATAGCTATCCACGTATAAGATACATGCACATTCACATACACACACAAGGCGATCAATCGCAGATGCAAACACATTTAGAGTTATATCAGTTATATCAGAAACATGCCATAGATTATATATATATATATATATATATATATATATATATATATATATATATATATATATATATATAGGCAAAAAGAGTCAGTTGCACTCTCACAAACAGTTCTCCAAGGGCCAGGGTGCTAGAGTAGTTGAAATGTAGCAAAACAGGAAACAGCACTCTCTGGACTTAAGTAAAAAACAAGTAGTTTATTCAGTAACGTTTCGGGGAATGCTCCCCTTCATCAGACCCGGTCTGATGAAGGGGAGCATTCCCCGAAACGTTACTGAATAAACTACTTGTTTTTTACTTAAGTCCAGAGAGTGCTGTTTCCTGTTTTGCTATATATATATATATATATATATATATACTGACCGTAATAGGCGGGATCAGACTGATATACTACAGGAAAGTTCTACTCTGTGAAAAGAATTATTGGGCTAAAAGAAGTTGCACCCAGGTGGTAAATCGCCATACAACAGGCTTACAATGGTATTGAGCTGGTTGTTCATTTCTGTGAGTGCACTTCTCTCTGTGTGTATTTAGTCTCTCTCTCTCTCTCTCTCTCTCTCTCTCTCTCTCTCTCTGTGTGTGTGTGTGTGTGTATATGGAGAGAGGAAGAGAGAGAGAGACTAAATACACACAGAGAGAAGTGCACTCACAGGAATGAACAACCAGCTCAATACCATTGTAAGCCTGTTGTATGGCGATTTACCACCTGGGTGCAACTTCTTTTAGCCCAATAATTCTTTTCACAGAGTATAACTTTCCTGTAGTATATCAGTCTGATCCCGCCTATTACGGTCAGTATATATATATATATATATATTTACACACACACACATATATATATAAATATATATACAAATTCCAAAAATAGGAGCGCACTCGCCGGGTCTTAAACAAGTAAAATTTATTTAAACAGTGACGTTTCGGGGTGGTTAGCCCCGTCCTCAGACCATTACAACAACTCAAATTAGCAGCAAACATTTATACATTACCCTCCACCATCACCACGTACTACCGGAAGTGCCGCTGGCGTCCTGCAGAACTCAGTGCGCAGGTCCGCCGGTTGCCATAACAACCCGGATATACAATTCTGAAATAAAAACAGGAGATTTTATAAGACACAGCAAATATCTGCAATATAGATGCGTATATTGTTTAACATACTATAGAAGTATTTAGTTCTCTCTCTGAGGCTACCAAATAGTGTTATTAATATACGCCACCATGTAAACATGTATCTGGTTGTCAAGGCAACCATTGTAATGGCATGCAATCCCACATAACCACAAATCATAAATGTGTGAAGTAGCAATATTTAGTAACATAGTAGAATCATATGTGCACTATTGATGTAGCTAGTTGTGACACTTTTGAACGCACGCTCCAAATACGGGAACACTTTGGTACTAATACTTCAGAAATACCCAGGTTTTGGCCTAAAGGGAAATATGATCCACACAGCTCTAACCCTAGTATAAAAACCTACAGCCGCCTATTAGCAGACCAAGTAAGTAAAGGTTGCATAGCGGCGCAAGACGTCTGCAGAAACAATCTGACGAAGATAGAAAGGAAAGCCTTACAGGATTTGAAGTCTAATCACTCCATCATCTTCCGTGAAGCAGATAAGGGTGGGGCGGTAGTAATCCTGGATTACACATATTACCAACAGGAAATTATGTCCCAACTTCAGGATAAAAATACCTATAGACAGCTACCTGGGGATCCAATTTGGATGTTTAAAAAACAAGTGGATGCATCACTACACAATGCCCTAACAGGCGGACAGATTGATGACAAACTGCTGACCTACCTTACAGTACAGTTCCCGAGGACACCAGTGTTTTACACACTACCCAAGGTGCATAAACATGCTACTCGACCACCTGGGAGACCAATAGTGTCAGCAATTGGATCCCTATTACAGCCAATTGCAGTATATTTAGATTCTATTCTGCAACCCATCGTCCATAATATGCCATAATTTTTATTGGACTCTATTTCCTTAATTAAGGAACTAAAGGACATCAGAGGATTAAAGGGAACTGAGTACCTAGTTACGCTTGACGTGGTGAGCCTCTATACAGTGATTCCACACCAACAAGGTATAGAGGCTATACGTAATCACCTGTATAGATATCCTTATGTAGGTCCTGACATGGATTGGCTATTGGAACTGTTGGAATTCTGCCTTAAAATGAACTACTTTCGCTTTGAGAACAGGTACTTCTTGCAACTGCTTGGGACGGCGATGGGGTCAAGTGTGGCCCCATCATACGCCAACTTGTATATGGCCGAGTTCGAACAACATCAAACAGAACTATTCCAGGATACTAGGATACGATTCTTTCGTCGTTATATTGACGATCTGTTTTTGATCTGGGAAGGCACAGAAAAGGAACTTTCTGAATGGTTCCAACAATTGAACCAGGTTCTACCAAATCTCCAGTTTAAAATGGAGTATAATCAAACCTCAGTGGATTTCCTAGATTTACGCATTGCAGTCCAGGGGGATGGGTTGGGTACGACCCTCTTCCGAAAGACCACGGATAGAAACTCATTATTACAAGCTTCAAGCTGCCACCCAGCGGGCCTTAAGCGAGCACTACCGATATCACAATTTAAAAGGGTAGTCCGCAACAATAGTGATCCCAATAAGGCCAAAGAACAATTATTAGAGATGAAAGCAAGATTTCTACAAAGAGGATACCGACAAACCCACATTGACCAACACCTTAAAAAATTCTGGGATATGAAGCAAGATGAGGCCCTATGCACAAGAAAACCCCTAGAGACGAAGAACTGTTTGACCTATTTAACCACATACACTGCAGACAAAAAGGGAATACCTGGAGTTGTGAGAGACCGATGGGATATAGTGACGAGTGATCCAACCTTGCCATTCACCAACATGGAACCACCAAGAGTGACCTACAGACGAGCAAGATCACTAAGGGACTCCCTAGTTAAAGTGGATCCAGTGGATAGTTATAAAAAGACTACTTGGCTTCAATCATCAAAAGTGGGGTGCTACAGATGCCTTGGTTGCACTACGTGTAATGGCATGAGTAATACCAAGACATTTACACATCCCCATACTAATAGAAAGTACACAATTAAATATAGAGTAACGTGTACTACAGAATATATTATCTATCTCTTACATTGCCCATGTGGTTTATTTTATGTGGGTAAGTCGGTAGATACCCTCCGTATACGTATGGCCAACCATCGCTCGGCCATTAGATTGGCAATTAGAGAGAATGATTCTGAGCAGCCTGATGCCAGGCATTTTGCAATGAGTGGCCATACTGTTAGTGATTTGAGGTATGTGATCATTGATCATGTACCCAAACTCAGTAGGGGTGGTGATAGAGCCAATCTATTGTTGCAAAAAGAGTCCAGGTGGATTTACTACTTGGGGACCTTATCCCCCAAGGGGTTAAATACACAATTGGATTGGTATTGTTTCTTGTAAGATGACCTAGTTATAACAATGTCTCTGGCTGATAAGCCGAGGTTATAGATAAAGTTCTAGTGACACTGTACTATTGTCTTAGCCCTAACACAGTACCACATTAAAGATTTATTGCTTAAGGGAATTACTATGGATGGGGAGTTTGCTATAGAACTGTCACAACTAGCTACATCAATAGTGCACATATGATTCTACTATGTTACTAAATATTGCTACTTCACACATTTATGATTTGTGGTTATGTGGGATTGCATGCCATTACAACGGTTGCCTTGACAACCGGGTACATGTTTACATGGTGGCGTATATTAATAACACTATTTGGTAGCCTCAGAGAGAGAACTAAATACTTCTATAGTATGTTAAACAATATAAGCATCTATATTGCAGATATTTGCTGTGTCTTATAAAATCTCCTGTTTTTATTTCAGAATTGTATATCCGGGTTGTTATGGCAACCGGCGGACCTGCGCACTGAGTTCTGCAGGATGCCGGCGGCACTTCCGGTAGTACGTGGTGATGGTGGAGGGTAATGTATAAATGTTTGCTGCTAATTTGAGTTGTTGTAATGGTCTGAGGACGGGGCTAACCACCCCGAAACGTCACTGTTTAAATAAATTTTACTTGTTTAAGACCCGGCGAGTGCGCTCCTATTTTTGGAATTTGTATGCTATTTGATTGAATGCACCCCGGGCAACAATATCTAAATGTGTGTGCAGTGCCCTATGGACATTGAAATATAAATATATATATATATATATATATATATACACACACACACAAATTCACATATACAAAAACACACAGACGCACATATACATACACGCACATATTATTTATTTATTTATTTATTTATAAAATATTTTACCAGGTAAGATACATTGAGATTTCTCTCGTTTTCAAGTATGTCCTGGGTCTGCAAAACATTGCATTGATACAATAGGGTACAATAAAATACAAAAACAATAATAATACACAATATATGCACAAATTTAACATAGAACAGGTAGGAAATATGTAATCAACCATGACAGGTGCATTCTGTTTTGAGATATGTAGAGAGGAATCTCTTAAAGGATATTAGGCTTGAGGAAGGTTTGA